>NC_133617.1:285193487-285793487 GCF_048593235.1 Sminthopsis crassicaudata | reverse complement strand
CATCAAACTTAGTGCCCTTGATTGTCCCAGTATTTGACATTCTATCTTCTGCCTCCATGCTTTTCAAATGACCAACTAATCAACCAATCAACAAATATTTGTAAAAGTCCACTATGTGCCAAACATTCTTCCAGGTTTTGGGGATACAAAGACAAAACATTAAATAAATTCTGCTCTCACAAAGCTTAGCTTCCGCAACCTACACAGTCTTTCTTTCCCTCAAGACTGAAATGCTCATCCAGCTCAAACAACATCTCCTATTGTATAGGACATTTTCCCTTCATCCTACTTGGTAATGTTGAATCTCTCCCCACCCTCCCACTCCCCCAATCTTCAGTACTTTGTTATAGAATAAATACTCAAGTATTTATGTTTTCACAACTATTCTCCACTGTAGAATATAAATTTATTGAGGGAAAACCTATTTTTTTCTTCAAATTCTTTATTTTAGAACCATACCTGACAGTAAACCCTAATAGCTGAATTGACTTTTTTACATGATCATCTACACACAGCAGTGTTTCCTGGCCATGAGAATAATTTTTGTTGGTATGGCAGATGGCATCCCATAAAGCTCTTGCTTTTTCTTGGTAGTGCCTACATTTATTTTTTTGGTCAAATAGTTGATCTAATATTGACCTATTGGTTACAATAACTAACAATGATAAAAGCTAGTGTTTATTTTACATGAGGTTTCTAAAAGTAAATGTTATCTCATTTGATGTCCACAGCTACTCTGGAAAGCAGATGCTGTTATTATTCTCATTTTACAAATGACAAAATTAAGTCTAAGAGAATTTCAGTGACTTCCCCAGTTATACAGGTGATAAGTGCTTGAGGCAGGATTTGAACTGACAAAAGTCATCATAGATAGGAACCAAACACATGTCATTTATATAGGGAATTCCCAAATGTAGAAGCTCCCTCTACCAAAGCATTCATCAGATTCTCAGCACTTTGTGGTCTCCAAAACATTACTTAGAGCACTGAATGGTTATGATTTGATCTTATCAATGTCCCTTATAAAATCTCACCTTACAAATGAACCCAATACAGTTGTGATCTAATCAGTGTTGAACACAAGAAGACTATCTGGGACATTATCCCTCTCAATGTACCTTTTTTTAGGGGGGAAGTTGGAAGCTATCACATCAGGATGTATGCTTATATTGAATTTAGAATTCAACAAAATCTCCAGACCTTTTAAAAGGCAAAATGATCTAGGTCCTCTTCTACCTGTGCTTACCACAAGATCTTGAACATGAATATAACTTAATAAATGTTTGTCGAACTGATTTGAATCACAGTCAAACAACTGTTGAATACATCTGACTTTATAATATATTTAAGATATAATCTTTACTTTTCTTTATGTCAGATTAATATTTATGATATTTCATATTCCAAATTGTCTTCTTTTCATTTAAAATTCTTTCTTAAGCCTACTCACTTTTGGCTAAATTCTCCAGTAAATGAAATCAAATCATGATGATCTCTTTCCCTCCCAAAAGCCAGCATCAGTTTTGAATGAGAAATGAATATCTGAATAAGCATTCTCTGCTATTTTATCCTGCTCTGGGCATTTTCTGTCTTGCTCCCACCATATTTATTCTCTCATTCAGCACCGTTGTAACTTCCTCAATCAAAACATCCTTTCTTAGAAACCGTTCACACACATATGTATACATATATGTGTACATATTTGTGTGTGTATGTATATATGTCATCTTTTCCATTAGACTTTAAGGTTCTTGGGGACAGCTTTAATTTTATTTTTGTACCTTTGTATCTTGCTTAGCACTGCTTAATAGATGCTGTTTCCTATGTTCATTAATTCACTTATTTACTGATTTATTTATTTGAATAATATTGTAAAGTTAATATTTTATTTTCACTTTTCTAGAACATACCTATCTTAATTATAATGATTAAAATTTATGTAACATTTAATAAAATTCTTCTTATCTGTTTTTTTTTTACTTAAATCTCAAAATACATCTATGAGTTAGGGTCTAGAACTTTATATTTCTTATCTTATAAATAAATAATCTGAGTCTCAGAAAGGTTTCATGGAGTCCATTGTTCTATAATTAGGAAGTGTAAGATTTGAATCACAATCTTTCTGATTCAAATCCAGCACTCTATTCATTTTAGCATAGCATGTCTTACTTAACAACAATTTTAATTATTGAAATAAAGTTCTAATAGACAGGATTACTGGTTTGCTGCCTCTATTAACCAGCTAGATACAGACACATAGACACAAACACATATATGCACACACATACACACCTTAAGGGGTTCACATTCTAATAGAGAGATGACATAAAAATAATTATGTGTAAACATGCTATACAAACTCTAAAGGAAAAATAATTTCAGAGTAATGTCATTTAGTGCTGAATGGGAAGGTAAAGAAAGATATCTCATTGAAGTTGAAATTTGATCTGAGAATGGAGTAGAGAGACAATTCTAAGCACGAGAAAAAGCTAGTTAAAAAGAAGAGTAAGGAAATGGCATGTCCTGTGTGAAGAACACCAAGTACACAAGTAATGCTGAATAATGCCATTCAGGAAAGAAAATAAAGCATAAGAAGATGACAAACAAAGATAGGAAGATCCAGATAGTAAAGGACTTAAATGTGAAAGAGATGATTTTATATTTATCCTAATGATTAATAAGGAGTCATTTTAATTTATTAAGGAAAGGATGCTGACATGAGCAAAACTATGTTATAGAAAAATTACTTTGATAGCTGAATGGAAGATGGACTGAATGAGGAGAAACTTGAAGCAGAGAAATTAATTAAAAGCCTATTGCAATATTACCAGGCAAGAGGTAATGAGACTTGTCTTAGCTTGGCAACTATGGAAATGAAGATAAGAGATGTTGTGAAGATAGGAAAAAAATATTAAGGATTAGGTATCTATAAATAGTCACATGTGACAAACACCACTGATAAGGAATCCGTCTTTCTGGACAATACATAAGGCATCCTCCATAATATCAACTGGTTAAATAAACTTAAGTTATCCTATTTTATGCATCCCCTGATGTTGATACTCAATGAAATGCTGAACAAACTTATTCCTAGTTTCATCTGTCAATAAACCTTGTTCAATTTTAAAATTTACATTAAAAATACTTTTATTTGAGAAGAGTCTTTAAGGCCACATTTTTTTCTATCAATCAATTTTTGTTTTGAAATAAGCAAAAATGACATGCAGTAGGACCCATCATCACAAAATAGAAAAAGCCAGGTTACTGGCTTCATGTGGTAATAAAATAAAGCAGTAGCTGGATTACAAGTATATGGAGAAGGGTAGCCTCTTACCATTGCAATATCAATATCCTAGAACCCTAACCCCAAATAATTAACTAAAATAAGAAGCCTTCATTCTATATTGCTCTTTTTCACAACCAAACTCATGGAAACAGCTATGCAGACTTCTTGTTTCCATTTCCTCTCCTCTCAGTTCTCATTCCCAACAATGAAGCTTTTGACCATACCACTTAATAAACATTGCTCTTTCCAAGGCTAGCAAAGAACTCAATTGACAATTCTGTTGGCTGTTCCCTGATTTTCAATGTTCTCTCTCTTTTTTTCTCTCATTGCTCTTATCATTCTTCTTTTCTGGATTATTTAACCTATTTGTCTGACTGTTGGTATGTCTCATGAGTCTGTTGTGAATCCTTTTCCCTTAATTGTCTATATCCTATCTACATTAATCAACTCCTGTATGTCAATTCTCAACTTTGTGGAGATGCTATAACAAATCTAGTCCTAACCTCTCTTCTGAGTTCTAGCTATAATTTCAAATGAGTTTATTCTATATGTGATTTATAGTTATGTGCCATAGCACAAAAAATAATGAATCTGGACCTAGAGGCCTGAATTCACTTCAATCCTTTCCTCTTAGTACCTGATGCTAAGATATTATATGAGTTATTTTACTGTTCTGTAATGCAATTTTCTCCTCTTTAATCGAAAGGATTTGCCTAAATGATTTATTCTAAACCTACAATAAGATGCACTTCTGTAAGAAATAGTAATAGAATTCATATTTTTTTTTTTACTTTTGTCCTATCCTACCTCATTTTTATGTATAAGTGCTTTTATCATGGTCCAATAACACTGTTTCTGAAGTCAAATGACCAAGGTCCTAATCCTGCCTCTCACAATACTTGTGTGATCATTGACAAATTAACTTTCCTGGACCTCCATTTTGTCATCTGTAAAATTAAAGAAGGTGAATTTGATCCTCTCTGAGGACTCCATGGGTATGGATCTATGAGCTTATGATTAGATTAGAGTTGCTATAATAAATACATACAATTTTTTTCCCATTTTTATCCTTTCTTTTATTTTAATATTGATTTTGACCTTTGTTCTAACTAGTCAATGTGACAACAGATACCTGGTTCTAAAATGTGTATCGCATTAGTAACAGCCATTTCCTGTTTAGTCAATTTAATTTTTATGATTTTTTTTGTCCTTTCAACATTCAGCACCTTCCAACTCTCTTAAGATGTTTTATGTACAGAGTTGAGGTTTCTGATACAATTATTTCACCCTTTTCTTATTTTTTCTTTCCAAGATAAAAGCTTGATCTTAATTTCCTACCCCTGCATCTTTTTCTGTTAGTAGCATTTCATTTAAGTTATGATACTGATTTAGTTCAGAAAATCTTACCAAATTCTTCACATAATTTATCTACTTCACACAAATTATCTATACAACAGATGTTGAAGTGTCTGTACACTTTATCCCATTCTCAGCTTTGCATTTTTGTTTGTTTGTGTGATTTTGTACATTGTTATCTCTTGTTTCTCTTATTGTGTTGTAAGCTCCCTGAAAGCAGGGAGTACTCTATTTTGACTTTGTATCTTCAAAGCCATATAATAGGAACTTAATAAATATCTGTTTGATTTATTGGCTATTTTTATGATGATCTGTTCCCTTCTTTCATTATGAAGAAATATATTTAATTGTGATGTTTCTCCTTTATTATAATGCAAAGAGTTTCAAAAGAAGTTAGAATTTTAGTGAAAATGGCAAAGCTTCTAAAGCATATCCAATAAAAGATTGGTTTATTTGTGCAAATTTCTAGAATCTCTCCCCTGTAAATTGGCAGAGTAGCTGATCATTTTTTTCTTTATTTTCTTTTTTTTTATTCTGAAATTAAGAAGAAAGACATTCATATTTCAATAGGATATAAAAATTCTGTGCATGAAAAGGCAAATCTAATATATACAACTTGCTATTCCTCTTATATATGATAAAATTATCATGTAACTTTTTTCCCTTTTTTTTTCTTATCTCCTTCTGCCTCCCACCCTAGAATTCACTACTTCATATTCATCATTAGAATTCTGTCATACTGAGTATGACATAAAAAAATTATTTCTTATTGCTTTGGAACACACAATGACATCAAATACTTGATTTGTCTCTTTATCCTCCCCTTTAAAGACAACTCCTTTATGTTTAAATAAAGGAAATGGATTTTAGTTTAACTAATATTTGTTAGATCAAAATTATATATTAAGCCTATAAATATGCAAATTTAATGTTCCTAGTCTAAAAATTGTATGAATTAGTAACCACTTACTTGTTTTTTGTCTAACATTCTGCCATTGTCCCAAGAAAGAAACTACATAGGACTGAAGGCCATTAGCTATTTTTTAAATATTCCATTGGCCAATGTAACCTGTATTGAATAATGAACCTTTTACTGATCTAAAAATCAACTTCCACCCTTAGTTGGATTGATTCATAGATATCACTGAGTCTATATGTAAAACCTGTAATACACTGATTTAGTGTTAGAGAACTGCAACTCATCTATAGGTTATGAAAGATATCTGCATGAACAAGGCATTTAATGAAAGTTTTTTTTGAATGAATGAATGCAAAAGATCACAGAAAGTGGGAACATGGTGTCAGCTTATTGAGTAATTTTTATCAAGTTTCTGCATAGATCTCAGGATTCTGAAGTAAAAACAAAACTGTCCATTATCCATGTAAGGCCACTCAAGAGATTTCATAATATGAACATTTTTTGATACAATGATTGCTCTTTTTTTGAATCATAAATAAGGAATTATGGGCTAATTTGGTAATTATAGTCTATTACTGAAATATTATATAACATACTATCTTTACTCTGTCTAAAGCAGTTGACAGATCATTATGTTTTGCAGGATTGTAGGATGTGATATCTTAAAAATCCATGATGAGTTCAATAGAGTAGGAATTTAGTCAATTTGAAATTATTTTTCTCAATATGTATTTGCTTTCCATTATATTCGATTAGTGTTTTACCTATATTATAATTAATGACTTTTAAAAGATTGTTTGCCTTGTTAATTTTCACAATCCTAGTAGTGAATAAGGAATTATTATTTAAGAAAATCCTTTTGTAGTTTGTATGATATTAAAAATATTTTATCAAAAGAAATATGTCCTCTTATTTTAACCAATTTTTCATTTATTACTTTCACTTATAGAGATCTGGATTTCTTAGCCATTTAAAAAGCAGAATCAGATAAATTATTATTCTACTATTGGATTTTAATTAAGATGTACTATGAATATGAGGTATAGATGATTCATTTCTTTTAAAAGGATACTTATTCAGGGTGAATAGTAGAACAGATAAATTTGGAGGCCTTTGTGACAATAGATATTGTGTCAGAATAAAATAATCTAGTTACTGCAATTGACAACTGAATCAAAACCCTGAATTGTCTATAATTATATGACATGTATCATGTTACTTGATTTTCTGTAATTTAATTTTTTTATAACTATAAGTTAAATATACTATTTACATATTTCACAAGGAGCTCTAAGATAAAGATCCAAATTTATCAAGAGGATTTTTTTTTTGAGATTACATGCTCCATTCAAAGATATACAGGTCAAATGCTTTCAAGGGAGTATTCTTTTCTTTGCTTATCAAAAGCTTTGAGGCATGCTTTTACCATAATCAGGTCTCTACTTAGCTCATTGATGCACAAGTCAAATTCCCCCATAGTATACTTTAAATGACAATCTAAGTTATTTTTCCAAGTTATATATTTTTGTTGAACTGGATTTTCCTTGAAACAAGGAGATTATCAGATAGGCCTTAGGTTTGTCTCACTCTATACGACAAAATCTTTACTAAAAATTTATTTGTAAAACATATCTTTTAAATCAAATATATTATGAATACTAGATGAGAGATTAATATTTAAAGAAACCCTGTGATCAATACTTCTGTAATGCAAAAATCATTTTGCAATATCTCTTCATTATGCAATCTGCTCTCCAGGCCTTAATCTCATCCCTCCTTCTAGAAGAATATAGTCTTCTACTCTTGGGTTTCCTGACCCAAAGAGGTTAGCCCTAACTTTATCTTGCCTAGCCCAGGATTCTACATGACTTCTTGACTGATTCATCACTATGTCTCCAGTAAATTCCATTACAGCACCATTCTTTCATCCTGTCTTTAGAATATAAGCTCCTTGAAGGCAAAGATTGCCTTATATTTGTACCTCACTACTTAGTATAGTGCTTGGTACAAAGTAAGTGCTAAATAAATTCTCCATGAATTTATCTTTCTAACTAACATCCCAAGCAACTCTTTTTCAAGATTAGATTTTTAAGTATCACATTTGCTTAAAGCAAGGGAAACACTTTCAATGATAGCTATATTCAATTTAAAATAATGCAACAAACTCCTAAGAAGTCCTTAAAAGGTACAAGTCATTTGCTAAGCAACACAGGATAAAAAGACAAAAGGTAAAAAGTCTCTGCCATTGAGAAGCTTACATTCTAAGGAGGGGTGGGGCATAAGGGTGCAGTGGAAGCTGTGTGTGGGTATACAACATGTATAATATATAAGCATATTAAATATACATATATAAGTATAGTAAGTATAATACAAAGTAAGAGGGAAGAAGCACTAATAAGGAGAATTATAGAATCAGGGAAGGAAGAGTCACATAAATTGATACATTAAGGGAGACTAACATTTTGAGTTGCATTGATAATGAAAGAATGAATGAAAAAGCAACTTTTTAAGTGTTTACTATGTCCTCAACATTTTACTTAGCACTGAGGATACAAATACAATCAGGTAAGACAGCTCCTGCTCTCAAGGAGTTTCTGATTGGGGAAGACTATACAATAATAACTATTAGAGTCTGAAGTTTAAAAAGAGCTTTACACATATTGCTCTCTTGGCTTCGCAACAACTTATATCTCTCTCAGGTATATTTAACCTCATTTTATAAAGAAACTGAGGCTCACACAGTTTAAGTGACTTGCTCATTATCACTAAACCAGCTTTTCTTACTTGATGTACAAAGAGATTACATTCCAGGCATGGGAGATAGTTTCAATGAATGAATGATTATGAGAAGAGTTTGGGAAAAGCCTAAGAGTCCAATTTGTTGTTCATATAGAATAATATTGATCAATCAGCAATCATTAAAACAAGTTAGTCATTTTGACAAAAATAGTTAAAGTTATAGTTAAAAGGTCAAAATAGTTAAGGTTGGAGAGGTTATAGAAAGATACTCATATTTTCATTACAAAAACTATGATTTTAGAAGCAAATTATAATTATTTAAATAAAATGACTGAAATGTCCCAGAGATTCTACTGTTGAGTACATATCCTAAGAAGGTTTTTTTATCAGAATAAAAGAACCCTAACTCTCACCCCCAGACCATGTGATGGGAACAATATTCTAACCTCTCTCTTCTTCTCCACTTCCTTTCTTAATGCAAACTTTTGCTTTGAAAAATATTGAAGCTTTCCTTAAAACTTATTTTGGCACACATCATCAGGATTTCTATATGTTGCTGACAAAGCCCATCAGCAAGAGAAAAAGGGAAATTTCATTTAAAACTACTATAGACAAAACAAAATATTTGGGGGTCTACCTGCCAAGACAAATTCAAGAGTTGTATGAACATAATCACAAAACTTCTCACACAAATAAAGGCAAATCTAAACAATTGAAAAAATATTAATTGCTCATGGGTAGACCAACCTAATATGACAAAAAATGACTAACTAAACTGGTCCATTTCTTCAGTGTATACCAATCAAATTGCCAAAAGATTATTTTATAGAACTAGAAAAAATTATAACAAAATTCATCTAGAAAAACAAAAGGTCAAGAATATTAAGAAAATTAATGAAAAAAAAATACAAAAGATAGTGGCTTAGCAGTACTAAATCCAAAACTATATTATAAAGTAATAATCATCAAAACCTTTTGGTACTAGCTAAGAAATAGATTGGTAGATCAGTGGAATAGATTAGTTACACAGAACAGAATAATCAAGGTCTAGTATTTGATAAACACCCAAACTCCAGTTTCTGGAATAAGAACTTACTATTTGATAAAAATTTCTGGGAAAACTGGAAAATAATATATCAGAAATTCAGCATAGACCTATACCTCACACTACATATCAAAATAAGATCAAAATGAATACATGATTTGGGCATAAAGGATAATACCATGAACAAATTAGGAGAATAAAGGACAATTTACCTAACAGATTTTTGGAGAAGGCAGGAATTTATGACCAAAGAACAACTATAAAACATAATGAAAAGCAAAATAAACAACTTTGATTACATTGAATTATAAAAGGTTTTACACAAACAAAACCAACGGAAGCAAGATTAAAATGGAAGTACAAAACTGGCAAAATTCTTTTTAACAGACAGTATTTTTGAGAAAGGTCTCATTTCTAAAATATATAAAGAACAGGGTCAAATTTATACAAGTCATTCATCAATTGATAACTACTCAAAAGATTTGTGAATAGACAATTTTCACATGACAAAATTAAAGTCATTTATAATTATGTGAAAAAATGCTCTAAATCACTGATTAGAGAAATGCAAATCAAAATAACTCTGAGGTACTATCTCACATTTCTCAGATTGGCTAAGATGACAGGAAAAGATAATGATAAAAGTTGGAGGGAATGTGGGAAAACTTGGAGACTAAAGTATTGTTGGTGGAGTTGTGGAATGATCCAACCACTCTGGAGAGCAAAATGCCAAAGAGCTACAAAACTGTGTATACCTTTTGACCTAGCACTGGATCTTTATCCCAAGGAAATCATAAAGAAGGGAAAAGGACCCACATATGCAAAAATGTTTGTAGCAGTTCTTTTTGTGGTAGCAAAGAATTGGAAAATGAGTGGATGTCCATCAATTGCAGAATAGCTGAACATGTTGTGGTATATGAAGACAGTCAAATATTATAAAATCTATAAAAATGTAAAATATTATAAAATTCATAAAAAATAATGAACAAGTTGATTATAGAAAGGCCTGAAAAGATTTACATGAACTTAGGCTGAACGAAACAGGCAGAACTAGGAATATGTTGTACACAATAACAGCAAGAATGTGCAATGATCAACTGTGAAAGGCTTGGTTCTTTTCAGTGGTTCAGTGATTCAAAGCAGTCTCAATAGACTTTGGACAGAAAAATGCAATTTCCATATATTTCTGCATACAGAAAAATAATGAGATTGAATGTAAATCAACATTTGCTATGTTCACTTTTTTTTCTGTTTTTTGTTTTAATCTCTCCCATGGTTCTTCCCTTTTACTCTTATTTTTCTCTAGCACCATGATTCATAAAGTAATATGTATTAAAATAAATAAACTTACTACAATAAAAGAGAACAAACAAAAACAAAAACTTTGTTGGCTCAGGGGATTAGAGGGTGAAACTTATTGACAACACTTCATCATTTCAGTATAAAACAATCATGACTTACTCTAGGAAGGTTCCTATAATTTCTACAGTTATAGATAAGTAAATTTATTTTGTTAACCATTGGATTACCTTTGAGTGCCTCATTTCATTCCTTTATCAAATTTAAACTACCACAAATGAATCAAAGTATTCAGTAGCATTTTTGGCGTTAGCAAAAACACTAGAATAGTAGATACACATTGATTGAAGAGTGGCTAAATAAGTCATGGTATGTGAATGAAATACAATATTACTGTGCTGTAAGAAAAAACAAGTTTGAAAAATGTGGAGAAATGTGGACAGACTTGCATTAACTTAAACATTTCTCCTCTCTGATTTCCACTACTGATTCTGAACTTTTCCTACCATACAAAAGCAATCTTATTGAAGTTCACTTTGGTCTTACAACTCTTTATCTGATTATCTGATCTCTTTAAGGAAAATCCCTGTAATCAATGTTTCCTTCCTCATTCCTTTCCAAGCTCTATTCTTGACTTCTTTGAATTTTCCCCACCATGCAGCAGTGCCAATGCCTTCTTTCCACCCTAAGCCTTATCTTTTTCAATTCCCTTCTATGTATAGTCTTCCTTCCATAGAATATTAAGGTTGTTGTGGGTAGGGGTCTTTCTTTCTGTTTGTATTTATTTTAACAGTACCTGTTTGTAAGTGGTTGATAAATGTCCTTGAATGAACAAGAATTGGTACAAAGTGAAATTAGCTGTTGAGAAAAATAATATGTAGAATGAGTATAGTAACATATAGGGAAGGAGCAACAACCACAATATAATAGAGAATGCAAGTTACAAAATTATAAAAAAAATCTTCTCTCAAAAATAGAAATATCAAAAGATACTTCCTTCTACTTCTTTAAATGATCTAAAGATGCGGAACACTGAATATAATATCAAATTAGATATAACTTCAGATTCAATGTGTTACTCCGTTTTCCTGATTTTCTTTTTCTTCTTAAATAATTATTATTTTAAATAAGAGATGACTCTCTGGGAGGCAGAATTGGAGAGAGATATAGGGAAATCTTGGTAATATAATTAATAAATATATCAATTTTTAAACAATAAGGTTTTAAAGATAGGTAGGAACCATAGAGGATCAAAAATATGGAACAAAATAATTTTTATTTTATTGTATTAGCAACAGAATTACATTACCAATATTTATCTGTGTCTTAGAAAAATATTATGGCAACTGCATGGAGGATGGATTTGGGAGAGGAGGAAATAGGAAAATGGCAACCCATTAGAAAGTTATTATTGTAAAAAAAAAAAAATCCATGTGAAAGGTCATAAAAATCTGAAAAGGGTTTGAAGTTGGGTAGATATTGATAAAATCATAGGAAGGAATTATACTATTTTTTTCATCTTTTTTTCTCAACTGCTGAACACACATTAGGTAGTGAATAACTATTTATTGCATTACATTGAATCTAGTCTAAACCTTCATTATATAAATCAGAAAATTAAAGGCCAGGTTTGTCAATAGCAACTCATCAGTAAACCTGTGATCAGCAATTGTGAAAGTATCTACCTCCATGTAAATAATAACGTAATGAAGATCCCAACTTTTGGGATAAGATTTCACTATTTGTCAAAAATTGCTGGGAAAACTGGAAAATAGTATAGCAGAAACTACGCATTGACCCACACTTAGCACTGTATACCAAGATAAGATCAAAATGGGTTCAAGATTTAGGTATAAAGAAAGAAGTTATAAATAAATTAGAAGAACATAGGATAATTTACCTTTCAGACTTGTGGAGGAGGAAGGAATTTGCCACCAAAGAAGAACTAGAGATCATTACTGATTACAAAATAGAAAATTTTGATTATATCAAGTTAAAAAGCTTTTTACAAAAAAAACTAATACAGATAAGATTAGAAGGGGAGCAATAAATTGGGAAAACATTTTTACAGTTAAAGATTCTAATAAAGGCCTCATTTCCAAAAAATATAGAAAATTGACTCTAATTTATAAGAAATCAGGACATTCTCCAATTGGTAAATGGCCAAAGGATATGAACAGACAATTTTCAGACGCTGAAATTGAAACTATTTCAACTTATATGAAAATGTTCTGAATCACTATTGATCAGAGAAATGCAAATTAAGACAATGCTGAGATACCACTACACACATCTCAGATTGAGTAAGATGACAGGAAAAGATAATGATGAATATTGGAGGGGATGCAGGAAAACTGGGTTACAGATGCATTGTTGGAGTTGTGAACATATCCAACCATTCTGGAGAGCAATTAGGAACTATGCTCAAAAAGTTATCAAACTGTGCATACCATTTGATCTAGCAGTGTTACTACTGGGCTTATATCCAAAAGAGATGTTAAAGAAGTGAAAGGGACCTGTATGTGCAAAAATGTTTGTGGCAGCCCTTTTTATAGTAGCTAGAAACTGGAAATTGAATGGATGCCCATCAATTGGAGAATGGCTGGGTAAATTGTGGTATATGAATGTTATGGAATATTATTTTTCTGTAAGAAAATATAGAGAGTCTTGGAGAGACTTACATAAACTGGTGCTGAGTGAAATGAGCAGACCCAGGAGATCATTATATATTTCAACAACAATACTGTATGAGGATGTATTCTGATGCAAGTGGATCTCTTCTGCAATAAGAAGATCCAATTCAATTCCAACTGATCAATGATGAATAGAACCAACTACCCTCAGAGAAAGGACACTGGGAAATTAATGGGGACTGCTTGCATTTTTGTTGTTCTTTCCAGTTTATTTTTACCTTTCTAAATCTGATTTTTCTTGTGCAACAAGAGAACTCTATAAATATATACACGTATATAGTATTTAAGATATACTTTAACATGTTTAACATGTATGACACTGCCTGCCCTCTAGGGGAGAAGGTGGAAGGAAGGAAGGGAAAACCTGGAACAGAAGTTATTGCAAGTGACAATGTTGAAAAATTATCCATGCATATGTTCTATCAATTGAAAGGTATAAGAAAAAACATAAGTAAAAATAAATAACTAAAAAATAAATACTATTATAATGGTCATTATGTACTGATATACTTTACATGATTTAACTTCAGATGGCAGTTTATTCATAGAAATTCATAAGAGTTAGGGATAAAAGAACCTCTAAAGTTACCTAATTCAACTTCTTTTTTTTTTATTAAAGCTTTTTATTTACAAGATATATGCATGGGTAATTTTTTAGCACTGATAATTGCAAAACCTTTTGTTCCAACTTTTCCCCTCCTTGACTCACCTTTTCACCCAGATGGCAGGTTGACTAATACATATTAAATATGTTAGAGTATAAGTTAAATACAATATATGTATATCTGTCCATACAGTTATTTTGCTGTACAAAAAAAATTGGACTTTGAAATAGTGTACAATTAGGCTGTGAAGGAAATAAAAAATGCAGATGGACAAACATAGAGGGATTGGGAATTCTATGTTGTGGTTCATAGTCAGCTCCCAGAGTTCTTTCGCTGGGTGTAGCTGGTTCAATTCATTACTGCTCCATTGGAATTGGTTTGGTTCATCTCATTGGTGAAGAGGGCCATGTCCATAAGAATTCATCATCATATAGTATTGTTGTAGAAGTATATAATGATCTCCTGGTCCTGCTCATTTCACTCAGCATCAGTTCATGTAAGTCTCTCCAGGACTTTCTGAAATTATCCTGCTGGATATTATTTCTTGCAGAACAATAATATTCCATAATATTTATATACATTTATTCAGCCATTCTCCAGTTAATGGTCATCCACTCAGTTTCCAGTTTCTGGCAACTACAAAGAGGGCTGCCACAAACATTCTTGCACATACAGGTTCCTTTCCCTTCTTTAAAATCTCTTTGGGTTATAAGCCCAGTAGTAACACTGCTGGATCAAAGGGTATGTACAGTTTGATAACTTTTTGAGCATAGTTCCAAATAATTCTCCAGATTGGCTGCATGTATTCACAATTCCATCAACAATGTATCAGTGTCCCAGTTTTTCCACATTCCCTCCAATATTCTGCATTATCCTTTCCTGTCATTCTAGCCAATCAGACAGGTGTATAGTGGTATTTCAGAGTTATCTTAATTTGCATTTCTCTGATTAATAATGACTTGGAGCATCTTTTCATATGGCAAAAAATAGTTTCAATTTCTTCTTCTGAGAATTGTCTGTTCATATCCTTTGACCATTTATCAACTGGAGAATGGCTTGATTTCTTATAAATTAGAGTCAATTCTCTATATATTTTGAAAATGAGCCCTTTTAACCTTTCCCAGTAAGATCAGGAGTGAAACAAGGTTGCCTACTATCACCATTACTATTCAATATAATATTAGAAATGCTAGCCTCGGCAATAAGAGCCGAGAAAGAGATTCAAGGAATTAGAGTAGGAAATGAGAAAATCAAACTATCACTCTTTGCAGATGACATGATGGTATACTTAGAGAATCCCAAAGACTCTGCTAAAAAGCTATTAGAAATAATTCAGAATTTTAGCAAAGTGGCAGGATACAAAATAAATCCACATAAATCCTCAGCATTTTTATATATCACCAACAAAATGCAACAGCAAGAGATACAAAGAGAAATTCCATTCCAAACAAATGTTGAGAGTATAAAGTATTTGGGAATTCATCTACCACAGAATAGTCAGGAATTATATGAGAAAAATTACGAAACACTTGCCACAAAAATAAAGTCAGATTTAAATGGAAAGACATTCAGTGCTCTTGGATAGGCCGAGGGAATATAAGAAAGATGACAATACTCCCCAAACTAATCTATTTATTTAGTGCTATACCAATCAGACTCCCAAGAAACTATTTTAATGACCTAGAAAAAATAACAACAAAATTCATATGGAAGAATAAAAGGTTGAGAATTGCAAGCGAACTAATGAAAAAAAAAAAGTCAGATGAAGGTGGTCTAAGTGTACCTGAACTAAAGCTATATTATATAGCAGCAGTCACCAAAACCATTTGGTATTGGCTAAGAAATAGACCAGTCGATCAGTGGAACAGATTAGATACAAAGGACAAAAAAGGGTACAACTATAGCAATCTAGTCTTTGACAAACCCAAAGATACCAACATTAGGGATAAAAATTCATTATTTGGAAAAAACTGTTGGGAAAACTGGAAATTAGTATGGCAGAAAATAGATATGGATCCACACTTAACACCATATACCAAGATAAGATCAAAATGAGTCCAAGACTTAGGCATAAAGAATGAGATAATAAATAGATTAGAGGAAGAGAGAATAGTCTACCTCTCAGACCTGTGGAGGAGGAAGGAATTTATGACCAGAGGAGAACTAGAGATCATTATCGATCAGAAAATAGAAGATTTTGATTACATCAAACTAAAAAGTTTCTGTACAAACAATACCAATGCAAACAAGATTAGAAGGGAAGTAACAAATTGGGAAAATATTTTTAAAGTTAAAGATTCTGACAAAGATCTCATTTCCAAAATATATAGAGAATGACACTAATTTATAAGAAATCAAACCATTCGGGGCGGAGCCAAGATGGCGGAGAAGAAACACACGACTCAGTGAACGTCCTCACTCCCTCACAACCAATTAGATAAATTAAGTCTCAAAATTAGCTCAGGACTGATAGATACCACAAGGACTGGAAGCACGACTTACCAGCTGAAGAGAATCTGAAGTTTCAACAGGAAAGGTCAGTTCTCAGGGGAGGAATAAGAAAGACCAGCACAGACGGTGGGGTAGGGGCGCACTGCGCCCATTGCGCTGGGAAGGGCTCTGGGATCAGAGAAGCCACTGAGGTGAAGGAATCTGGCACAGGCTGTTGGCTCTTCTCTGCTAATTGTTTGGCAGTTCAGAAGAGAAAGCCAAGATATTTTGGAACTCAAATTAGATTTTCCCCGATCCGGGGGGGTGACTCAGCTGACTCGGCACCAGGGGGTGTGGCCTCAGCTACCACCTGAGAATAGTTAAGAGATTGACAAGTGGGTGGATACGGCCAAAGGCAACACACACTGCCTAGCATAGCTGGAGGGAGTGGAACTCAGCTCCAGGAAGTCCCAGAGAAGCGGAACCTTTGAACTAGGGACCGCGGTTTCTGGCAGACACTTCCAGTTTGAGCGCAGGGGCTTCTCACGTCACCTGCTGCAGACATCCACTCCCCACCCGGACACATAGGCTGGGCTTCTTGCTGTCTTCACTATTCTACGCCCTCGAAGCACAGTAGTGCTAATCACCTCTGAGGCACCTCCAGGGAGGGGGTGGGGAACTCTCTCCCAGAGCTCTCTCTTAGCTCAGGCGCAGGAGCCGCTGCATCCATCCGGTCTGGGAGGAAGCTGGTAAAGAAGTAAATAATTTCCTACCCCAGGGACAGACCCCAAAAGATTTTTTTAAGTATGAGCAAAAAAGCTAGAAAAACTATAGATTCCTTCTATATAGAGAAAGAGCGGGTAACCAACCCCGAGGAAGTTGACAGCAGAGAATCAGCAGACAACAACCTAAAGGGGAACGATTCCTGCCCCCCATCACATAACTCTCTCCTAGAAGAAGCTCTAAAAAAATTGAGGGAGATGGAAGAAAAATGGGGCAAGGAAAGGGAAGTTATGATAGAGAATAACAACGTCCTGAAATTGGAGTTGGAAAAAATAAAGAATTCACAGGAGATGCAGGGAAACAAAATTAATGAATTAGAAAAGGTTAAAAAAACACAGGAAAGTAGGATTTCTGAATTGGAAAAGATAAAAAAGTCTCAAGAAAATAGAATTTCTGAATTGGAAAAAGAAAATAATTCTCAAAAAAAAAATTAGGGAAATGGAAAAAAATTCAATAGAGCAAAATAATTCATTTAAAAACGAAATTGGGCATTTACAAAAAGAACTAAAAACTGTGAAAGAAGAAAATAACTCCTTAAAAGTCAGGATGGAACAAATAGAAATGAATGATTCACAGAGAACCCAAGAATCAGTCAAACAAAACAAAAAAAAAATGAGAAGCTGGAGAACAACGTCAAATACTTACTGGGAAAATCTATAGACCTGGAAAATAGATCTAGGAGAGATAATCTGCGGATTATTGGACTTCCAGAAAACTATGACCAAAAAAAGAGCCTAGATTCTATTTTACAGGAAATTATCAAAGAGAACTGTCCAGAGATAATAGAAACAGAAGGGAAAGTAGATGTGGAAAGAATTCATCGAACTCCTTCTGAAATAGACCCTAAAAAAAGAACACCACGGAATATTGTGGCTAAGCTGCAGAATTACCACACAAAGGAGAAAATCCTGCAAGCAGCTAGAAAAAAACAATTTAAATACCAAGGTGCCACAATAAGGGTCACCCAAGATCTGGCTGCCTCCACATTAAAAGATAGAAGGGCCTGGAACCTGATATTCCGTAAGGCAAAAGATCAAGGACTGCAACCAAGAATGAACTACCCAGCTAAGTTTAGCATCTTTTTCCATGGAAGAAGATGGTCATTCAATGAAACAGAGGAATTCTATATGTTTCTAAGAAAAAAACCAGACTTAAACAAAAAATTTGATCTACATCCACAAGACTGAAGAGAAACAGAAAAAGGTACACAGAACCCTTGAGAACTGTAACTCTGTTGTGGGTATATAAAAAATACTCAAGGATAATTTGATTTTACTGATATAAAGAAAAAAAGGGGGGTGTAGTAAAGGGAAGGAGGTCGGTTCAGAAAAAGGGGAAGGAGTGATAAAAAGAGGGAAACTACATCCCAGGAAGAGACATAGAAAATACACCATATCTGAGGGAACTTAGTGAGGGGAGAATCATTGTGTGAATCTTACTCTCATCAGAAGAGGCTCAAAGAGTAAATAATTAACATATTTGTTTTTCAGAGAATTTTCTCTCACCTCATTAAAAGGGGGGAGAGGAAAAGGGGAAAGGAAAAGGAGAATAAGTGAAGGGACTTGGAGGGAGGGGGGAGGGATCCTAAAAAAAAAAAAAAAAAAAAAAAAAAAAGAGGGAGGGTTGCGCGTCACAAGGGGGGTCTGTAAATTAAATATCGGGGAGGGGGATCAGGGGGGTCAAGGGAAAAAAGTATAATCTGGGGATAATACGATGGCAGGAAATACAGAATTAGTAATTTTAACTGTAAATGTAAATGGGATGAACGATCCCATCAAACGGAGACGGATAGCAGATTGGATCAAAAAGCAGAACCCTACAATATGTTACCTACAGGAAACACACTTAAAGCAGGGAGATACATACAGAGTAAAGGTAAAAGGTTGGAACAGAGCCTATTATGCTTCAGGTAAAGCCAAAAAAGCAGGGGTAGCTATCCTTATCTCAGATCAAGCAAAAGCAGAAGTAGATCTCGTTAAAAAAGATAAGGAAGGAAACTATATCCTGCTGAAAGGTAGCATAAATAATGAAGCCATATCAATACTAAATATATATGCACCAAGTGGTATAGCATCTAACTTTCTAAAGGAAAAGTTAAGAGAACTGCAAGAAGAAATAGACAGTAAAACTATAATAGTGGGAGATCTCAACCTTGCACTCTCAGATTTAGACAAATCAAACCACAAAACAAACAAGAAAGAAGTTAAAAAAGTAAATAGAACATTAGAAAAACTAGGTATGATAGACCTTTGGAGAAAACTGAATGGCAATAGGAAGGAATATACTTTCTTCTCAGCAGTTCATGGATCCTATACAAAAATTGACCATATATTAGGACATAAAGATCTCAAAATTAAATGTAGGAAGGCAGAAATAATAAATGCCTTCTTCTCAGATCACAATGCAATAAAAGCTACATTCAGTAAACAGTTAGGGGTAAATAGACCAAAAAGTAATTGGAAACTGAATAATCTCATCTTAAAGAATGACTGGGTGAAAGAGCAAATTATAGAAACAATTAACAATTTCACCCAAGATAATGATAATGATGAGACATCATATCAAAATCTTTGGGATGCAGCTAAAGCAGTAATAAGGGGAAATTTTATATCTTTAGAGGCTTATTTGAAGAAAATTGAGAAAGAGAAGATTAACGAATTGGGCTTACAACTTAAAAGGCTAGAAAAAGACCAAATTATAAACCCCCAACCAAAAATTAAACTCGAAATACAAAAATTAAAAGGAGAAATCAATAAAATTGAAAGTAAAAAAACTATTGAATTAATAAATAAAACCAAGAGTTGGTTTTATGAAAAAGCCAATAAAATAGATAAACCTTTGGTAAATTTGATCAAAAAAAAGAAAGAGGAAAATCAAATTGATAGTCTTACAAATGAAAAGGAGGATCTTTCCACCAATGAAGAGGAAATTAGAGAAATAATAAGGAGTTACTTTGCCCAACTTTATGCCAATAAATTTGATAACTTAAGTGAAATGGATGACTTTCTCCAAAAATATAGGCTCCCTAGATTAACAGAGGAGGAGATAAATTGCTTAAATAGTCCCATTTCAGAAAAAGAAATAGAACAAGCTATTAATCAACTCCCCAGGAAAAAATCCCCAGGGCCAGATGGATTCACATGTGAATTCTACCAAACATTTAAAGAACAATTAGCCCCAATGTTATATAAATTATTTGAAAAAATAGGGGATGAAGGAGTCCTACCAAACTCCTTTTATGACACAGACATGGTACTGATACCTAAACCTGGTAGATCGAAAACTGAGAAAGAAAATTATAGACCAATCTCCTTAATGAATATTGATGCTAAAATCTTAAATAAGATATTAGCAAAAAGACTTCAGAAAATCATCTCCAAGATAATCCACTATGATCAAGTAGGATTTATTCCAGGAATGCAGGGCTGGTTTAATATTAGGAAAACTATTAATATAATTGACCATATTAATAATCAAATTAATAAGAACCATATGATCATCTCAATAGATGCAGAAAAAGCATTTGACAAAATCCAACATCCATTCCTACTAAAAACTCTTGAGAGTATAGGAATAAATGGATTATTCCTTAGAATAATCAGGAGTATATATTTAAGACCGTCAGTAAGCATAATATGCAATAGAAATAAACTGCAACCTTTCCCAGTAAGATCAGGAGTGAAACAAGGTTGCCCACTATCACCATTACTATTCAATATAGTACTAGAAACGCTAGCCTCGGCAATAAGAGCTGAGAAAGAGATTCAAGGAATTAGAGTAGGAAATGAGGAAATTAAACTATCACTTTTTGCAGATGACATGATGGTATACTTAGAGAACCCCAAAGACTCTGCTAAAAAGCTACTAGAAATAATTCAAAATTTCAGCAAAGTGGCAGGATACAAAATAAATCCACATAAATCCTCGGCATTTTTATATATCACTAACAAAATGCAACAGCAAGAGATACAAAGAGAAATTCCATTCCAAACAAATGTTGAGAGTATAAAATATTTGGGAATCCATCTACCAAAGAAAAGTCAGGAATTATATGAGAAAAATTACAAAACACTTGCCACAAAAATAAAATCAGATTTAAATATTTGGAAAGACATTCAGTGCTCTTGGATAGGCCGAGCGAATATAATAAAGATGACAATACTCCCCAAACTAATCTATTTATTTAGTGCTATACCAATCAGACTCCCAAGAAACTATTTTAATGACCTAGAAAAAATAACAACAAAATTCATATGGAAGAATAAAAGGCCAAGAATTGCAAGGGAACTAATGAAAAAAAACTCAGAGGAAGGTGGTCTAAGTGTACCTGATCTAAAGCTATATTATATAGCAGCAGTCACCAAAACCATTTGGTATTGGCTAAGAAATAGACCGGTAGATCAGTGGAACAGATTAGATACAAAGGACAAAAACGGGTACATCTATAGCAATCTAATCTTTGACAAACCCAAAGATTCCAACATTAGGGATAAAAATTCATTATTTGGAAAAAACTGTTGGGAAAACTGGAAATTAGTATGGCAGAAATTAGATATGGATCCACACTTAACACCATATACCAAGATAAGATCAAAATGGGTCCATGATTTAGGCATAAAGAGGGAGATAATAAATAGATTAGAGGAACAGAGGATAATCTACCTCTCAGACTTGTGGAGGAGGAAGGAATTTATGACCAGAGGAGAACTAGAGATCATTATTGATCACAAAATAGAAGATTTTGATTACATCAAACTAAAAAGTTTCTGTACAAATAATACTAATGCAAACAAGATTAGAAGGGAAGTAACAAATTGGGAAAATATTTTTAAAAACAAAGGTTCTGACAAAGGTCTCATTTCCAAAATATATAGAGAACTGACCATAATTTATAAGAAACCGAACCATTCTCCAATTGATAAATGGTCAAAGGATATGAACAGACAATTCTCAAAGGAAGAAATTGAAACTATATCCACTCACATGAAAGAGTGTTCCAAATCACTACTGATCAGAGAAATGCAAATTAAGACCACTCTGAGATACCACTACACACCTGTCAGATTGGCTAAGATGACAGGAACAAATAATGACAAATGTTGGAGGGGATGTGGGGAAATTGGGACACTAATACATTGCTGGTGGAGTTGTGAAAGAATCCAGCCATTCTGGAGAGCAATCTGGAATTATGCCCAAAAAGTTATCAAACTGTGCATACCCTTTGACCCAGCAGCGCTACTACTGGGATTATATCCCAAAGAAATACTAAAGAGCAGAAAGAGACATATATGTGCCAAAATGTTTGTGGCAGCTCTTTTTGTTGTAGCTAGAAACTGGAAGATGAATGGATGTCCATCAGTTGGAGAATGGTTGGGTAAATTGTGGTATATGAAGGTTATGGAATATTATTGCTTGGTAAGAAATGACCAGCAGGAGGAATATAGAGAGGCCTGGAGAGACTTAAATCAACTGATGCTGAGTGAAATGAGCAGAACCAGAAGATCACTGTACACTTCAACAACAATACTGTATGAGGATGTATTCTGATGGAAGTGGAAATCTTCAACATAAAGAAGATCCAACTCACTTCCAGTTGATCAATGATGGACAGAGGTAGCTACACCCAGAGAAGAAACACTGGGAGGGGAATGAAAATTGTTAGCACTAATATCTGTCTGCCCAGGTTGCATGTACCTTCGGATTCTAATGTTTATTGTGCAACAAGAAAATGATATTCGCACACATGTATTGTACCTAGACTATATTGTAACACATGTAAAATGTATGGTATTGCCTGTCGTCGGGGGGAGGGAATAGAGGGAGGGGGGTGATTTGGAAAAATGAATACAAGGGATAATAATATAAAATATATATATATATATATATATATATATATATATATATATATATAAAACAACATATAGTAGGACATTCCTCATTTCTATACATGATTTAAATATATAAAACCAGTTTTAGCAATCAACAGTCACATCCCTAGAGTAGAAATGACAGTTATTTTGCTAATAGTGAAATACGTGGGGTTAAATAATTACTAATTGCTTTATTAAAAAAAAAGTAATGCATATAATATTCAGCTATGAAAAAGTATCAAACTTATATGAAATACTTATACTGATATGAGTTGGAATGTATGCAAATCATCAATAAAAATCTGTAGAGAAAAAAAAAAAAAAAAAAAGAAATCAAACCATTCTCCAATTGATAAATGGTCAAAGGATATGAACAGACAATTCTCAGATGATGAAATTGAAACTATATCCACTCATATGAAAAAGTGTTCCAAATCACTACTGATCAGAGAAATGCAAATTAAGACAACTCTGAGATACCACTACACACCTGTCAGACTGGCTAAGATGACAGGAACAAGTAATGATGAATGTTGGAGGGGATGTGGGAAAACTGGGACACTAATACATTGTTGGTGCAGTTGTGAAAAAATCCAGCCATTCTGGAGAGCAATTTGGAACTATGCCCAAAAAGTTATCAAACTGTGCATACCCTTTGATCCAGCATTGCTGCTATTGGGCTTATATCCCAAAGAAATACTGAGAAGGGGAAAGGGACCTGTATGTGCCAAAATGTTTGTGGCAGCCTTTTTTTGTAGTAGCTAGAAACTGGAAGATGAATGGATGCCCATCAATTGGAGAATGGTTGGGTAAATTATGGTATATGAATGTTATGGAATATTATTGCTCTGTAAGAAATGACCAGCAGAAGGAATACAGAAAGGCTTGGTGAGACTTACATGAACTGATGCTGAGTGAAATGAGCAGAACCAGAAGATCGCTGTACACTTCATTGTTGTATGAAGATGTATTCTGATGGAAGTGGATATCTTCAACATAAAGATCCAACTCACTTGCAGTATGGACAGAAACAGCTACACACAGAGAAGGAACCCTGGGAAGTGAATGTAAATTGTTAGCACTACTGTCTATCTACCCAGGTTACTTATACCTTCGGAATCTAATACTTAATGTGCAACAAGAAAATGGTATTTACACACATATATTATATCTAGATTATATTGTTACATATGTAAAATGTATGGGATTGCATGTCATCAAGGGGAGGGAGTAGAGGGAGGAAGGGGATAATTTGGAAAAATGAATACAAGGGATAATATTATATATAAAAAAAGAATGTCTTGATTTACATTAAATAAAAAAGAAAAAAAAATGAGGCCTTTATCAGAAACTTTGACTGTAAAATTATTTTCCCAGTTTATTGCTTCCTTTCTAATCTTATCTGCATTAGTTTTGTTTGTACAAAAACTTTTCAATTTGATATAATCAAAATTTTCTATTTTGTGATCAATAATAATCTCTAGTTCCACTTTGGTCACAAATTCCTTCCTCCTCCACAGGTCTGAGAGGTAAACTATCCTATGTTCTTCTAATTTATTTATAATCTCATTCTTTATGTCTAGGTCATGAATTCATTTTCACCTTATCTTGGTGTACATTGTTAAGTATGAGTCAATGCCTACTTTTTGCCATACTAATTTCCAATTTTCCCAGAAATTTTTGTCAAACATTGCGTTCTTATCCCAAAAGCTGGGGTCTTTGGGTTTGTCAAACACTAGATTATTAAAGTTATTGACTATTTTGTCCTTTGAATCTACCCTATTCCACTGATCAACTAGTCTATTTCGTAGCCAATACCAAATAGTTTTGGCAACCACTGCTTTATAACATAATTTTAGATCTGGTACAGCAAGGCCACATTTATTTGATTTTTTTCCCATTAATTCCCTTGAAATTGTTGATGTTTTATTTTTCCATATGACCTTTGTTATTACTATTTCTAGGTCATTAAAATATTTTTTTGAGAGTCTGATTGGTATAGCGCTAAATAAATAGATTAGTTTAGGTAGTATTGTCATCTTTATTATATTTGCTCAACCTATCCAAGAGCATTTAATATTTTTTGAATTGGTTAGATCAGACTGCATTTGTGTGGACAGTGTTTTGTAGTTTTGCTCATATAGTTCCTGATTTTCCCTTGGCAGATAGATTCCTAAATATTTTATATTATTGGTAGTTACTTTAAATGGAATTTCTTTTTGTAACTCTGTTGGATTTTGTTAGTGATATATGAGAATGCTGATGACTTATGTGGGTTTGTTTTGTATCCTGCAATTTTGCTAAACGTGTAGATTATTTATAATAGCTTTTTACTAAAATCTCTGGCATTCTCTAAGTATCATCAGCAAAAACTGATAATTTGGCTTCTTCATTACCTACTTTAATTCCTTTAATCTCTTTCTCAACTCTTATTGCTGAAGATAGCATTTCTAATAAATTATTGAATAGTAGTGGTGATAGTGGGCAACCTTCTTTCACTCCTGATGTTACTGGGAATGGTTCCATTTTATCCCTATTACATATAATGCTTACTGATGGTTTTAAATAGATGCTACTGATTACTTTAAGGAAACTCCATTTATTCCTACACTCACAAGTCTTTTTAATAGGAATGGATGTTGAATTTTATACAATGCTTTTTCTGTATCTATTGAGATGATCATTTTTTTGTTAATTTTGTTATTAATATGGTTAATTATATTAATAGTTTTCCTAATATTAAACCAGCCCTGCATTCCTGGTGTAAATCTAAATCCTACTTGATGATTGTGTATTATCCTGGGGATGATTTTCTATAGTCTTTTTGCTAATATATTACTTAAGATTTTAGCATCAATATTCATTAGAGAGATTGGTCAATAATTTTCTTTCTTTGTTTTCAACCTACCTGGTTTAGGTATCAGTACCATGTCTGTATCATAAAGGGAATTTGGTAGGACTCCTACATTCTCTATTTTCATTGATCTTCTCTCTATATATTTTATTCATTAAACCTCTAAAGTTATAAAATTTCCCCTTATTATCACTTTGGGTGCATCCCACAAATTTTGGTATGATGTCTCATCATTGTCATTATCTTAAGTGAAATTTATTTTTTTCTTTTTTTTAAGTTAAATTATTGTGTCTATAATTTGCTGTTTCACCCAATCATTCTTTAAGATGACATTATTTAATTTCCAATTACTTTTTGGTCTATTTACTTCTTTTTGTTGAATACAAATTTTACTGCATTGTGATCTGAAAAGAAAGTATTTATTATTTCTGCCTTCCTGCATTTAATTTTGAAGTCTTTATGTCCTAGAATATGGTCAATTTTTATATAGGTTCCATGAACTGCTGAGAAGAAAGTATACTCCTTTCTGTCACCATTCAGTTTTCTCCCAAGATCTATCATACCTACATTTTCTAATATCCTATTTACTTCTTTAACTTCTTTCTTATTTGTTTTGTGGTTTGATTTATCTAATTCTGAGAGTGCAAGGTAGAGGTATCCCTCTATTTTAGCTTTGCTATCTATTTCTTCTTGCAACTCTCTTAACTTCTCTTTTAGCAAATTATATGCTATACTTTAGTATTGATATTGCTTCATTGTCTATGCTACTCTTTAGCAAGATATAGTTTCCTTCCTTATCTATTAATTAGATCAATTTTTGCTTTTGCTTGATGTGAGATAAGGATAGCTACTCCTGCTTTTTTGACTTCACCTGAAGCACAATAGATTCTGCTCCAGGCTTTTACTTTTACTCTGTATGTATCTCCTAGCTTTAAATGTGTTTCCTGTAGACAACATATTGTAGGGTTCTGACTTTTGATCCGGTCTGCTATTCACCTCTGCTTTATGGGAAACGTCATCCCATTCACATTTACAGTTAAAATTACTAATTCTGTATTTCCTGCCATCTTATTATCCTTTTATTATGCTTTTCTTTTTCTTGCCCTCTCCTTACCCCCTTACTCAGTATTAAACTTATGGACACTACTTGTTTCACACAGTTCTCCCTATTTAGGATCCCTTCCTCCCACCTTTGAATCCCTTCCCCTTTCTTGTATCTTTCCCTTATTACTCTTTTCCTTTTCCCTTTTCCTCTCCCAATTTTTAATGGGGTAAGAGAAGTTTCTCTGTAAAACAAATATGTCAATTATTTTATCTTTGAACCAACTCTGATGAGAGTAAGATTCACACAATGTTCCTCCCTCTCTCTAAATTCCCTGAGATATGATAGATTTCCTTTGCCTCTTCATGGGATATAGTTTCCCTCTTTTTGTTTCCCCTTTTCCCTTTTTCTGACACTATCCCCTTTCCATTTCTACTTCACTTTTTTATGTTATATCAGTAAAATCAAATTATACATGTGGTCTTTATGTATATCCACAAGAGAAATACAGTTCTCAAAAGTTCTTTTTTCCTTTTTCTGCTTCCTTTGAATCCTATGGCTAGAGATCAACTTTTTTTTTGTTTAGATCTGGTTTTTTCCTTACAAAACAAATGGAATTCATCTGTTTCATTAAATGTCCATCTTCTTCCATGGAAGAAAATGCTTAGTTTAGCTGGGTAGTTTATTCTTGGCTACATTCCAAGTTCTTTTGCTTTTTGAAATATCAAATTCCAGGCCCTTTGACCCTTTAATATGGAAGCAGACAAATCTTGAATAATCCTTATTGTGGCACCTTGGTATTTGAATTTTTTTTTCTGGTTACTTGTAAATGTCTTTTCCTTAGTTTGATAGTTCTGAAATTTTGCCATCATATTCCCTGGGGTTTTTATATTAAGGTCTTTTTCAGAAGGTGTTCGATGATTTCTTTCAATGCCTATTTTACCTTCTGATTCTATTACATCTGGGGCAGTTTTCTTTGATGATTTGCTGTAAAATAGTATCTAGGCTCCTTTTTTCCATCATAATTTTCAGGAGGTCCAATGATGCTCAGATTACCTTTCCTAGATCTATTTTCCAGGTCTGTTGTTTTTCCAAGTAGATATATAACATTTTTTTTCTAGTTTTTCTTTTTTTTTTTTTTTTTTTTTTTTTTTTTTTTTTGGTTTTGCTTGACTGATTCTTGATGTCTCAAGGAATCATTCATTTCTATTTGTTCAGTTCTGATTTTTAATGAGTTATTTTCTTCATTAACTTTTTTTTTTTACTTCTTTTTGTATATATCCAATTGAGTTTTTAAATGAGTTGTTTTGCTCTATGGAATTTTTTTCCATTTCACAATTTTTTTTTACTGAGTTATTTTCTTTTTCCAATTCACAAATCCTGCTTTCCTGGCAGTTCTTTACCTTTTCCAATTCACATTTCAGAAAGTTGTTGCTTTCTTGCATAGCTCTCTTTCCTTTCCCCATTTTTCTTCTAGTTCTCTTTTAAAAATTTTTATAGTTTCTTCTAGGAGAGCCTTTTGTATTGGGAATCAGGTTATATCCCCCTTTGGGGTATTGTCTGGAGACTGTCTGCTATTAGTTTCCTCAGGGTTGAAAGCCTGCTCTCTTTTTGTATAGAAGCTGTCAACCTTTTGATTTTTTTACTCATTTTTTTAAAGCCTTTAGAGTCTTCCTTTAGGGTAAGGAGGTTACCAGCTTCCTCTGCAGAGCAGAGATAGCTATATGGACAGTAGTTGTCCTGTCAGTGGGCTACAAAGAGTGGCTGAGCTCCAAGAATGCTCTGTTAGAAACTCTATCCAGAAGTGATTAGGCCTGGGTATCACAGGCCAAGCTGCAGAAGTGCCCTGCCAGGAGCCCTGCTGTGAGGATTAGTGACTGCCTTGGAGCTAGAAGGTGAGTAGTGAAAGTATCTGTCCCCACAAAAGCCTGCTTTGAGTATTGGCAGTTGCTGTACCCCTCACAGCACCAGAAGTGTCTCTTGCCAGGGACTGTAGTAGAGCTGGGGAAATTCCACTGCCCCAGGCCAAGCCCCTACTGTGTAGATTACAGGCTTCCCTGGGCTATGCCCTCTGCCGTGCAGATTTGTGACTGCCCCAGGAAAACCCCTGCTGCAGAACGTCACTTCAGAGATGTGTTATGGTCTATGCTGAGTCACTTCCAATCCTTGGTGGGCACAGCCAGATCCTGTTAGGCTCTGGTGTCCTTCAGAGTCTCTTCTACCCTAGACTCTTAATTTTTCTGCTGATCCATTACTCTGCAACTAAAGCAAAGAGTATGGCAGAGAGTTCTCTGTAAACATTCCAACCACAGAGGCCACTCCTGCTCAGGTTCTATCCCTGCCTCTACTGGTCTGTTCTTGCCCTTCAGGACAAACCTTTTATGGCAATCTTACAGATTATCTTTGGCTGATAAATTGTTGTACTTCCAATCTTCATGAATTTTACCAGTCAAGCGCTATTTTTGAGGCTGATTGTAAAAATTGGTAATGAGTGTATGAGAGGAGCTTAGAAGGTAGCATGTGCCTTCTCTGCCATCTTGGCTCCACCCCCTAATCCAACTTCTTTATTTTACTTATTGATAATCAAAACTGAGAAATGGTTTGGTTAAGACCACACAGTAAGTAATCAACAAAACAAAAATAAGAACCTAGGGTATTAACTTATGTCTAATCAGGAGTATTACAAGGTGCTATGAAAAATAGACCTAACCAACCCTTTTTGTATTGGCTAGAAACTTGAAATTGAATGGATGCCTATCAATTGGAGAATGGCTGAATAAATTATGGTGTATGAATGTTATGGAATATTATTGTTCTATAAAAAATGACCAACAGGATGATTTTATAGAGATCTAGAGTGACTTACATGAACTGGTGCTATGTGAAATAAGCAGAATCAGTAGATCATTATACACAGCAACAAGACTATATGATGATTAATTCTGATAGACGTGGATCTCTTCAAAAATGAGATGATTCAAACCAGTTCCAACTGTTCAGTGATGAAGAGAGCCATCTACATTCAGAGAGAGGACTATGAGAACTGAGTGTGGATCACAACATAGTATTTTCACTCTTTTTGTTGATGTTTGCTTGCCTTTTATTTTCTTTCCCATTTTTTCCCTTCTTGATCTGATTCTTCTTGTGCAGCAAGATAACTGTATATATATATATATATATATATATATATATATATATATATATATATATATATATATATACATATGCATATATATATGCATATATATATATATATACACACACATATATTTGATTTAACATATATTTTGACATATTTAACATATATTGGACTACCTGACACCCAGAGGAGTGGGGGGGGGGAGGAGTGTAAAGGACTGAATCTCTGAGCAGATGCACTTGAATAGTCAAGCACTTGAGGCTAATTACCAATTGGACAATACTCTATTAAGGTATGCTTGGAGAATGGCCCTGCCCAACTATTATGTGCTGGCTCCATAGGTGGGTGTATACAGTGAATCAAAAGAGGAATCAGAGGGTGGAGTAAGACAAGCAGTAGTGACTTCTTAGCAGTGGAGAGAGAGAAAGGAGGTGAGGGGATTCCTATGTCAATATTCTCTCATTTTGACTAAGAATAAAGATCAAGGACTTTTGCTGATCCTGAATCTGGCTGATTCTAAGGTATCCAGGGTACTAACACAGTCATTACAGAGAAGGAAGGAAAAAGCTGGAACAGAAAGTTTTGCAAGGGCCAATGTTGAAAAATTACCTATACATATGTTTTGTAAATAAAAAGCTTTAATAAAAAAAAGAAGAAAAATAGACCTAACTAAAATAAAAGAGATGTCATCTTTAATAGTACAGCTAAAGAGAGTTTGCACTAGAGAATCAGTGTTGGATTTGTAGAGGGTGGATTTTGTTTCAAATACCAGCTCTACCAAATGCTATCAGTGCTTGAACCTCAATGGATATTTATTTGTAAAATGAGAGGGTTGGCCTAGATGATCCCTATGGTCCCTTCTAGCTCCAAAATCTGATCTTATACAACTTTCTATTTTTATATAGTAAAATATTGACTCTTTTCAACAACTAAGCTTTCTAATATATAACTCAAGCAGCCATCAAAGAAATTAATCCTCAAAAAACAAGCAGTTCATTATGGTAACTTGGAATATGATAAGAGTAAGCCTGAACTTAAAGCCTGACTACTTATTAATGGACTTCTACAGTTAGTTCACAAACTTTATTCACAGGTTGGAGTGTATCTCTTTACAAACTATAATTATACATTGTTTATGAGCTCAGTAAAATTTCTTCTATGGGATTCTTCAGAATGGAGGACCTTTACAATAACAGGGAGCAGCAAAGAAATAGGGGGATAGAAAAGAAGATAATGCTACTGGAAAATTGAGAAGACATAGTAATGCATAACATTTTTAAGCAACTTTTTCTGGTTTGGCTTGGACTGCCGCACATTGCCACCATCTTCCCTGTCTTTGTTTGTTTGTTTTAACTGAACACCAGTGGATGTACACATGCAACACAAGGAACATCCATTTGAAGAATAAAAAAAAAAGGGCAATACTACAGAGAATTCTTGGTTGTTTACAAACTCAACATTCAAATGTTTTCATCAAAAGCTTATTCTGGGCAGTAAATGAAGTAATCTTTTTGGAAAGTAATAGGATTTTATTCTCATGAGATTCCCCTACTGAGAGGTGGCCACTTCCTTAAATCAGTCAGTCAGGTATGATGTTACCTCGAGTCCCAACTGCTTGAAGCAAATAAATAATAAATGAAGATGGTATTTCAGTCTGAAACATCATCGCAGAGGTCAAGATCTCTCCTTTTTGTGAACTCTGTAAGATGTGTAGTGCGGGAACAAGAGCTAAAGGTTGAGAGCTTAACCATGAACTACACTTTGGCTTGTAAACTCAAAAGTGGCTACTAACCATGAACCAAACACATCACTGAAGTTCTTCTCGTTTTCTTCTTTTTCTTCTTTATTTTATTATTATTATTTTTTTCTTTAGATTTTATGGTCTAAGTTCTGCTTTCACTCCAGGAGAGTGGAGAGTCAAAAAACACTGGGAAGAAAAGTTAGCATTCTTTCTGAGCACAAACCTGCTGCTAAGCTGGTATTTTGTATTGATTTTTCCTGAAGCCTGTAATCTTGAAAGCTTGTAACAGAGGATGAGGTAAATATCATTTTATTTGCTCAAATAGGTTTAGATTAGATTGAGATGAAAAACTAGGGACAGGCCAAATTAGGACTGAAAGCAGCAATTACAGATTATTGTTTCCAGCAGTAACTAGAATAGGTTATTTCACTGATAAAAAGGCTTGTTGAAAGAAAGAATCAGTGATTTTCTTTTGCTTTTTTCTGAAGAAAAAGTGAAGACATAGGTAAAAGAGGAAAATATAAACTGAAATCTCAAATATGTTTTTCTAAATGCACAAGTAATCTTCTGAAACTGCTATGTATTCATATAGCTTTCTATGTTCTCACATATAACCTAATTTAGACAAAATCTGAACATGGATATTCTAGCAAAATTAAATAAATAATTTCATAATGCATTATACTAATGTATATTATAGATATCAGTATCAATATATGCACACATATATTGATATATGTGCTTGTTACATATATGTATATAAAAACACATTTGACTATATTTTCTAGTTTAAAAAAAACCAACAAAGTATGCATCTGAAACATAATCTTAAAATCAGGTCTAAAATTAATTCCTTCAATAAAATGGTTCCAGAAGGGGAAAAAAAAAAAAAAAAAAAAAAAAAAAAAAAAGAAGAGTATACCAAACTGTTCAAATGATACTGACAATAAGGCATGGGATTTAAAAGGCTTAACCATGTCTTATCTCCCAGTCTGTTTTATTTCTTCATCTTCTGAGCACTTCAAACATATGAGCTGTTATTCCATCTTTAGATCAGTAACTTTGAATTGTTCTACCTGTCATTCTGCAGTGACTAGCACGGCGAGATGTCATAGCATCTTTGTTTGCACTTTCATTCTTTCACATTAAATGGCAATCATCCAGTCCTTTTGATTTGTTTCTTTTATTTAGCCCTGAAATTTTTACACTAGAATCTCATTAAAGCTGAACTAGTGTACTCCTGTCAGAAAACTAATGGAAAAAAGTTTAAAAGTGAAATGTGTCCCCTAGATTGTCACTTACCAGAGGAGTTGCATCTATCAAGATTTTCTCTGAGTTTGCTGCTTTGATTTATACTTTATCAAGCCTGCTTGTTTCTTGTTTTCTCTTTTCTTTCTCATCTACAAAATGAGGAAAGCCCAGTGTTCGAATACACATGGAACTATGTTAATATAGATCAAAGAACAAATAAAAATCTGTGAGAAATATCTCACAACAATGCTCAGTTTTTTAAAATTCCATTGCTTTAAGCTGCTTATAAAACATACAAACCCACTGATGTTTCATATGTGAAGCCTTAACAGAATTGAAAATGTATTTGCTGGCTTACAATGAGAGCTAAAAGATCAAATGCCTCCAAACAGTCCCTGTCACAATGGACAATGCTACTTCTTACCAGACTCCCATTCTTCCTCACATAGTCAAATGATTTTTTTTTCTTTCCAACTCATATCTTAGGTTCTAGGTGAAGATAGAAATTTGGACTAACAGACCGGAATCTGAAGAGATGGGATTTTATAAATGACACAGAATCTGTTTATGCTTATGTCTGCCCCATTGGATTGGGAAGAAAAATCATCTGGGTCATAGTCATTTAAGCAAAGCTCCACAGACAATGACAAATCTATTCACTCAATAAAAATCTTTTTTTTTCCTCCTAAGCTGCCTGCTGAAAGATAAACAAAATAGATTATAGAAGGAGCTTGGTCTCTTTCAAAGCTTCAGAAAAGATGTGTTTTGAGCTTGGATGTAAAAGAACCCTAGTAAAATCAAGAACAATTAAAGAAAGGAATTGTCTGGGATGAGGAGTTGCAATGAGTTGGGATACTTCAGATTTGCTGACTGAGACCACACACTATACATACATACATATATATACATATATATATATACATATGTATATATATATACACATACATACATATATACATATGTGTATGTATATATATGTATGTATGTGTGTATATGTGTGTATGTATATATGTATGTGATATATACTTATATATATCACATACATATATATATATATATATTATGTACTATTGATGTACTTAGCTACTCATGAGATATTTAGCATTTTTGATACATTGACTAAATGTTAAATATATCTGGGATCTCTTCTAGTTTGGTGGAGATAGGGGATTTTGCTAAATTAACAAATCTTTATACTTTATTGGAGTGCTACCTTATAATGCTAATTATTATATTAATAACATCCTGGAGTAGAATGGAGATGCAACATGGCATAGTGTACAAAAACTAGCTTTAGATCAACAGGACCTGAGTTTCAGTCCTTTCTCTGAAAAAAAATGTTAGCCATGTGACCACAGGCATGTCATTTCACCTCTTGCTGGTTCCAACTTTTTAAACTACAACTTACAGAGGAATTGGCCTTATCCATTAATTAGTGGAAATTACTTACTGGGAATTCACCTCACAATATAGTTTGAGATGAATTTTTAAAATTTCTTCTTCTTTTAAGCATATTTCCAAATTTGTCATCTTGTGTAAAAAAAATCAAACCAAAGGGGGGGGGAAACACAAGAAAAAAAAGCAAACAAATAAAGTTGAAAATGTTATGATTTGGTCCATATTCATTCTTCATAGTTCTCTCTCTGGGATGCAGATGGCATTTTCCATTCCAAATCTATTGGAATTGTCTTGGGTCACCACATTGCTGAGAAGAGCTAAGTCCATCATACTTACTCTTCGAATAATTTTGCTGCTATTGTATACAATATTATTCTGGTTCTGTTCACTTCACTCAGCATCAGTTCATATTAGTCTTTCAAGGCTTTCCTGAAATCAGTCTGCTCATCATTTTTTATAGAACAACAATATTCCATTATATTAATATACCAAAACATATTCAGCTATTCCCCAATTGATGGCATCCACCCCCACTACCTTGCCACTACAAAAAGAACTACTATAACCATTTTTGCACATGTGGTTCCCTTCTCCTCTTTTATGTTTCCTTTGGCTACAAACCCAGTAGTGACACTGCTGGATCAAATGCTATACAGAGTTTATAGCCCCAAGGGTATAGTTCCAAATTGTTCTTCAGGATGGTTGAATCATTTCAAAAAACATTTGAATTTCTATCCTGCCTCAAATACTTACTATATATGTTACTTCTGGGCAAACCATTTCAACAGTATCTGAATTGGGGATAATAGCAATTCCTTATAAAAGGACATGAGGATCAAATGAGACAACATATGTAGTTTTGCAAATGTTAAAGAGCTAAATCAACTTGAACAAGTTGATCAGAGTGTTTCTACATGTGACAAAAAAAAAAAAAAAGCCAATTTAAACATGAAAACTGTGGCTGAGCTATACAATCTAGGCTATATATAAGATGTCCCAAAAAACCTTAATGCAGTTTTAAGTGTAATATAACTTAAATACAATAAAGTATTTAAATAAAATGTTTAAGCTTTAAGTAGCCTAAAACTGTACTGACTTTTAAGATACTTTATATTTTCAAATAATTTTTATGTTCCTAAATAATTGAGTTGTGTTTTTATGTCCATTAATATAATTTTCAAAACTGTTTCTACTGTTTATCAACACAATTAGGAGCAGAGCCAAGATGGGAGCTAAAATTTAACTCCCTGGGTTTAGGTTTCTTCCACTAAGTTATGCTGCTGTTCCTCTAGAAAATAACACTGGGCCACCTGTAGTTGCCTAGGTGATCTTTGTATTCTTAGGACCCCGACCAAAATGAAAGAAAACCAGCAATCTGTTCTCAGGGAAAAAAAAAATCCCTTGAAGAAAATGCATGGCTACCAAATACCTATTCTGATGAGATTTTGTAGAAATCAAGTGAGTCCTGCCGTGGACTTCTTAAAACTGGAGAAAATACATTTTTATTTGAATTCAAAACAACAACAACGACAAATATTACACACACAAACAAATTGGTTTTCTGGGGGCCTGGTTGGTTTTGAGTGCCTCTGCAGGTGCCTGCGGCTGGCTCTGTATATTAAACAAAAAGAAATACACTAACAAAAGCAGCAGGTGAATAATATAAACAGAGCAGGCGAATGCTGCGCCAACTTTCCCAAACAAATCTTCCAATACACCATAGTGATTATTTGCAATATTCCTGTTGTTCTTGACACAGCTTGCTTCCTCCAAATGAGTGTACATCACTGAGGTGTCTGAAGAAGAGACTTGGGGTACTTAGAACTAGGCAGAAATATGGCGTTGAAATATGAGGACAGAAAACACTATAGTTCAATGTGTCAAAATATCAGTTGAAGGTGATGGATCCAATATGATAAAGAAATAATAGAATGAAAAGCCTCAAAAATCTTTTTGGGGTGCTAGAATATTGCAGAGTTGTTTATTCAATTATAAATGAGTCTTTAGGAAAGAACCTAGTGGGATAAAATTTAATTTTCTTAGAATCATCACTTTAGGGCTAGAATTATCTTTGAAACCATCTGGGACCAAAGGAGTGAAGCTAGAAGGAACCTCAGAGGCCAAATGGTCTAACTCCCACATTTTACAGATGAAGAAACTCAGTCAAAAAGAATTAAAACAATTTCCCCGAACTCACACAGATAGTAATGACTTGAATCCAGGTTTTCTAATTTGAAAGACCTCCATTGCACTACACTACCTTTTCATTGCAATGATTTTTAAAAAAATTTCCTCTGTTTCATTTCTTGACCAATTTCATGGAAATAGGCAAGAGATTAAAATAAATTTGATCATGTCAATGGCCAATGGCCAATGATTCTGATGTGAAAAAAAAAATCTATGACTCCATGGTTAGGATGCCAATTATTTGGAAATATGTGGATCAGAGCTGATAGACCTATGGCTTTTGTCTGAAACTATAGATTATTCCTATAGATGTAAATAAAAAATTGAAATTAAATGTGATAGTTTATGAACGATTTCAGTTCCAAATGAAAGCTTGTGATAAGCTTAAAATGCATTTTACCTTTGCCTCAGAGGAAGCTGATTTTACTGCATTTTAAAATGCAGTGAACTAATGAACATTTTCTCAGTAGGCATTTTCTATGTGGGAAAAAGCCTTATGAAACCACAAAATGTGAGAACATTTTGTTAAAAACTACAACCCAAACTGACAAATAAATTTATGATTTTCTTGAATGATTGTTAGATAAAAATTGATTCCTTTCTCAAATGTATTAGTATCATATTGAAGCTGATTCTTTTCTTTAAACTGAGGTGAATAGCATCTCATGTGAACTTATTTTCATAGCGTTGCTTTTTATCTCCCTCCCCTAGAAGAAGCACACACTGAATTATATAGCATACACATCAAGTGGGAAGTAGAATTACAGAAAGGGTAAAAGTTTCTAGGGTAGAAAGAATACTATAGCAAATCACAATATGGTTCCAGATCAGGAAGGAAAAGATCTCAAAGACCACTGAATCCAACTTTTTCACTTTATTTGTAGGTGAGCAGACAGGCTCAGTGAGATTAAATGAACTTTCCAAGTTTACACAGATCATAAGCAGGACTTGAATTTGTGTCATCTGACTATAGAGATTGTTGTTTATAGTCTAGCAAAAGGCTTAAAAACTTTTAAGGCTTAAACCTTAAAGTATTATTACTTACAATGAAGGCAAAAATTCTTACTTTCTGAATTCTTCATTCTAGTTACAGAGGAAAACTACATTTATTATAATAGCTTTACAAGATAAGGTCCACATATGCTCAGAATCTCTGAGCTGAAAGGACTTCAGAGATTATCTAATCCAAATCCATAAAGAAATTGACATCTTCCTAGGTTAAGTGATTTTTCTCACAAATGTATTTTGTAGAATAAATGGAAGTAGAAGCCAGGTTGTCTGATACTTTAGACAGTGGCTTTCTATTATGTCCAGGTTCTATGTATTAACAAATTTTAAGGTCTTTCTCAGAAAAATAAGTTGTGTGACCATGTAGAGAGCATGAGGAATAATATATGAATAGTCAGAGTGTTTCATTGGAATTTTTGAGATATCTAAAGAAAGAGGAAGGCTTCCTGGTAGGATAGACCTCTTGCAGGGAACTTTTGGGATCTCACAGGATTCTGGGTGTAGAAGGCAGGATGGTTAGCCTATGATATGCATTGTTGAAAGGAACATCCAAGTCAATGAGGTCACACATTTATTCTATTATTGAAAGTTCAGGAAGAAAAAAAAAATCCAAATTAATTTTAGATAAGGGTTTCAAGAATTCATGGCCCTGCACTGGACCCTTTTATCTTTTTTTTACATTCTCTTTCTTGGTAATCTTATCAGTTCATAAAGTTTCAATGATCATATAATGTCTCTCATATCTTTATTATCTTGTCCTGTTGTATTTATCTCCCAATCTCCAAACCACATCATGAATTGCCTAATGGACATTATCTTGGTTGCTCAATAGAGTCTCTACATCAACATGTCAGAATTAACCTTTCATTGTCATCATCCCTCCAAACTTGTGATATTCTTAATTTATTCATGACAATTCATTTCCTGTTTTTCTGCTTTTGCATAGGCTATGTATCAGGTTGGAATGATCTCCCACTTTACCTTCCCATCAAAAAAAAAATCTTAGTTTTTTTTTAAATGTCACATCTTTCTAGATATCTCCCCTTATTCTTTCAGAATTACTTTTTCTTCTTCCAGAAAGTTATTTTGCATTTATTTTGCATATATTTTGTATTTACATGTATCTCTAAATGCTATTCCCCCCCCCCCTTCTCAAGAGAATTTAAGTTCCTTGTTGTCAAAAGTTCTTTTTTTTTTTTTTTTTCTCTTGGCTTGGTATTCTTAGTTAGTATAGTGCCCAAAATATAATAGATATTTAGTAAATGCTTGCTGAATTAATGAATCATTGTTATAAGACCCAATCTCAAAATTAGATACAGATTCAATGGGAATTTGATTTTGATTAAGCCCTTGAGAGATTTGAGTGGACGAATATTTCTGAAGGCCTCCACAAGAAGAGCTTGCAAAGGTTTGAGTTACAGCTTTTACCTATTTAACATGCAAATAACATCATAGGGGAAGCCATCACAAATAGTAACCTCATAATCTCAGAAAAGTATTCTATCCTTTTAAGAAGCCTTTCTAAGAAATCTAAATTTAAATGAGATAAATAACTGGTATATCAACATTTGTTACTTTCTATCAGATCCATTTTATTTATCAATTCATATTCATTCCTATTAATCAACATGAATTCTCCATTCTAGTTATTTGATATCTTTACACATCATGCAATCATTCCCTACTCAGTTCCTCTACTCTTATTTTTTTCCCTCCTAGAATTCTTTGTCTACTTCACCTCTACATGCTACAAATGATGACAAAATCTAACCCAAGAACTATTTTTTTTTCCATGAGGATTTCCTTAAATCAATCAATAGATAGATTAGACATACAGTATTCTCTTGGTTTGCCTCTTAATTTAATATTTGATTCTGTTGAGTTTTAATTTTCTCTAATTGTTTCATAGATTCTATTGGGATGAAAGTCCAAAGTCTGTTTCACCTCCAGAACTGTGAATGAGATTGCACCACAAATGAAACACTGGTACAGTAGAATTTATAAAGTTCAAAGAGTTTTCAATCTAGAGTCAGAAAGTATGTATTATTACCCAATTTTTGCCATGTACTACCTTGGGTAAAATGCTTTATTTTTATGTAGCCCTTTTTTTCTTCATTTGTAAAGTAATAATATCAGTCTAGATAATCTCTAAAGTCTTCCTGTCACCTCTAAATTCAATGATCCTAATATATTAAGCCTACTTCCAAATTGCTTTCTAGAATGATTAGATCTGTTTATAATTCCACCAACAATGTATCAGTGTCCCAACTTTCCCACAGCCCCTCCGACATTCATCATTATTTTTTCCTATCATCTTAGCCAATCTAGCAGGTGTGTAGTGGTAGCTCAGAATTGTCTTAATTTGCATTTCTCTGATCAATTGTGATTTGGAGCATCTTTTCATATGACTAGAGTTTCAATTTTTTCATATGAAAATTGTCTCTTCATATCCTTTGACTGTTATCAATTGGAGAATGGCTTGAATTCTTGTAAATTTGAGTTAATTATGTATTTTAGAAATAAGGCCTTTATCAAAATCTTTGAATGTAAAAATGTTTTCCCAGTTTATTGCTTCCCTGTTCATCTTGTGTCTGCATTAATTAGTTTTGTTTGTACAAAAACATTTTAACTTGATATAATCAAAATTATATATTGTGTGATCAATAATGATCTCTAGTTCTTTAGTTACAAATTCTTTCTTTCTCCACAGATCTGAGAGATAAACTATCCTATGTTCTTCTATATGGTGATTTAGATCATGAACCCATTTCAACCTTATCTTGGTATAGGGTGTTAGGTGTGGGTTAGTACCTAGTTACTGCCATACTAGTTTCCAATTTTCCCAGCAGCTTTTGTCAAATAGAAAATTCTTATTCCCAGAGTTGGGATCTTTGGATTTGTCAAACACTAGATTACTGTAGTCACTGACTGTTATATCTTGTGAATCTAACCTATTCCACTGATTAATTATTCTGTTTCTTATTTTTATTCAGTACCAAATGGTTTTGATGACCGCTGCTTTATAACATAGTTTTAGATCTGGTACAGCTAGGTCATCTTCATTTGCTTTTTTTTTTTTTTCTTCATTAATTCCTTTCCTTAGACATTTTTTTCTTCCAGATGAATTTTGTTATTTTCCTAGGTCAGTAAAATAATTTCTTGAGAGTTTGATTGGTATAGCACTAAATAGATTAGTTTAGATTGCATTTTCATCTTTATTATATTTGCTTGACCTATCCAAGAGCACTTGGTATTTTCCCAGTTGTTTTGATCTGATTTTTGCTTATATAATTCCTGACTTTTTTGTTGCCAGATAGATTCCTAAGAGATTCAGGGTTTTTCTAACCCAGGTCCAGCCATCACAAAGATCAGTGGGACATAGTTTCTATTATATCAAGACTAATGCAATGGTCTTATATAACCAATTGTCAAAGAAATTTTCCTCAATCACACATCTGACCTTATCACTCCCTTATGCAATAAATTCCTTGTTTCCCAAGTCTAGGACAGAATTTAAACTCCTCAGACTTTTAAAGCCCTTCATAATCTGACACCAATGTAACTTTTTAGCCTTCTTATACATCATTTTTTATCACACACTATGTGATCTGGCCAAACTAGCCTTCTCTGTTTTTCTCTTAGCACTCCATCTTCCATTCATCTTCCATCTACCTATCTATCTATGGATATGTATGCATATAGGTGTGTGCTGACTCCCTGGTCATAATGCAAACTCCTTGAGGTTTGTTTGTATTTTGTTTGTATTTGTTTTCCCAACATCTAGCATACTGCTTGGATTATGGTACATGCTTAATAAATGTTGTCATTGAATCAATTATCAGGTAGAGCACAACCACCAACCCCACCAACATTTTCATCATAAGTGATATAGGTTCTCCAATATATTTTCATTTTGTGTGATTCTTGTCCATTCTACCTTCAGAAATCTTCCACAAAGGATTCTTCGACTCATCAAGTCTATATATCAGAAATGTGTGTGGAAAAAGCACCAAACTTTGGTCTCCAACTTCCTACAACCTCAGGTTTTTCCATTGGATTTGACTTCAGTGACTTCAAGGAATTTAGTCCAGTGACCATATAGAATTAAAAAAAAAAAAATTAAAAGTTAACCTCAACTAGTTGATAGTGCAAAAAGGAAGGAAGAAAAGGAGAATATCTAAGATGTAACCACCATTTTTGCTTCATTCAAGTAAACTACTTGAAGGCAAGAACTGTCTTTCTTTTTGCTTGTATTTGTACTCTCAGATTTTATCATAGTATCTGGCAGATTTTAATAAGTGTGTTTTGTCTGTCTATCATCTAGTTAGCTTGCTAGCTATCTATCTGCATTTCTGATTTCATATCTATAGTGGCAATTTCCCATTCTGCCTATTTCCCTATTTTCTAGCATATCAATTTTTCCCTGGATATAACCCTCCCCTCCCCCCCCATATACACACACATGCCCAGTAGGGTTCTTGAGAGACTGACAAGGAAGATGATACCAGAGAAGTACTATTAAGTTATTTCCAGAAGACAGTATACAATACGGACACATTGTTGTAAATATACCTTACTTAGATTTTGATCTAGTCTGTCCAATGAATACACGTATTGCTAAACACCTAGAATCCAACAAATTATTATTTATTCAGCCAATAACCATTTGTTAAGCACTTGCATAGTACAGGTATTGTTCTACAATTATTCTAAAACTCAACTATAAAACCAAAGAATTAAATAATCCCTACTCACAAGGAATTTACATTCTGACCATGTCATTTCATGTGGCCACACGTTAGATAGTAAGAAAACTGTTGGCTAACAATATATCCAAATAAACTTCTAATTTCTTTAGTTCAAGAACTATTTAATATCTTCTTATATTTTCATCGTGGCAACTACAGCTCTCAGTACAGGTGAGGTGCTCCATTGATAATTTTTTGACTTGTCAGTTGGTACAATCATGTAAATTTTCCCCATGCTTTCTACTAAAAAGAGGATTATGAGGTTTTTCTGATTCCAAATATTGGATATTTTTGCAAAGATGCTGCTCACTTTAGGAAATCTTAATATTTCCAATTATTGGACTGAAATAGATAATACACCATCTGAATGAACTGATTCCAAAGGAAAACATTCCTTGATATTCACAGTTTTTATCTTCTCAGTTTTGGTCATTTGTAGATTGGCCATTGATAATAAAATGGGAATTTAAAAAAATTTGTGGCACATTGTAGAAAATCACAGGTGAAGTGTATGTAAAGAAAACTAAAAATAAACTATTCAGACATCAATGTGTAAAATACTGTATGTTATTCATTGATTTTATAATTCATTACCATAAGTATGAATACATAAATTTATTATAGACAGTTAAATGTTGTTAATAGTTTCAGTGAATTTATGAAATCTCTTTGGAAATGTCTCTTCTTTGTCTGTCTACTATCCAGACTCAGTCACCTGATTTTCTCCCACAGTGATCTTTGTATCTTATGCTTTTCATAGAAGGAAATCCATGTTTTTTTCAGTTACACCTGCACTGTGAAGACTCCACAAGACTGCATTGTGTGTGAAGTACTAATCTTTCTCTTGCAACTTTTTTATGAGAGCAGTATGTTCTTTTACTTGTGTATGTGTATTTTAAATCAATGTGATTTGAATTGTTAAAAAAAATAAATGTTTGTGGTAGGGCCCATATTTATTTAGGATTTTTCACTTTTATCTGGTTCCTGTGCCACTAAAAATTTAGAATGTCAAGGGACAACTGTATAACTATTAAATAAACTGCAATTTTTTTTTAACCAAAAGAAAAAAAATAAAGAGCAAGAAACAAGATTAAATCTTTGCAGCAGATCTAAAGAAGAAAGAATAAATAACATGAGATAAGATTTCTAGATACCAATTTAAATGAAAACTGAAAAGCAAAGACTTCACTTGGTCTCCTATCCATAAACATAACTTTGGATTTATTATAATTTCTTTTAAAGCCAGAGTATTCCAAACTGATTTATGATCAGAGTAATAGCTAGATTGAAATATCAGGATAGATTATAAAAGGAATATTATCCACATACAATACCAATTTTTGTTCCTGGTTATATGTAGCTACAATATGATAATAAGCAAAGTATATTTCATGAAGCTCCAGGAAGTAGTTTGGGGAATAATAGTAAAGATGTGAGCAAAAATGGATAGTTTTGTTTATCATATTGTATTCAGGAAGGATTCTGTATATACTCACAAATCTCTCTTTCAAGACTATCTTTAATAAGTTAATACTTAATACCTCCAATTCTGAAAGATGAGTCTGAAATCCATCCTTGTTCTTCATTTAATGTCTTCTTAGCATTTCAGGACATTCAGGGTATTATTCTTAACCTTGTTTGACCAATGCATTAGATTTTCATCCTCACAAAATTGAGAAAGTAGTGAACTTTTATGTAACAACCTGCTTAAAAACTGTCCTTTATAGTTCCCAGCTCAAGGCAGATTGAGTTTGAATAATCCTGTTTAAACTAATGCAAACAAGATTAGAAGGGAAGTAACAAAGTGGGAAAATATTTTTACAATTCAAGGTTCTGATAAAGGTCTCATTTCCAAAATATATAGAGAACTGACCCTAATTTATAAGAATCAAACCATTCTCCAATTGATAAGTGGTCAAAGGATATGAACAGACAATTTTCAGATGATGAAATTGAAACTATTTCCACTCATATGAAAGAGTGTTCCAAATCACTATTGGTCAGAGAAATGCAAATTAAGACAATTCTGAGATACCACTACACACATGTCAGAATGGTTAAGATGACAGGAAAAAATAATGATGAATGTTGGAAGAGCTGTGGGAAAACTGGGACACTGATACATTGCTGGTGGAGTTGTGAAAGAATCCAAACATTCTGGAGAGCAATCTGGAATTAGGCCCCAAAATTATCAAACTGTGCATACCCTTTGATCTAGCAGTGCTAGCACTGGGCTTATATCCCAAAGAAATACTAAAGGGAAAGGGACCTGTATGTGCCAAAATGATGGTGGCAGCCCTTTTTGTAGTGGTTAGAAAATGGAAAATGAATAGATACCCAGCAATTGGAGAATGGTTGGGTAAATTATGGTATATGAATGTTATGGAATATTATTGCTCTGTAAGAAATGACCAGCAGGATGAATACAGAGAGATTTGGAGAGACTTACATAAGCTGATGCTGAGTGAAATGAGCAGAACCAGGAGATCATTATACACCTCAACAATGATACTGTATGAAAATGTATTCTGATGGAAGTGGATATCTTCAACTAAGAGAAGATCTAATTCAGTTCCAATTGATCAATCATAGACAGAATCAGCTACACCCAGAGAAGGAACACTGGGAAATGAGTGTAAACTGTTTGCATTTTAATTTTTCTTCCCAGGTTATTTTTACCTTCTGAATCCAATTCTTCCTATGCAACAGGAAATTCGGTTCTGCACACATATATTGTAGCTAGGATATACTATAACACATTTAACATGTATGGGATTGCCTGCCATCTAGGGGAAGGGGTGGAGGGAAGGAGGAAAAATTAGGAACAGAAGTGAGTGCAAGGAATAATGTTGTAAAAAATTACCCATGCATATGTACTGTCAAAAAAAAAGTTATAATTATAAAATTAATAAAAAATAAAGTATATAAAAAAGAATAATCCTGTTTACAGTGGAATAGCAAATGCCTTTTTTTTTTCATTTCAGACCCAGTAAAACCATGAGTTAGCTTCTTTTTCTATCACATTGTAAAACAAAATGGGTCTTATAAAGTATCTTAGAGATACCTCTAGAAATATTGCCTCATCTACATCTCCTGGACTATATAATTAAATAGAAATTGTATGTTTTCAGTATAAAACTTCTTTTGATTAAAGCTAGTCCTAGAATAGGAGTCTAGAGAAAATATGAATTTCAATAACTGAATCAACTGAAAGTGAATTGAAAGAGAACTTTCAACACAACTCTTAAAACTAGGCATAAATAATTTAATTAGAAGAAAAATTTTCTAATACATTGCTTTTGTAAAATTAAATATAATAAGCCTATTAATGAAATGAAGTTTTCAAAATAGTCTCATCCAACTTTTGAGATTTCAACTCATTTGTGCTTTCTTATTCTAGCTAATTCTTGTCCAAATTTTACTATATATTTGCCTCACAGGGCATATTCAATATGGCAGAGACTCACTCTTCCTCATGAAATCTCAAGGAAACAAATGGAACAAATGGGTCCAATGGGTTATGGCAAATTCTCATGAGATGAACACCTATTTTTGTCTTTTTCTCATACATTTCTATGACATCATCCTTTCAAGTTACAGAATTTTTTATTCATTTGAGTAATATTTATTTCCTCTACTTTTCTTCTTCCCAAATCAAAAGAAAAAGAGGGAAAAAAAATCATGTAATAAATTATTAATGGTTAAGAAATTCCCACAAATTATTTCCAAAAACATGTGTCTCATTCAGTTTCTTGAATCCACTACTTTTGTGATAAGAGGAAGATAGCATTAGATCATAATCAGTCCTTTGTTATTGAACAAGGTTCTTACTTCTTTCAAAGTTGTTTTCCTGACAATGCAGTTATTATTTAAATATTTTTTCTGTTTCTGTGCATTTTACTTTTCATTAGTTTATATAAGACACCTCAGATTTCTCTGAGTTCATCCTTTTCTTAACTTCTTAGTGCACAATTTGTGTACCGTTACATTTATATGCCATAATTTGTTCAGCCGTTTTCCTGTTCATGACTCCAATTTTTTTCTCATTCTTCAGTCTTATTATATCATGGCCTAACACAGACATCTCCATCTCTTTTTCATCTCTCTTTTTATGTATTATTCTGCACTCACACTCATTAGAACATAAACTCTTTGCGGACAAGGACTGCCTTTCTTTTTGTTGTATACATGCTCTCAATTTTTATGCTATGTTACTTGTATGAAAAAATACTTGTTGTACACATAACAATAGTTCACATTTTCTATACTACTTAAAAACTTATAAAGTATATAACATACATCGCATGTGATATTAAAAACATCTATAATATTGTTATCCTCATTTTACAACTGATGTCAGTGAGACCCTTGCCCAGTTTTAAATACCTAGTTAAGTGTTGGAGGGAATATTAGAATCCAGGACTTCCTGTTGCAAAATTCAGCACTATTTCATTACTTCCTATATTAACAAGAGCTAAAAAGGTTACCCAGTAACAAAGACCTGACTTTTTAAAAAATATGAGCTAAGAATAAGTTTTATTTTTTCTTAATATATTAGGAAAACCAATTTCTGCATTTTTTTCAATCATTACCTTTGATGTGTTTGATGTTTTTTGAACATAACAATAATTATTTTGTAGACAATGAATACTCTTCCAACCTGTGATGGCAAAATATACTTTTACATACAGTAAATAATCTTTTCTGGCTATAAAAATGCATTTTTTAAGTTTATGAATTATATCTTCTAACAAAATGACCAATATTTTAAAACTTTTGAAATAACTGAGAATTAAGAATATTCTCTTCATCCTACAAAATTGTTGGTTTGAGTTGGTCCAACAGTATAGCACTATGTTTGAAGAACTAAAAAATAAAATGAAATAAATTCCCCTAACAAATAGGAGAACAATCATGGTAAAAGGGCATATTATCTAACTGTACTTCTTCACATAATTCCATTTCATGTTTTCTGAAGAAAAAAAAAAAAAGGAAAAAAAGTCAAGCCTTATCTTTCCATCAAGTTTGGCAATGCAGATAAATTCAGAATCATTTGTATTCAAGTGCCCTCTCATTTATTCACTAGTCAGTTACTCAAAAGCCTGATCCAAATTTTCATTGAGTGGGTAAATGGTAAGTACTTTTATTTTTTAAGATAGATTGGTTTAATATGATTGAAAAAAATTATCTGTGTTCCAAAACTACCACAGGGACATGATAAAATTGCTTAGAGTCAATATTACATTCAAACTTCATCATGCTTTTAGGTGTGGCATTACTTTTATTATTATGCAGCACTTAATATTCAAAAGTTACTTTCTGGGAAAGATCAACTACAGAGGATGGCTTCCGTACCTTATCTGGGAATCTTGAAAGGATCTTACCACTTGAACAAAAGCCCTACTTTTCCAAATTACAAAAGTTATAACTGAATATGGAATAAAAATCTAAAGCAATGAAATAATTTATATTCATACCTTTTGCTTTTATATCACCTTAATTTTTGAATACTTCTTTATCTACTCATACAGAGAATAAAATAAAGGAGTAGTAAATTATATCAAGCAGCTAGGATTATCATTGACTAGAGTATTAGGCCTGGAGTAAAGAATGCTTGAATTCATGTCTGGCCTCAGATTATCACTAGATGTGTGAATTTGAGTAATTCATTTAATCACTCCTACCTCAGTTTTCTCATTTATTGAATAGAGACAATAATAATAGCTATATCTCAGGGATTATTGTGAGGATCAAATGAAATAACAAAGAACTTAAAAGAATAATAAAATAATAAAGAACTTAACACACTTCCTGGCATATAGTACAATAAAAATGTTTTCTTCTTTTATCTTTTTTTTCTTCCTTCCTTCCTTCCTTCCTTCCTTCCTTCCTTCCTTCCTTCCTTCCTTCCTTCCTTTCTTTCTTTCTTTCTTCCTTTCTTTCTTTATCTCTTTCTTTCTTTCTTTCTTTCTTTCTTTCTTTCTTTCTTTCTTTCTTTCTTTCTTTCTTTCTTTCTTTCTTTCTTTCTTTCTTTCTTTCTTTCTTTCTTTCTTTCTTTTCTTCCTTCCTTCCTTCTTTTTCTTCTTTTATCTTCTTCAAAATGTATTTATTACTGCCACTATTATTATAGTTTATTAAACTAACTATTCACAACTTCTCCAAGTCTATTCCCAACTCTTGTCATCTTTATCAATTTTCTGGGTCTAGTCAAAGGCAGATTTGCTAAACATCTCTGAGAATGTTTTAGTTGATTCTAGAAGATCATCTAAATCACAGAACACAAAATCTTTTGATATATTGTCTTTGGGGCATTATTTAGCTTTAAGCTCCCTGAGACAGAGTTAGTATATATTCCACAATCAATAAATGTTTCTTGACTGATTGATTAAAGTACTTGTGACAAGGGATTTTCTATACCTGACAGTGTTTTTCATCGTGAAATATAAAACAGATGTTTATTTTAAATCCTTTGTCAGTCAAATCTGACATATCCAAACAAATGTTTTATAATGATGTTAGCATATGAACCACTAATTATCACTGAAGTGATTAAGATAATTTTTCATTGATACATGTCATTTTAATCACTCACTTCTGGACAATTCCATCACAGCTCTCTTCTCATATAAGATCCATTTCTTTAGTTATTAGCAAATATTTAGCTTTATTTATTTCTTGTATTGCAATAAGAATTTGCAAAAAAATAAAAAGAAAATTAATCTAAAACATTTTGATTTTCCAGAACAGCAAACAAGAAGAACAGTAGCTACTTGAGGGGAGGGCTGATACACAGTAAGTGCTTAATGAATATTTGTAAAGTTTTACTACAGTACTGAAAATATTCCAACACCTTCCCTCGTCCAAAATGAATTAGATGATATTTAGGTATAAATAGTGTCAAGACCTTGTAAGTAAGCTTTTTGTGAACTGAAAATTCATCAAAACAATGATGCATGGGTACAGTGGATTCGTGATTGATAATTTTGGTGTATTTTCTATTACTCATCCTGTCTTCTAAGTGTGATGCCTGCCCAACAATTCTGCCATTTTTTTGTGCCACATTTAATCCTTTTGGTCCATCTTAATTAATATCCTTTCCAATCATTAGGAAAATTTTTGTTTGAAAATCAATTTATATCCAATGAAGTTCCTACATGAGTTTAGCCACAGATATGATTAAGTTTGCAGTTCAGGAATAATGTTTTTATCTTTTCTGACATTATCGAATTGTACCTTTTCATTTCAAGAGGCTGGATCATATATTTTTATATTTGAATGTCTTTCTTTGATATTTGTAGAACTTATTCACATCCTCTGAGTCAGGAAATGTGGAATTAAATTATTAATATCAAATCAAAATGAGCTTTTGTTGCTAATCATATGGAGAGGTCTTTTTAGACACATGCTTCATGTGCATATATATATATATATATATATATATATATATATATATATATATATATATATATATATATATATATATATATATATATATATATATATATATATTCTTCATAGAAATATTTCTCATATATATGCATGTATGTATGTGTTTGTACCAGGAAGCATTTATTAGAAATCATGAAAATTTAGGAGACTCACAAATTTAGATTTAGAGTAAAGAAATTTCTTCAAAGAAAAAAAAAATATTTCCTTTTAAAATTTATACTTTGTTCAACATAAAATTTTAGTAGACAAGTTATAAAAATGATATTCAGAAATATATTATTCACAAAATTTCATTCTTTAATTGTTTAAATCATTTTTACTATACAATTACTTTTTAAATATACATAAATATGAAAATGGGAAAGGGACAACAGATTCGTCATGGGGATTGATCATAATCCTTTTCCAGTAGTTTAACCAACATAAATTAATTACCACAATAAGGAGATCAAATGAACTCAGAAAACCTTATCAAAGTTATGATTTGCCAAATGAAAAGAGAAAAGACTGAACTGGAATATAAACGTTTTCATAAAAATGTTATGAGTATAATGCAGGAGAAAACAAGCAAGATAGAGATTAGAGAACAATTCAATAATTTATTTAAAAGGGAGAGAGATTTACTGGGACCAAATGGATCCATGGTTTGGTACCAGGGCTGACTATCATCTCAAAGAATCCAGCAGTGAATCAGTCTGATACAAGATTCTTTTATAGTATAACAACAACAATGACATAATGGGGGAGGTACCTGGATGGGGATGACTTAATGGGGGGGAGGAACCTAGGATGAGGATGACATAATGGAGGCAGGCATAATGGATAGAGGTACTGCAGAGGCTCCTGATATTCTAATGATGTCTAAAATGGATAAAGACCTTTATCCCATCAAACATTAAGAGGGAATGGTTATAACCTGAGGCAGAGTAACTGAATAGGACAATTAGGGAAATTGGGTCAGGACATTAAAAGAGAACTGTGGCACAACATGAGCAATATTGTTCTTTAAAGCATAAAGAAGGAATGAAGGCTAAAATCAGTAGATGGATACTGGTAAGAAATTCAAATAAGCAAAGTCATTTTTAGGACATATAATAATGAAAAGGAAGAAGGAAAGAGAAGTTCATCTGGGGGAGGAAGGGATCAGGGAACTTTTCATCAAATGCATTTTCCTAAATCATTTGGTAAAATTACAGGATTTAAAGGGCTGAGAGAAGATAATGATTTGCTATGGTTTTGTACCTTTCAATATTTTGGCTCTTTCATTCCCAGTGAATAAAGGGAATGAAAATTTGAGTAATTTACATCCTATACCTTCTATTCACAGATTGTAATGGGTTTGAAACTAGTTCACCAAAAGGTAAAGTGGGAGATGAACTTTTTATAATAATATATCCTTTAAGAGTTGCAACTTACATATCATTTAATATCATTTAATACTCATAAAAAGCCCATAAGGTAGTTAATGATAACATACCCATTTCACAGATGAGGAAATTGGGATTAAGAGAGGTTAAGTGACTTTCCCTGGAACAAAAAAAACCAAACAAACAAACAAACAAACTAGTAAGTATTTGAAACAGAATTGGAAATTGGATGGATTTGGATAAGTCACATAGGCTAACCAATGTGGATAAGCTGAAATCTGCATTATTAAAGAGAAACTTCCAAATAGATGAGATTGTAGTCCCACTGGAGTATTTAAAACAATTTTTTAAAAATATGTATTTAAGAAATTTAGAAAAGAAAAAAAAAACTTTTAAATAATTATCACCATCCTAAAGTAAAATTGATTTCTTCAGAAAGTAAGTTTCACAATGGTAGAGATATCTCTGTGGAGATGAAATAGCTGTTTATTGGGGATTTTATAGAAGAGATTTCAATTTAGTTTTGGATTAGATTAGATAACCTGTGAGGTCTCAGATTAGAATGTAATTTCTTTAATGGTATTAGTTGCTTCTTGCCCTTTGGACTCAGAACAATTATTTTGTTTCACATCTTAAATTTTTACCCATCCCTGGAAAACATCTGAATTTGAATATAGCTTTTCTTCAATTTAAGTACTAGAATTTTATGGCTATATTATATACTCTATTACTTAAGAGACCACCTCGAGGCAGGACAATTCTAGAATCTTTTGCTCTTAAAGAGTATTATTCTATGATTCTGCTCTAGGTACATATTAAAAGGAAATATAATTTAGTTGTATATTTTAATGTCATACATGCAGTTTTTTAGATATTGTGACATGTTCTGATCTGAGAAGATTTTTGGTACACACAAATCCTATTCATTTTGTAGAACAATTCAGTAGTTCATAAGATATGGGACTTCTTTCAAATTTAATTGACAACCACATCCTATGTTTAGCTCCTCTAAACCTGCAAAAATCTACTTTGGCAAGCTTCATTAAGCCAAAAGTATCCCTAAATGTAAAAAAGAAAAAAAATAATCATTTGAAAAAATATATATATAGTGTTTAATATTTTTATCACTATCCAAGTGAAAAGAAAAAGCATCATTTAAACGTGGGCAAGAGGAACACTATGTCCCAATCACCTAAATATTACAAATCTATTTACATTGAATTGTATTTTTTAAAAAGTCACCAAGATTTTTGTTCTATAAAGATTTTTTTTCTATAACAAAAAATAAGTACCCCACCAAGAGAAGCTCCCAAACTTGTATCAAAACTCAGTTTATATTCCCACAGATGTCTAACTAGCTGTGTATATGGTCTTGGATTATAGACAGGGAAAAATCAATAGACTGCTGTCTCAAAGGCACCAATATGGATTATGAATCACAGTCAGGAAGTTGTCAGTGATTTCAGCTGCCAACAGTGTTTCAGTAAAGATATTTGCTACCTCGTATTCTTTTAATGTTTAGCTTTCATATATGAAATAGAACAGGTCACTTTTTGACAAAAACATAAGAGAATTTTAAGTAGCAATATGGGAGCCCCAAAGATAGTTGTATCCCTGACTGATCAAATACAAAATAGACTTCCCCCTCTTCCTCCCATACTACAAGAAAGGAAAAGACCTGTACAGAGGCCTCCTCCTGATGCCAATTCTTCCCAATTCTGAGATTTATAGATGAGGAAAGAGAGGTCCAAAGAAAATAAAGAAGTTCCCCAAATACACACAGCTGATAAGTGGTAGAATTTAGACTTGAATCTACATTTTCTGACTCCTGACTCAGTGCTAATTTTTCATTCTGTCACAGATCATTCATATTTATTCTTCAAGAACAGTTAAGTTAGAATACCTAGAAATAGATATAGAAATTATTATCATTACTAATTTTATATTTATCAGTATGGAGTATGATTCTAAACTTTTAAAAGTTTTTCTTAATTTGTAGCTAAGAGCATTTACATTTTACATGAAAAACCAGTACTGAAGGAAATATGAGTCTATAAATGAAATACTATATCATGTATATGAGTATATACATGTACCTACATGCATATGAACCATGTAGATTAATTTTATAAATGAGTAAAGTGAAGATCATAAAAGTCAAGTATCAACTAATGGCACATATTAACAAATGATAGAGCCAGTATTCAAATGTAAACCTTCTATTCATCATTACTTTTCAAAACTGTTCATAAAGAACAGATAGTAAATCAAAGTAAATAAAAAAAAAATCATTAATATGTCTAGGAAAAATAGATGCATATGTGAGAACAGACAAGTCTATTAAATCAACCAAAGAAATAACAACCATCATTGCAGAGTCTGGAGGAATTTTCTTCAAGAAATTGAGGTACAAAGGAAATCACTGAATATTAGAAAAGGACAAATGTTGCACCTAGCTTTAAAAGGGGAAGAAAAAGTGAGGGTGATTCTAGAAAATGAGCATCAGGCAGCTATAGACACTTGGAAAGATACTAGAGCAGATTATCAAACAATCCATTTGCAATCACCTAGAAAATCATGAAACTACATAGCAATCAGCATGTCTTTGTGAAGAGCAATTCACTCCAGGACAATTTAATTTTCATCCATGCCTGAGAAGAAGGCTATGTTGGTAAGGCAGAAGTAATAGATATAATACATCTTGATTTCAATAAGCCTTTTGATTCCAATTCCTACAATTCCTGTGTTAATAAGCTAGGAAACTCTTGCTTCCACTATACTATTTTAAATTGTGAGAATGATCATCATTGTAGGATTGTATATTTAGAACTGAGAGATACCTTAGAGGTCACCTAGACTAATCTCATTTTTACAGAAGAAACTGAAGCTTAAAGAAATTAAATGAATGGCCCAAGGTCATGTAGATTCAATACCAGGTCCTCTAACTTTGAGTTCATTGCATCATTATATCCTTCAATTGACTTCAAGGTTACATTAAAAATATAGTAAGCAATATTGCAAGATCAGCCTGGAAGTACAGAGAAAGGCGATAATGGATAGTCATATCCCACCAGAATAGTATTAATATTTATTCTATTGAATATCTTACCTGGTAAATTTTTGAGCTTTTATATTAACTAAAGTAGAAGATTTGACATTTGACAAAATTTAACATGGAAAATGATAAAGTAGCAACGTTAGGTGCCTCAAATTTCATCTTATGTTTCCCAGTGTAAATGTGTTTGGAAAACCACAAGTACACTAGTTAAGCTAAAGACTTGAAGCTTGTAGTTGTTTACAGGTTGCATATGAGTCAAAAATAGGTGTCACTTATTTGGAAGTATGCCTAAAGCACTACAAAACCATCCATGTCCTCTGATTTAGCAATGCTACTACAAGGCCTATGTCCCAAAAGAGATTTAAAAAAAATGGGGAAAAGAACCTTTATGTAAAAACATATTTATAGCAACTCTTTTCTGGGGAAAAATAATGTAAATTGAGAGGGATGCCCAACAATTGGGGAATCGTTGAATATATCATGATATGTATTTATGATGACATATTGTTGTGTTATAAGAAATGATGAAAAGAATGCTCTCAGAAAAAGCTGGAAAGACTTCCATGAATTGATGCAAACGGAAATGTATTATGTACAAAGGAACAGCAATACTGCAAGTTCATTGATATAATTATTCTGAACAATACAATGATCCAAGAAAAAGATTTATGATGAAAAATGATATCTATACTCAAAAAGGAATTGATGGTGTCTGCATGAAGATTGAAGAATACATTTTTTTTTTTTACCCAAGACCTAGTACCTTTCACTTTGTTTTTTACTAAAGCTTTTTATTTTCAAAATATATGCATAGATAGTTTTCAAAATTCACCCCGGCAAACCTTGTGTTCCAAATTTTTCCTTCCCTTTCCCTGACCCCTTCCCCTGGATGGCAAGTAATTCAATATATGTTAAACATATACAATTCTTCTATACATAGTTCCACATTTATCATGCTGCACAAGAAAAACGAGATCAAAAAAGGAAAAAAAAATGAGAAAGAAAACAATATGCAAGCAAACAACAAGAAAAAGTGAAAATACTATGTTGTGATCTGCATTCGGTTCCCACAGTCCTCTCCCTGGGTGCAGATGAATCTCTTCATCACAAAACCATTGGAACTATCCTGAATCATCTTATTGATGAAAATAGCCACACCTGTCAGAATTGATTATCGTATAATCTTGCTGTCCCTGGGTACAGTGATCTCTTGATTCTGCTTACTTCACTTAGCATCAGTTTATGTAGGTCTGTTCAGGCCTCTCAGAAATCATCCTAATGATTATTCCTTATAGAATAATAATGTTCCATAACATTCATATACTATCTATCTATCTATCTATATACATGTACACATCATATACCATATATATATATATATATATATATATATATATATATATATATATATATATATATATATATATATATATATATATATATACACCATATATATCATATACCATAATGTATTCAGGCATTCTCCAACTTATGGGTATCAATTCAGTTTCACATACATTGAAAATGTATGAATTTCCATATATTTAACTTATTTTTTCTTCTCTTTTTTGGGGGGGAGGGACTATTTTTCTTTCAAAACAGCATTATTAAGGAAATGTTTTGCATGCCTACACAATATACCATATACTGAATTGCTTGGATTCTTAATGAAAGGGAGGTAAGAACGGAAGAAGGAAAAATAATATGGAACTCAAAATTTAAAAGTAAATTTTTAAAATTGTTTTTATGTGTAACTGGGAAAAATAAAATGCTAAAAATGAAAGAAAAATATGTTGCTAAAAGGTGATATGATTCTGAGATATTTTATAATAGCTATAAATTGATAGCAAACTCTAATTCTAAAGGATTTATCCTAGCTTAGACTTCTCTGACCTAATGAATGGAATACTCAAAAGTGGTTGTAGTTTACTCACCTGAATTGTAACTTCCCACTCCATTGTTCTACTGGTATAAATCTTATAGATCTGTAACAAATGCAGGCTGGCCTGAGATAGATTATAGAATATATATATATATATATATATATATATATATATATATATATATTATAGAATATAGAATATAATAGAAACAATTATATATGCAGTCTTATTTTTCATACCATACAAAGATGGGGACCAGTGGCTAAAAATAAATTGTATGTTCATGTTTCCTTACATCATTTATGTGTGAGTAATGATACCAACATAGTTGGATATTACTCAGTAAATCCAGTAGTTTGCTTAATGTGAGTGTAGCTTGGTCTATTTCTATCAAAATTATGAACCTGAATTCATATTCTAAGTAAAATTCATGTCAAAAGGGGGAAAATGAGAAAGAAAAAACAAGCAAACAATAGTAACAATACAAAAGGTGAAACTAGTTTGATTTACATTCATTCTTCCTAGTTCTCTCTCTGGAGCAGATTACTCTTTCCATCCCAAATCTATTAGAATTGCCTTGAATCACCTCAATGTTGAAAAGAGATGAGTCCATCACATAATCTTGTTGTCACTTTGTACAATGTTCTCTCGGTTCTACTCTCTTAGCATCACTTTATGCAGGTCTTTCCAGGATTTTCTGAAATCAACCTCTTAATCATTTCTTAAAGAAAATAATGTTCATTCAAATACTATAACATATTCATCCATTTCCCCAACTGATAGGCATCTCTCAATTTCCAATCCTTTGCCATTACAAAAAGGGCTGCTATAAGCATTTTTGCATATGTAGATTCTCTTTGGGATACACTCTCGGTAGAGACATTGATGGATCAAAGGACTTGTACGATTTTATAGCCCTTTGGGCATAGTTCCAAATTGCTCTCCAGACTAGTTGAATCAATTCACAATTTTACCAACAATGTATTAATATCCCAGCTTTCCAACAACATTTATCATTATATTTTTCTATCATCTTAGCCAATCTGAGAAATGTGAAGTTGTAATTCATTGTTCCCTTAATATGTATTTCTCCAATCAATAGTGATTTAGAGCATTTTTTCAGATGACTAGAAAAGGTTTTCATTTTTTCATCTGAAAATTGTCTGTTCATATCCTTTGCCTTTTTATCAATTGTGAAATGACTTTATTTTTATGAATTTGAGTGATTTTAGAAATGAAGTATTTATTAGAATCATTAAAAGTAATTCCCCACTCCATCCTAATTTTCTGATTCCAATTTTGGCTGCATTGGTTTTGTTTGTACAAATTTTTAAAAATTTAATACTATCAAAATTATCCATTTTGCATTTCATAATGTTCTTTAATTCTTCTTTGGCCACAAATTTTTCCCTTTTCTACAGATCTGAAAGATAGACTACCCCTTGTTCTTCTAATTTATTTATAGTATCACCCTTTATGTATAAATTATGACCCTATTTTGAGCTTTTCTTGCCATAGTGTATCAGCTATTAGCCAATGACTAGTTTCTGCCATACCCAGTTTTCTCAGCAATTTTTGTCAAATAGTGAATTCATATCCCAGAATCTGGAGTCTTTGGGTTTATTAAATCCTAGATTATTATAGTTGTTGACTTCAGGGGCTAATCTATTCCAGTGATCCATTACTGTTTCTTAGCCAGTACCAAATGGTTTTGATGATCACTGCTTTATAATATAGTTTTATCTATCTCCAAAGAGTTAAAAAACTGCATACCCTTTGATCCAGCAGTGAGCCTATATCCCAAAAAGATCATAAAAAAGGGAAAAGAGCCCACATATGCAAAAATATTTGTAGCATCCCTTTTCATAGTGGCAGGGAACTGGAAACAGTTGGAGGATGGCTAAACAAGTTATGGTATATGAATGTTATGAAATATTGTTGTTCTATAAGAAACAATAAATAGGATGATTTCTGAAAGCCCTGGAGAGACTTACATGAACTGATGCTAACTGAAATGCGAACTAAGAGAACATTGTGCACAGAAACAAGATTATATGATGATCAATTCTGGTGGACTTCTTTTCTACAGTAAGATGATTCAGACCAGTTCCAATGGTCTTGTGATAGAGGGAGTCATCTGTGCCGAGAGAGGACTGTGGGAACTGAGTGCAGATCAAAATATAGTATTTTCACTTTTTGTTGTTGTTTGCTTGAATTTTATTTTCTTTCTTATTTTTTCCTTTTTGATATGATTTTTCTTGTACAGCATACTAATTGTGGAAATATGTATAGAAAAATTGCAAATGTTTAACATATATATAGGATTACTTGCCATCTAGGGGATGGGGTGGGGGAATGGATAGAGAAAAAATTGTAATACAAGATTTACAAGGGGGAATGCTGAAAACATGTGTTTTGAAAATAAAAAGTTTTACATAAAAAAATCTAGAAAGGACAAATGAATGTGAAAATTTTAAACTAAAAATTTCTGTGGCTTTCAGTGGTTTGAATAAAACCAAAAACTTGATGATGTCTTAACAATATAATATAGTTTTAGGGCTAATACAACCAGGCCACCTACCTTTGAGTTTTTTTCATTAATTCCCTTGAAATTTTTGAACTTTTGTTCTTCCAGATGAATTTTGTTATATGTTTTCTAGAAGCAACAATTATTAAAATGATTGAAGGCAGGACCTGTCAGAAAAGGTGAACACAATAGTATTACTTAACCTATGTAAAACAAAGGTTAAGGGGAAATTGGATTGCTGTCTTTAAATAGACAAAGATTTTTCATGAGGGGTACTAATTAACTGTTTTCTGTATCTGTGAATGACAATTCAAAAACATATTCAAAGGAAGTCGTTTGGACTGGACATACAGAAGACATTTATTGATAGTATGTTATATCTTCAATCACCAATTGTTAGTATTACAAGGTGATAACTCAGGTTGTCTGCCCAATTCTCGAGTTCAGAATTCACACCTTTAGTTTTGGCCTTTAAAGGGAATTTACACCTTTGAACTTCTGAGGAGGAGTTTACATATTTAAAGGAGATTACATCTTTAAAGGGAGTTTACACAACCTTTAAAAGGTGCAAGTACATTGGTTGAAGTAATTTTCCAACAAGCCCCTGAGTTCTCACACGCTTATTCTCTGGGAGGATGAAAAAGGCAACAGTGGGCCTGGAGAAAAGTCTAGTTTGGGATTGAGTTTAGATAGCACAGAGGAAAATATTTTACAGAAAATAGATCTCCTCCCAGAAAAAGGATTATAACTTAGAGACAACAGGACCTTTATGACCAATAATACTTTTCCTACACTACATGTCCTTTGTGATCAAATTTTGCATGCACAAATCTTTCTTTTTCTTATCCATAACTAGTTCCAGACTTGCATCTCTCTGAAGACTTCCTCTCCCTTTTAGTCTGTCTGAAGCAGGGGTGTACAAAAGGAGAGGTAAGACAGGACATATGAGGGAGAAACAATCTTAAATGCAGTTTGGCATCAGCTATTAGAGGTGGTTGGAGAGATCTGTTAACCCTTCCACAGAGTATGTTGCCATCCTAATTCCAGACCAAACATACTGATAGTCAGAAGGCTACAAGGAAAGGAATGTAAGAGAGACAAATGCTTTGTATCATATGGACCAGAATTAAAGTCCAGAAAGATATATGCAAAAATGTAAAAATAAACAAATAAAAACTAGTCAGTTTCTTAGTATCCATTCATGGTCATGTTCATTCAATTTAATTTAATTCAACAAGGATTTTTGAAGTCCGTGCTATGTATGTAAAAGGCAATGTGCTAGATACTTAGATCTCAGAGGAATAAATTCAAGCTACTGATTGCTATATTTTTTTTTAAAAAGCTTAAATCACCAATAATAAGAAAAAAATAAATTTAAAACAGCTCTGAGATTCCATATCACATACACCAAACTGACAGAGTTGACAAAAATAGACATTTACAAATATTGGGTTAGGCAACAAAGATATTGAGGAATAAGTAAATAAGTTATGCGTGTAATTATGATGGAATACTATTATGCTATAAGAAATGAAAGAAAAAAACTTGGACAAATTGAAATGAACAATATCCCTTTCATTTGTTAAAGGAGCTTAATTGAAAGTTTCTTGAACTATTCAACTTTTTTTTTAATAACTATAGTTAGAATATTCCAATTAAAGTAAAGTTCATCTTCCTTATTTAACACAAGGAGGTGTATTTTTGAGTGATGATACAATTTTTTTCTAGTCAAATGATATAAATATACATTTGGAGCAATATGGCTAGAAATTTGAGGTGACTCTCTATTCTCCACAATAACAATGTCAGATTTCTTTGGCAATAAAGATTGAAATCTAATACTCAATATGTGCTGCTTCATTGCTTCATCGGTAAGGGAGAGGGAAAGGCAGAGAGAGAGAGAGAGAGAGAGAGAGAGAGAGAGAGAGAGAGAGAGAGAGAGAGAGAGAGAGAGAGAGAAGGAGGGAAGGGAAGGAAGGAGGGAGGGAGAGAGGGAGGAAAGAGAGAGGGAGAGAGGGAGAGGGAGGGAGGAGAGAGAGGGGATATAGAGGGGAGATGAGAGATTAGATTTAAGAACTTTGTAGATTATTATTCCCTTTCAAGAGATTTTACTAAATTCATTTTCCCCTCAGAGATCTATAAAATGTCTGTTAGGATTACTAAGTGAGAACTGAGGTCGTCTGGACAGTGACAAGGTGAGAATTCAGGTTTTCTGGACAATTTCAAGGTGAGAATTCAGGTCAGCAACTGCCTGGAGACAACGGTTCGATACAGGAAGAAGAATCTGTCTGAGAGATTTGAGTAGACACAGCAGATCTCTTCCCAGAGAGCGATCCAGCAGCTTCTGGAGACGACAGCACGCTACAGTTGGCGTCCACACGTGGGGCAAGGACTTTTGCTTATCCTGACAAGAGGAGCTAGACCAGACCCTCGCAATTTGGCGCCCGAACAGGGACAGACACGGTCCTGATTCCAGTGGAAAAGCCTCCCATCCAGATCTCAGTCTCTCTAACCCAGAACCGTGAGTAACGAGGAAACTTTGTTAAAGATTAAGTGAGCGTGCTAATAGATAAATAAGGAACTTAACTTGTTAAGGGCTAAACCAGGAATCTCTAATAGCTGAAATGGGGCAGATGTTAGCTATATTCAATCCCTGGACCTCAGCCGACTCAACCCCAGCCCCAGAAGCAACCTCAGCTCCATTCAGGAGTGGTACTATAGAGAGTATAATCAACATAATTGAGGAGCAGAGTTTACTTGTAACCTGGGTACAGATTGCTAAACTCTTGGCTGCATTAAGACGCACATCCCCTTGGTTCTTAGAGGAAGAAAAGATAGATGTAGATAAATGGAAGCTAGTGGGATATGAAATGAAAGAATTTCAAGCAAAAAATGGGCCTCGTTCAATTTCTGCAGAAGTATTTTATATCTACAACATAGTTCAATTAGCCTTAAACTATCAAGCAAGTTGTAGGAGAAGGAAAAGTTCTAAAAATGAACAGAGGAGGAAGTGTGAGGAAAAAAGGAAAGATCAAGATCTTTCCCTAGAGCAAGAGGATTTAAATGAGGAATTATGGTATGATTCTCTTGAAGAAGCTTCAACCCTGCCTAGAGAACAGATTATTGACAGGCCCACATCAACCCCACCTTCAGAGATGGAGGAAGAAAGAGGGGAAGAGGCAGAAACACAAACAGAATTGCCTGTGAAGAAGCCTAAGCCTATGACAAGATTAGAAAAAGCATTGGTTAAAGCTAAGAGAGAAGGACAGGATATAAGTGATTTTATACATGCATATCCTGTGATTGAAAATACTGACTCTGTAGGTAAAAAAAGGAGAAGATATGCACCTTTAGATTTGAATACAATTAAGGATTTGAAAAAAGGTTGTACCCTTTATGGGGCTACATCAGCTTATGTCAAAATGTTACTAGATGGTTTGTCTTATGAAGTCCTAACCCCGAATGATTGGAAATCCATAGCAAGGACATGTCTGGAACCTGGAGAAAATTTATTATGGCTTGCAGAATTTCATGAATTATGTAAAATTCAAGTCAGATGCAATTTGGAAATAGGAGTTAACACACAATTCACTTTTGAGCACTTAGCTGGTGAAGGTCAATATGGAGAAAATTCGGAACAGATTAATTATACCATGACAATATATGAGCAAATTGCTAAGGCTGCAATAAAAGCTTGGGGTGTCCTTCCTGGACAGAAAGATCGTGGAGAGGCTTTCACTAAAATACAGCAAGGTCCCAATGAACCTTTTGCAGATTTTGTGGGACGTTTGCAAACTGCTGTCAAAAGAACTATTGGAGAAAATTCAGCTACAGAAATAATGACCAGACATCTGGCTAAGGAAAATGCCAACGAGATTTGCAAAAGAATTATATGGGGATTAGACAAAGATGCTCCTTTAGAGGAGATCATAAGACGCTGTGCTACAGTGGGAACAAATGCTTTTTACACCCGGACAATGATGAATGTGGAAAGACAGGGTCCCTCCTGGCAAGGGCCTTCTAGAGAAACTCGGCGATGTTTTCAATGTGGAAAAATTGGGCATCTAAGAGCTCAGTGTAGATATGGAGATACAGTGAGAAGACAGGGTGAGAGAAGACCTAAAACTCCATGTCCAAAATGTCACAAGGGCCTCCACTGGGCCTCCGAATGTAGATTGACCCAGGGAAATGACAGATGGGGCCCAGCTTCAGCCCCCCAAGTGGGGCATGATGGCAGCCGAGGTTACATCCAGAGAATTTTAAGACATGATCAATCAGTCAAAAGGCAATCAGATTGCAAAAATGGATTACACTTGGGGAGAATACAGGCCTTTTAAACCAACAGGGCTGTGCCCAGTGCAAACAACTCCAATGTAATTGTCAGATGATGAGAAGAGATTTAGAAAGTGGTAAATAGAAAGAAATTAGATAGGTTAACTGCCTGGGAGAGAGGGTTTGCTTGTATTTCTTCAGCAGGAGAAGGAATCAGATGGGTGCCAACAAGTCATATTCGCCTTGTCCATCAGAGAGAGACAGAAAAAGAGAAAGACCTCAAAATAAAGGAGAAGATCTAAGAAACATCTGACACTGAAAGAGCATGGATAATAAGAAGACTGTTAAAGAACTTAAAAACCAGCAGGAATCATTGGACTTCCTCACACAAGATGAGAATAATGGACAATGGACTTATGGACATTTATAAATTTTCAATTTATGATTATGATTATGTTATATACTTCTAGCATGTGTTATGTTACTATGTTACTATGTGCTTATGTAATTTATGTAATTATCTGCAATACTTCCCATATTGATGGATTTATGTTTCAAGGTCATGACTGTCCTATGTTCTAAATCAAAAGAAAGGGGGAGATGTTGGGATTACTAGGTGAGAACTGAGGTTGTCTGGATGGTGACAAGGTGAGAATTCAGGTTGTCTGGACAATTACAAGGTGAGAACTCAGGTTGACTTGATAGAGGGGGCAAGCTCATTGGCTGGGGTGGTTCTTCCCAGAAGCCCTTGCATTATCCCACGCCCATTCTCTGGGAGAATAAAAGAGAGGACTCTCAGAGAAAGAAGAAGACTCTCTGCATTACATCAGGCCTGACGGGGCTCTCTGCAGGAGGGGAAGTCACTTCTTTGGACAAGAGTTAACAGCAACTGCCTGGAGACAACGGTTCGATATAGGAAGAAGAATCTGTCTGAGAGATTTGAGTAGACACAGCAGATCTCTTCCCAGAGAGCGATCCAGCAGCTTCTGGAGACGACAGCACGCTACAAATGTCTTAAAATTAAAATAGGAAATCATAGAATAAACCTAAAGGGCAGGAACTTTAGCCTCATGTGGCTCATTTGTTTAGTCCACTTTTATGCATTTAGAGTCACTTATTACCTGTATGACCTTGAGCAATTTAAATAAATTTTTTGTGTCTGTTATTTATAAAATTAGAAAGTTGTATTGGATTTTCTCTAAGGTTTATCTAGCTCTAAATTTATTATCCTTTGATTTTGAATGATAATAGTGATTGTGAAGATAGATAATTACTTCATCATTCTGACTAATATAAAACATTAAAATATATATCTCAGGTCTTTTCATAATACTTAATCTATGGTATAGTATCCATCATATTCTTATGACTTGTCCAGCTTTTTATACATTTTAAAATTTGGGCTAGTTTCCCATGTTGTTGTTTAGTCATTTCAGTCATATTTAACTCTTATCAAACCCCATTATAGTTTCTTTGGACCATACTGTAGTGATTTGCCATTTGCTTCTCTAGCTCATTTTACAGATGAGGAAACTTATGTAAAACAGGATTAAAGTAACTTGCCTAGGCCAGATTTGAACTCATATGGATGAATCTTCCTGACGCCAAAACCAGTGCTATCTCTGTTGTACCATCTAGTTTTCCTTACTCTCCTGCTACTAGGCTTCTCAATCTTAGTGAGCTTTATCTAACCCAAGTGACTATAAAAATAATTGTCACACAAATTATAAGTGAAAATTTGATTTTCTAACTTTGGAGATTTTCCCATACTATGACTTTCATAATCCATAACTTTGTATAACTTGGAATTTGGAGTTATTTATGACTTGTATATGCCTTGAGTTTTGCAATCTTCATTGCAATGAATATAGAGCTATATAGTAAGAACTCCAGGTTCACTGCAGACTATTTTAAAGTCTTGAAAACAGTTGAACTTATAAAACTGATTCCTAGCCAAGTGAGACTGCCAAGAGCATGAGCTATGGCAAATCAAACTAGCCAGATTTTATGGATTTGATATGATTTATCCATGGTTTTTCTATTGCAAAGCAAATATGTGGTGTGTGTGGGGACCCTTTCATTGGAGGAGCTCAACTATTTAATAAGCATAAGTTCAGTCACTTAAAATGTTAAATACTAAGTGGGTTAGGTGTTTATCTGGGAAGGGAGAGGAAGGGAGAGGAAGGGAGAAGTGATTGGGATTATTATCTCAACATTATAAGAAATTAAGAGGTTAAGAAACTTGCTAAATGCCCCCCCCCCAAAAAAAAAGTCTGTGGCAAAACTACAACAGGCTTCAGGTTTCCTGAATTGAACACAGAAGAAACATATGTTTTTTATTATTAGTTGTGTCCTATATTATCCCATCTATGGCATAGATTCTAAATATAGCAGAAGGAAAAAAATAATATTTACAAATGATACAGTTCTTTATAATTGGATTTATCCATTTCTTTTTTGATATCAAGGGGCATAGCATTCTCTTTGCATCTTTGACTAAAAAATTCAAAGAACTCAAAAGTTGGGGGAGGGTGGTAATAAAATGACAAGGTATTTGTCAGCAGCATACAAATAAACTTCAATTTTTGGCATAGGGTCCATAAATGGGGAATGGAAAATCCTACTCTACTTATGCCCTTCAGAGTCCATCTGGAGACTGTGTTCAGTTCTGGGGACCATATTTTAGAATAGGTATTGATAAATTATGGAGCATCTGGTCTCAAGAAGACCAAATGCTGAAGAGCCTAAAGATTAAGTCACATGAAGATCTGAATAAATATAGCTATTTAGACTCAAAAAGATAAGACAAAGCAGGGAACTTGATAATTTTTGACTTACTTTCATTCCCCCCCACTCTCTCTTTCCTTCCCTCCTTCCCTCCTTCCCTCCTTCCCTCCTTCCTTCCTTCCTTCCTTTCCCCCTTCCTTCCTTCCTTCCTTCCTTCCTTCCTTCCTTCCTTTCTTCCTTCCTTCCTTCCTTCCCTCCTTCGTTCCCTCCTTCCTTCCTTCCTTCCTTCCCTCCTTCCCTCCTTCGTTCCCTCCTTCATTCCTTCCCTCCTTCCTTCCCTCCTTCCCTCCTTCCCTCCTTCCTTCCTTCCTTCCTTCCCTCCTTCCTTCCTTCCCTCCTTCCCTCCTTCCCTCCTTCCCTCCTTCCTTCCTTCCTTCCCTCCTTCCTTCCCTCCTTCCTTCCTTCTTTCCTTCCTTCCTTCCTATGGTGTTTGATAGAAAAAAAAAAATTAAACTTGTTCTCTTTGGATCCAAAGGACAAAATTAGAATTGCCTGTGTGGAAGTTGAAAAAAGAAAGTGAATTATCAATCTCTGGAGATAAAAGGTTCCCTCTCATGGGATTGGGGAAGAGGTTTTCAAACAATAGATTATCAGAGATTCTCTAGGGAAAATTCTTGTTCTGGTGTGAGTTGGGCTACATGATCTCTGTGTTTGCTGCTGATAATGATATCTTATTATTTTGATAATGGATTTCTCTCTTCATTACCTAATACTACTTTCAAAACATTTTTCTCCCTCAAAAATATTGCTAAAATAAACTTCATCTGAATCTAATTATAACCTTACTCAATATTTACTCAGTGTGTATGCAATTAATTTGCTGCTACATTGTTTTATAACTATACTTAGATCAATTTTTGTTTGTTTCCTCTTTTTAAGAAGACTGTACATTATTTTCTAGTATGTGAGTCTTTGTGAGCACATTTTCTCTCTTTTTCTTTTTTTTTTTTCCTTTTTGAGGGGCAAAGATACTATAGTAGTCTGCCACTTTCTTCTCCAGTTCATTTTATGGATGAAGAAACAGAGGCAAACAGAGTTAAGGGACTTGCTCTGGGTGACTAATTAGTAAATGTCTGAGGTTAGATTTGAACTCAGATTTTCCTGACTCTACAGCCATTGCTTTGACATAGCTGCCCACAGGTGAGGGAGACTCATTTTCATGAGTTCCTGTGTGACCCTGGGCAAGTCTCTCAAATCAATTTGCCTCAGTTAATCATCTATGAAATTATCCGGAGAAGGAAATGGCAAACCACTCCAGTAACTTTGCCAAGAAAACAGCAAATAGGGTCATGAAATATTGGGCACTCCTGAAAATTACTAAACAATAGAAACAATAGCAAGAACAAAATCCTCAAGGGAAGGAAATTCAGTTCCTAATCCTCTTAGGAACTGGGTAGTATGATATTGTAGAAAGGATACTGTATTTGGATTCAGGTCCCAGTCTAATTGCTTATTGTGAACTTAGTTAAGTCATTTAGCTTGTTTGAATCTTATTTTTCTCATCTGTAATAAAGAGACCATATTAACTTATTACTCATCTCTTGGTTGTTTGAGAGAGCGCTCTGTTTTATTTCTTTTATATGACCTTCCTCTAATAGAACTTAATAGGATATACTGCAAAATAATACTGACTCCTTATGACAGAATGTGACATTTTATATATCAATAAACCCTGTTTAAACATATTGATTGTGTAAAATTTCAAAGATAAGATTCCAGGAAAAAGCATTTTCCTCAAGAGTTCATGAGTAAAAGAGTCATAAAAATAAAATTTGGGGAAATGGGCAGTGACAGTGATCCAAGTTCTAAATAAGCCGATATTTATTAAGCACCTACAATTTGCTAGACCTTGGTTTGGCAATAAATGACTCATTAATTAATGAAAGTATTTTCAATCTGTAAGACATATTAGAGAAAATTGGTCTAACTTTTATCTGAAAGATGAATATTCCTTCATTATAAAATCATTAATGGGTATCATTCAATCTTTGAATATCTCTACTATTGGATGTCACTACCTACTGAGGATAAAATTCCTTTTTTCTCCCTCCTGCAATCAATATTTATATGAAATAATTTTTAATTCCTTCACCTCATGCTCACTATTTTCATACTTTTTGTGTTCTTTTTAATAGAATCATTATATCTAGATCTGAACAAATAAAATGAGCTATCATCATTCTTTTTCAGGACATTATATTTCTATTATTATAGTAGAAGACTATACTAACTTTTTGTTTTTATTTTTAACTGCTGTAACACACTGTTAACTTATATTGAGATGATAACTCATATCAATCATTACGTGAGTGCCAATCAGTACTGCGAATGATCTGAGAACTGGAGGGGTTCCTTAAAGAGCTAATAGGAATTTATGTCCTCAATACGGTAGATAGAATTTGATATAAGAAAAAAAAAAGTAGTTTGTTCCCTCATACAGTTAACACTGGTTGTGTGAGTAATCTTTTAACTCAAATTGCCTCACCCATAAATGAATAAACACAATTTATGATCAGCCAAAGTTTGGTTGGAAAACTTATAAAATTGTAAATTTCCCCCACTTTAGTTTCAAATTTCAAATTCCCCTACAAAATTTCCATATAAGTATATATTTAAATATATTACTCTGTGATTACAGCAATGTAGGTACTCTGTCCAACTTGTTAGATTATAAGCATCTAAGTATTCTTCAGTTGTATAAATATTATCTATGTCCTTCCATAAATTCTTCACAAGAGGACCATTCAAAATTTTTGAGATTTTTCATAATATAAGTAGTAAAAACTGTAGAAAACTTCAACAATACATGTATGCCAATAAAGTAAGAGAAATGGGAAAGGCCATTTCCCTTTCTTACCCAAGGAGATCTGGGTAAGAAGAAAAAAGTTAACAGCACAGGCAGGAGTGAGGATACCAAGGAAACTGAGCCCAAGATGAAGGATAGTGTCATATGGTGCCCTGGTGTTATCCAAAAACTTTTAATGTTTTTAACCCCAATAGGAAACCCAATGTGGTACTTCCCTATGGAAAGTTTGACATTGATAAGCCAGTGGATAAGTCAGGAAAATTCATCAGAGGAAATCAGTCAAGGAGTATTTATTAAGTTCCAACTCTGCTAATGTGTGAAGTGGTGGAACTAAAGATATAAAAATGAAATAATTCTGCTCTCAAAAAGCTTTTATTCTAACATATATATGGATGTGTATATATATAATATATATATATATTTGTCTAAAGAGAGTATAAAGGAAAAGATAAATAATTTACAGTGAGGGAGGAAAAATAAGGTAAATGATAGAATGTGAAATGTTTTCAAATCTCAACAGTGGAATTTTTATCTTTATCCTAGAGATAATAGGGAACTATTGGAGTTTATTGAGAATAGGAATAACATGTTTAATTTGCCTTATTAGATAAAATTGATTTTGCAAAAACACACAAAATGGAATGTTTTTAAAATTTCTTATACAAGGCAGATATGAATAAAGCTCCTATTATTTATATCTGTCGTGTCCAGTTGATTCTTCTATTCCAAATTATTGCCATGTTAAATAGGGTATTAAGAAAGGTCCCGTTAGAAAAAATTTGTGGAAAATAATTCATGAGTTAAGCTTCATCAAAATTCAAAGACTTGCCAAAGATTCCACTAATATAAGACAATTTACCTACAACCTTTCACTATACACATAGCAAGACAACAAAATAGAACTCAACTCTCCAAGGAACATGGATAAGCAAACCCTATACTGAGCCAGTGAATGAAGCTTTTGACTCTAGATAAAGCATATGGAACTCATTCGAGGAATGGAAGGGGTCATCAACAACTGCAAGGGCCAATCTCTTTTCAGTCTCAATCTTGACAATTAAAATTGTCAACACAGTTAAGGTCCAATTAAATCCCAAATGAATTAAGGAATAGATACAATAACTAATAAAAATTATAGACAGAAGGGAGCCAAAATGGTGGAGAGGACACATGCTTTATCCTGAGCTCCCTTCTATCCTCACTTGCCAATTACCTAATTCATCCTCAGAAATAGTTCTTGACTAATAAAATCCACAGATATCGTGAGTACAGCAAATTATCAACAGAAGATAATTTGGAAGATTGCCAGAAAAGATCTGTGTTGATTGGTTGGAAGGAGGCCAACACGGGAAGGGAGGCAGAACAGGGAGGCAGAACAGGAGGCTAGCCCAGGCTGAGCAGACTGGGGACAGGGTGTGGATTCTGAGGGTGGAGAATTTGCAAACGGGACTCTACCACAGGTTGTCTCCTCTGCTTTGGCTACAAATCAGTACATCAGCAGAAAAGTTACACAAACGCCAAAAGCAGAGTGTGCTCCAAAACCCTAGAATTTAACAGGACCTAGCCACACTCACCCAGCATGAAGAGTGACTCAGCACAACTACAGCAAAGCTGCACAGCTTCAGTCCACAGCAAGGGGCTCTGTACAGGGCAGTGACACTTCTGCTGCTCAGCCATTCATCCAGGGCAGCCAAAGTCCGAAGCACAGGGCTCTAACCAGGACAGTGTCACTTTTGCTGCACAGTGGGGCTCTACTGAGCGAGTGTAAAGGGCTAGAACTGAGCAAATGCATTTGGATAATGGAGCATGTGAGACTAATTGCCAATTGGACAATTCTCTATTAACATGATTGAAGGATGACCCTCCCCAACTATTCTGTGCTGGCTCCATTGGTGGGTGTGGACAAAGAAGGGGAAGTGACTTGTGTGGGTGGAGTAGGAGGAGGAAATTGAGGCATTCTCCTGGTGGTGGAGAGAGAGGAAGGAGGTGTGGAGATTGCTAGATCTAATCCCTTGACCAAAACCTCAAGACTAAGAATAAAGATTTTGATTATCCTGACTCTGGCTGATTTCTGGGAAGACAGTTCCAGCAGCTGAGGCGATGAAACTTCCACTGCACAGCCGCTAGTGCCAGGGTAGCCAGCTGTCCCACATAGAGGGGTTCTGCCCAGGACAGTCACACTTCTGCAGCAGCGTGGCCACTCTTTGCAGCCTGATTGCAGGACAGCTACTTCCCATCTATCCCTGTCAATAGAGGAATCTGAGAACCTCCTTACCCTGAAGAAGAGTTTTTTTAAAAATGAGTATAAAAGCCAAGCAAACTCGAACTATAGATAGCATCTATACAGAAAGAAAGCAGATTTCCAAACCAGAGGAGACTAATAGCAGTGAATCTCCAGACAAAACCCCAAAGGAGGATTATAACCTGATCCCCATCACACAAAGCTCTCCTACAAGAAATTAGAAAAGATCTTAAAAGAGAGCTGAAAGAAAAATGGGGAAAGGAAAGAGAAGCTTTGCAAGAGAGTAAGGAAAAGGCAAATAACTCATTAAAAGAAAGATTTGATAAAGTGGAAAAAGAAAACAACTTCCTGAAATGTGAAATAGAAAAGGTAAAGAACTCCCAGAGAAACAGAATTAATGATTTGGAAAAGATAAAGAACTCCCAAGAAAACAGGGTTTGTGAATTAGAAAAGATAAAGAACTCCCAGGAAAGTAGGATTTGTTAATTGGAAAAAGAAAGTAACTCATTAAAAAAAAATTAGTGAAATGGAAAAAAAAATTCCATAGAGCAAACCAACCCATTTAAAAGCTCAATTGGATATATACAAGAAGTAAAAAAAAAGTTAATGAGGAAAATAACTCATTAAAAATCAGAACTGAACAAATAGAATTTTTTTTTCTTTTTTTTTATTCATTTTTCCAAATTATCCCCTCCCTCCCTCCACTCCCTCCCCCCGATGGCAGGTAATCCCATACATTTTAAATGTGTTACAATATAACCTAGATACAATATATGTGTGTAAATACCATTTTCTTGTTGCACATTAATTATTAGCTTCCAAAGGTATAAGTAACCTGGGTAGATAGACAGTAGTGCTAACAATTTACATTCGCTTCCCAGTGTTCCTTCTCTGGGTATAGTTATTTCTGTCCATCATTGATCAACTAGAAGTGAGTTGGATCTTCTTTATGTTGAAGATTTCCACTTCCATCAGAATACATCCTAATACAGTATTGTTGTTGAAGTGTATAGTGATCTTCTGGTTCTGCTCATTTCACTCAGCAACAGTTGATTTAAGTCTCTCCAAGCCTCTCTGTATTCCTCCTGCTGGTCATTTCTTACAGAGCAATAATATTCCATAACCTTCATATACCATAATTTACCCAACCATTCTCCAATTGATGGACATCCATTCAACTTCCAGTTTCTAGCTACAACAAAAAGAGCTGCCGCAAACATTTTGGCACATACACGTCCCTTTCCACTCTTTAGTATTTCTTTGGGATATAATCCCAATAACAGCAATGCTGGGTCAAAGGGTATGCACAGTTTGACAACTTTTTGGGCATAGTTCCAAATTGCTCTCCAGAATGGCTGGATTCTTTCACAACTCCACCAACAATGTATCAGTGTCCCAGTTTTCCCACATCCCCTCCAACATTCATCATTATTTTGAACAAATAGAAATTAATAATTTGTTGAGACATCAAGAATCAGTCAAGCAAAAGAAAAAAAATGAAAAAAAAATAGAAAAAAATGTTAACTATCTACACTTGCAAAAGCAACAGGCCTGGAAAGTAGATCTAGGAGAGATAATCTGAGGATTATTGGATTTCCTAAAAATTATGATGAAAAAAGCACCTAGATGCTATTTTATAGGAAATCACCAAAGAGAACTGCCCAGATGTAATATAATCAGAAGGCAAAATAGTCATTGAAATAATTCTCTTCTGCAAGAGAACACAGAATAAAAACTACAAAGAATATTGTGGCTAAATTTCAGAACTATCAGACTAAGGAAAGCAGCCAGAAAATTAAAAAAAAGTCAAATACTCAGGAGCAACAATAAGAATCACTCAGGATCTAGTCACTTCCACATTAAGAGATCTAAGGGCCTGGAATATGATATTACATAAAGCAAAAGAACTTGGAATGCAGCCAAGAATAAACTACCCAGCTAAGCTGAGCATTTTCTTCCAGGGAAGAAGATGGACATTTAATGAAACAAGTGAATTCCATTCATTCCTAATGAAAAAGCCAGAGATAAACAAAAAAAAAAAATAACCTTCAAATATAGTATTCAAGAGAAGCATAAAAGATAAAAAGAACTCTTGAGAGCTGTATTTCTGTCACAGGCATACATAAAGAGCATGTGTATAGTTTGATTTTACTGTTATGACATAAAAAGGGAAATATAAGTGGAAAGTGGTTTGTATCAGAAAAAAGGAAAAGGGGAGATAAAAAGGGAGAAATTACATCCCAGGAGGAGGCAAAGGAAACCTATCATATCTGAGGAATTGAAGGAGAGGGAGGAACATTCTGTGAATCTTATTCTCATGAGATTTGGCTCCAAGAGAAAATATTAGATATATGTAGTTTAAAGAGAAACTTCTCTCATGTCATTAAAGAGTGGGAGAAGAAAAAGGAAAAGGAAAAGAGTAGGCTAAATAGAAGGAAATACCAAAAAATAAGGGAAAGGTATAAGAAAGGGGGAGGCACTTAAAGGGGGTGGGAGAGATTCTAAAGAGGGAGTGCTACATGAGGCAAGTGGTACCGATAAATTTGATACTGGGGAGGGGAGTAAGAGGAAAAAGGAAAAAGAAAGTATAATCTGGAGATAATAAGGTAGCAGAAAACATAGGATCAGTAGTTTTAACCATAAATGTGAATGGGATGAACTCTCCCATAAAACAGAGATAGATAGCACACTGGATCAAAAGCTAGAATCCTACAATATGTTGTTTACAGGAAACACATTTAAGCAGGATGATACATCCATAGTAAAGGTAAAAGGCTGGAGCAGAATCTATTATGCTTCAGATGAAGTCAAAAAAGCAGGGATAGCCATACTTATCTCAGATCAAGCAAAATCAAAAACTGATCTAATTAAAAGAGATAAGGAAGGAAACTATGTCTTGCTAAAGAGTAGCATAGACAATGAAGCAGTATCATATATGCCCCATATATGCCCCAAGTGGTATAGCATCTAAATTTCTAAAGGAGAAGTTAAGAGAGTTGCAAGAAGAAATAGACAGCAAAAGTATAATAGGGGGAGATCTCAATCTTGCACTCTCAGAATTAGATAAATCCAACCATAAAACAAATACGAAAGAAGTTAAAGAGATAAATAGAATATTAGAAAATTAGGGATGATAGATCTTTGGAGAAATCTGAATGGAGACAGAAAGGAATATATATTTTTCTCAGCAGTTCATGGAAGCTATACAAAAATTGACCATATATAAGCACATAAAGACCTTAAAATTAAATGCAGAAAGACAGAAATAGTACTTTCCACAAAAATAAAGTCAGATCTAACCAACTGGAAAAATATCAAGTGCTCTTGGATAGGTCAAGCAAATATAATAAAGATGACTATATTACCTAAATTAGTCTATTTATTTAGTGCTATTCCAATCAGACTACCAAAATCTATTTTAATGACCTGGAAAAAAATAACAACAAAGTTCATATAGAAGAACAAAAGGTTAAGAATGAAACTAATAAAAAAAAATCAAATGAAGGTGGCCAAGCTATACCAGGTATATTATTATTATTATTTTTAATAATTTTATTTATTTTTTATAATATTATCCCTTGTATATATTTTTCCAAATTATCCCCTCCCTCCCTCTACTCCCTCCCTCCAATGACAGGCAATCCCATACATTTTACATGTGTTACAATATAACCTAGATACAATACATGTGTGTAAATACCATTTTCTTGTTGCATAATAAGCATTAGATTCTGAAGGTACAAGTAACCTGGGCAGACAGACAGTAGTGCTAACAATTTACATTCACTTCCCAGTGTTCCTTCTCTGGGTGTAGCTACCTCTGTCCATCATTGATCAACTGGAAGTGAGTTGGATCTTCTTTATGTTGAAGATTTCCACTTCCATCAGAAAACATCCTCATACAGTATTGTTGTTGAAGTATATAGTGATCTTCTGGTTCTGCTCATTTCACTCAGCATCAGTTGATGTAAGACTCTCCAAGCCTCTCTGTATTCCTCCTGCTGGTTATTTCTTACAGAGCAATAATATTCCATAACCTTCATATACCATAATTTACCCAACCATTCTCCAACTGATGGACATCCATTCATCTTCCAGTTTCTAGCTACAACAAAAAGAGCTGCCACAAACATTTTGGCACATACAGGTCCCTTTCCGCTCTTTAGTATTTCTTTGGGATATAAGCCCAATAGCAGCAATGCTGGATCAAAGGGTATGCACAGTTTGATAACTTTTTGGGCATAGTTCCAAATTGCTCTCCAGAATGGCTGGATTCTTTCACAACTCCACCAGCAATGTATTAGTGTCCCAGTTTTCCCACATCCCCTCCAACATTCATTATTATTTGTTCCTGTCATCTTAGCCAATCTGACAGGTGAGTAGTGGTATCTCAGAGTTGTCTTAATTTGCATTTCTCTGATCAGTAGTGATTTGGAACACTCTTTCATATGAGTGGATATAGTTTCAATTTCATCATCTGAGAATTGTCTGTTCATATCCTTTGACCATTTATCAATTGGAGAATGGTTTGGTTTCTTATAAATTAGGGTCAGTTCTCTATATATTTTGGAAATGAGACCTTTGTCAGAACCTTTACTTTTAAAAATATTTTCCCAATTTGTTACTTCCCTTCTAATCTTGTTTGCATTAGTATTGTTTGTACAGAAACTTTTTAGTTTGATGTAATCAAAATCTTCTATTTTGTGATCAATAATGATCTCTAGTTCTCCTCTGGTCATAAATTCCTTCCTCCTCCACAGGTCTGAGAGGTAGACTATTTTCTGTTTCTCTAATCTATTTATTATCTCATTCTTTATGCCTAAATCATGGACCCATTTTGATCTTATGTTGGTATATGTGGTTAAGTGTGGATCCATATCTAATTTCTGCCATACTAATTTCCAGTTTTCCCAACAGTTTTTTCCAAATAATGAATTTTTATCCCTAATGTTGGTATCGTTGGTATACCAGGTATATTATAAAGCAGTGGTCACCAAAACAATTTGGTGTTGGCTAAGAAATAGACTAGATGATCAGTGGAATAGGTTAGGTTCCAAGGACAAAATAGTCAATAACTTTAATAATCTAATATTTGACAAACCTAAAGACCCCAGCTTTTGGCATAATAACTCACTGTCTGACAAAAACTGCTAGGAAAATTGGAAATCAATATGGCAGAAACTAGGCATTGACCTACACTTAACACTGTACACCAAGATAAGGTCAAAGTGGGCTCATGATCTAGGCATAAAGAATGTGATTGTAAATAAATTAGAAGAACATAGAATAGTTTACCTCTCAGATGTGTGGAGGAGGAAGGAATTTTTAACCAAAGAAGAACTAGAAATCATTATTGACCACAAAATAGAAAATTTTGATTATATCAAATTGAAAAGTTTTTGTATAAACAAAACTAATGCAGACAAGATTAGAAGGGAAGCAATAAACTTAGAAAACATTTTTACAGTCAAAGGTTCTGATAAAGGCCTCATTTCCAAAATATAGAGTCAATTTACTCTAATGTATAAGAAATCAAGCCAATCTCCAATTGATAAATGGTCAAAGGATATGAACAGACAATTTTCAGATGAAGAAACAGAAACTATTTCTATCCATGTGAAAAGATTATCCAAATCATATTAATCAGAGAAATGCAAATTGAAACAACTCTGAGATACCACTATATACATACCTGTTAGATCGGCTAGGATGACCGGACAAGATAATGCTAAATGTTGGGAGGAATGTGAGAAAAGTGGGACAGTGCTATATTGTTGATGAAATTGTGAATACATCCAGCCATTCTGGAGAGCAATTTGGAACTATGCTCAAAAAGTTATCAAACTGTATATACCCTTTGATCCAGTATTGTTACTACTGGGCTTAGATCCCAAAGAGATTTTTAAAAAGGGAAAGGGACCTGTATGTGCAAAAATGTTTGGAGCAGCCCTTTTTGTAGTGGCTAGAAATTGGAAACTGAATGGATGCCCATCACTTGGATTATGGCTAAATAATTGGTGGCATATGAATGTCATGGAATATTATTGTTCTGTAAGAAATGACCAGCAGGAATATTTCAGATAGGCCTGGAGAAACTTATATGACCTGATGCTGAGTGAAATGAACAGGACCTGGAGATCATTATGAACTTCAACAACAATACTATATGATGATCAGTTCTGATGGACTTGGCTCTCTTCAACAATGAGATGAACCAAATCAGTTCCATTTGTTCAATAATGAAGAGAACCAGCTATATCCAGCAAAAGAACTATGGGAAATGACTATGATTCACAACATAGCATTTCTACTTCCTCTGTTTTTGTCCGCTTGCATTTTTGATTTCCTTCTCAGGTTATTTTTACCTTATTTCTAAGTCTGATTTTTCTTATTCAGCAAAAATACTGAATGTATATGTATGTGTGTGTATATATATATATATATATATATATATATATATATATATATATATATATATATATATATATACATATATTGTATTTAACATATACTTTAACATATTATATATATATAGTTCTATCTGCCATCTAGGGGAGGAGGTGGGGGGGAGAAGGGGGAAAGTTGGAACAGAAGGTTTTGTGAGGGTAATGCTGAAAAATTACCCATGCATATATCTTGTAAATAAAAAGATATAATAATAAAAAAGAATAGAGATATGACTTCAAAAAATTACAGACAGAACATATAATGATGTTGAAGACAATAATTTTGACAACATTGCTTATTTTTATACTGTGCTAATGTTAAAAATTGAATTTCATACATGCAACAAATCTGTAGGAACCATAAGAATTTTTACCCATTTCATAAATGAAAAAAATTAATGCTGAAAAAATTTTGCACATGTCAATATAGGTAGTAATGGACCTATATAGTACCTAAGGAATTTAAATCATCCTTTTGGTATTATCCTCCTTCTCCATCCCCAGCTCTCATACTCATATAATTATAATTCTTAGTGCTATCAGCTTCAGTACAGTGTATATAGTTTATATCATCTATCTATCTATCTATCTATCTATCTATCTATCTATCTATCTATCTATCTATCTGTCTATCTATCTATCTGTCTATCTGTCTGAATGTGTAGTATATATGTATATATATATATACATATATATATATATATATATATATATATATATATATATATATATATATATATATTAGTACAATTATTACAGAATCATCAGAATAAACCCTAATATTCTTGGCTTTTAGTATCGGAGAAATATGGCAAGTATGTTTCTATTACTGCCTTATCACATATTCCTCTTTTGAATCTAATGAGTTCTAAAGGCCATTTTTAGTGGACCATAAACTATAACTTAAACCTTTTTCTGAGCTCAAAATTCACCTTAATTCACAAACTAAGCTTTTTCTTCTTCTTTTTTGTGAAATATATTCTTCCTTATAATTTCTCTAATTCTGTCAATTGTATCCTAATTTGTCTTACTTGTCTGAAACTTTTGATTGAAGTCATTGAAGAGCAGGACTCCTGATCTTCATCTCATCTTAAATCAGTCACCAAGTCCTATCCAGTGCAAGGCAGTATCATATTAGCAACATCTCTTGCTTCAATCTTCTTTCTTTTCCCATGACTATCCTCTAATATAGTTTTTATTAGAAATCATCTGGTAGCATCCCAGATGTTCATGCCTTCATTTTCACTCTTCAAAAACCATTCTTCATGCTGTTGCCAAATTAAACTCCTATAAACATAGCCCTGGTCATGCTACTAGTCAGATACTCAAACATGTTAATAGTGTATAATTGTCTGCTGAGTAAAATTGAAAAACCTCTCTAAGAGAATGCCACTTGACACATCTAGGATTATGCCATATTATTCTACTTCACAAATTACATTTCCATCAAAATGGTCTATTTTCAGTCTTCTGAACAAGGTCTGTATCTTTTCAGCAATTAGAATTTACTCACATACTTTCTGAAAATTTTAATATCTTTCTTCTATTTTCCCTAACCCTGAAATACCAACTCAAAGATCATCTTCTCCACAGAAGTTTCCCTGATTCCCTTTATAATTAATAATCCCTGCCTTTAGACTTACAAGACATTTTCTTTACATCTAAAACAAAGTCTCTTATTGTGTATAGTACAAAATATGTGTGTTTCTTAACTTAGCATGTCAATGGGCCATAATAGATAGAAATCTGGTCTTAGCAGTGGTAAGTCATTCAATCACTCAATGCCTTAGGTGCCTTTTTCAGTCTATGAAAGAAGGTGCTTGACTATGTTGATAAAAACAGTTCTCTATATCAATGAAATAAGAAATTGATGTCCAGAGTCTTAAATATCAATGGTTATACAGGACATAAGGAATAGAAACCAGGTTCTAACTCAGGATTTCTGAGTTTACCTCCAGTATTTTTCTCATGATCTTACACTGCCTCTTCTTTTACACCTAGGTTGGAAAGCCTGTAGATTTCTGGGGAAATTTTTTACAAATATTTTACTGAACTTATCTGTGATTTCATTGTAGGAAATTCCTTGTGAAGGAACTCTTTTTAATCAGCAATTACACTGTGATTTATGGACTCATGGAGCTGTCCAAAGTACTGAAATTTTAAGAGCCATACCCAGGGTCATAGAACCAGTGTGTATCAAGTGCAGGATTTCAGCCCAGAACTTCCTAACTTGAAGGCCATCTCCCCATCCTTTCTGCCTTTTTATAATAACAGAGTGGGGGGTTTGACTTTGAGAAACATACTAGGTTGTGTGTGTGGATATGATACAAAAGGTCCCTCAGTAGCCAGATAGTTACCAAAGGAGAAGAACTATAAGGCAAATCCAGCAAACCCAATTCAGGGTTGGGGTGCTATTGTGATTTCCAATCATTCAAAATAAAACTCCAAAGATCTCTGATTAACCAGTCTTTGATGCATGATTCCTCTTCTGTGGCTAATTCTTTTTGAGCACATCTGGAGCACACATTTCTCTGGAATAAAATCAGGAGAAGTAAAAATTCACCCATTCAGGGGCAGCTACATGGCACAGTGGATAGAACATCAGCCCTAAAGTCAGGAGAACCTGAGTTCAAATCTGGTCTTAGACATAGACATATAACACTTTCTAGTTGTGTGACCCTGGGCAAGTTGCTTAACCCCAATTTCCTCAAGGGGAAAAAAAAAATCATTCAGTGCTTTATAAATATGGACTATGTGCTTACCAGATCTTTTTAGAAATCACCACCAGTCAGTTTTTTGGTTATCTATGCTTAAGCCATAGAATCAATGATTGTGTGTTTCTTAGCTTTTCTGTTATGGTATGTAGATTATTTCTAGTAAAACCTTAGCAAAAATCCTATTTGCTTTCCCCTTTGCCTTTTATAAACTGAAATACATTTAAGGAACTAATTGCCAAAATAAAAGCAAAATCAATGGAAAATTGAAAAATAAAAATAGAAAGTGTGAAGTTTATATTGAAGTGTTTACTTATCAAGTATATCAGCTTTTTAAACATTTCAACCTAATTAGTAATAATATATGTGTGTGTATATAGGTTGATATGTATGCATATATTGCATAAGCACACACATATATCCTAGTCTTTGGAATCTAGGTGAATAAACTATTGTATTTCACATTTCCCAACTGCAAGCATTGAAATTCCAACCTTAATATTGCAGCATTGAAAGATTTTGCATTTTATAATATGGACTAGGCATGTGAGCATCTAGGTAGAGACACATACCATTTTAAATATCCACAAATTTCCCTAAAGTCCCAAGTGGTTTCCTTGGCAACGAGGCTGCTGAAATGTAAAAGGATAAGGCAGACTGGATATTGCCTATCATTCTCCTTCTGTAGGTTATTTTAAATAGCTGCAATTTTCTTTGCACATCTCAAAAAATCCGCAGTAGTAGCCAAGAAGCCTAATATGAGAGGCATTAGAGAACAGTACATCAGAGTCTAATTTGTATGAGCAAATTATTACTTTTGCTATTCACTGATTTGTAGCATGCCATTTTCATGTACCAAATTATAGAACCAAAAAAAGCAAACCATAAATACATCAGAATAATTTTTAGATAGAATAGGATAAAATATCTGCAAATAGCTTTTGACAATAGAGACAGTGATTAATAATGGTGACATATCCCTGAAACTTCTTTTCAATTCACCAGGAATAGCATGTGTATAATGAAGTCAGACTTTGCCACATTGGGTAGAATAAAATTCACATTGCCAAGCTGAAGAAGGCATATTTATTGTAATCCTTTGGGAACACATCATCAAATGCCCAACAGCTCTGGTTTTTGAGTTATTTGTTAAATCTCCTTATGCATAGTATCATTATTTTGTTGGCTGTTGTTGTTTTCCTTCTTCTTAACCCAACTTTCATTGTAATTCCTCTGGGTGGTGTGGTGATATAAAATATATATAAGAGATTCAATCAATCAGTGAAATGTAGCTTATTGTTAAATTATAATATCTTGTCTGGTAGATATATGATACAGCTGATCGAGATACATCTGTATTCCTTGTAGTATAAAAAACAACCAAGTATGAAAGTGAGTGTAAAGAATTACTGGAAACTTCAGGAAATTAAAAGTAGCTACTAATCAACACATTCAGAGGGTATTAATATAAAGTATCAAGGTGGATTTCCCTGTTGTTATCCCTGCTGCACTCCATCATCAACAATGACTAATCATTATATCCCATATCTCCCCTCAAAATCAAAGCAATCAGGAAAAGAAAAAAAGCAGAAACCAATCCCTATATAAATATTTAATTTGTGTGTATATATGAATGTATATGTATACAGGTCCTCTTTGGTTGTCTGACTCAGAATTATGTTCTTAAATGCATAAAGTAAATTACATAGGATTAGAAATGAAATCAATTATAATGAAATGTAGTTGTCAAAAAATTGAATAAAATTAATAAAATAAATTACTAGTACCTAGTTTAATCCCTGCTATAGATATTCACCTTAGTGTATCTTTTCAAATTTATGAAGAAATGTATTGTAAGAAGGCTCCAAAGAAGTCTGCGCTGTCCACCCATTTTTCTAGTTTTCTAGTCTCCTTAAGGATGTAAGGTGTATTGAGACTTAATGTGACAGCTTTGCTCTGTAGAAATGATTGTATTATTTCTATTTTTTATCTAAATTTTTCAACCTTGAACTCAAGACTTTTATCAACTCCTTTGCCCCTCCCATTTCTTAACCTGTCACAACTATATATCTTATTTCTCCCCCAAAGTCCAAGCTAACCTATTTGTGTTGCAAACCTGATTTGTTAAATCTGGATTCTGCATCTTATGACTTTCTTTACATATGGAATATGATCTTGGTCTTTTCAATAAGACCATGAGTTACTTCAAATCATGAAATTGAACTCTATTTTCTATCTGTTTTTCTCTTTCCCAAATCTCACTAGTTCATTCTATGGTGGACAATATTTGGTGAATTTGAATTTGGTGAATGAATTAATATAATAAAGGTCTTTTTTGTGTGACCTTAAGTGCTTCTGAGATATTTTTAATAAGGACCCACAGACATAAAAATAGATGTTGAGTAGAAAAGAGGCAGGTAAGCAATATAAGACTTCTCTGTTTCACATCTGGGCAGGTAGGCATCTGGAAACACTTATTGGGGCATCATCAGTTTCTTCTTATTGTCTTTATTAGGTACTAAGAATTTAGCTGCTTTGTTGTTGCTACATATGATCTTCATATTTCTTAGTGGATCATCCCTGATAGGAATTCCTGTGCCCAGAACTTCTATAAGATTGAACCCATCATAAACTTGGGGCATAAACTTGAACCAAAAATAATAATTTCAGCAGAATCTCATTACTACTTAAAGAGTAGTCCCAACATCCAGATTATCTCTAAGCTCATTGCCAAGATATGAGGATTTTTGTATTTAATCACATACATAAATACATGCATGTGTGTAAGAATAAATACATACACACACACACACACACATATATATATATATATATATATATGTAACCATGAAAATCCCTTAAATCATCCATATCATTTAATCTTGTGTTTTAAAACAATTCTTTGCAAAAAAAAGATCCTAGGATATCTTTAAAAGAAGATATTCTATAACAGAGATCTGATGGATGTTAACTTCATGTTAACTATCAAGGAGGTTAAGCAGGATGAATATACTGTCGATATAATGTAGAGAAATTTTAACACATTCAGCATAATGGGGTGCTTATATAATGCGAAACATATAAGAATTGATTGACTTGAAACAACATCATATTTGTCTCCCATCTTGTGATCATTTTTGGACATGTGATTCTTGACTTTGAACATTGACTGGAATGGCTTTTACTGGTGCAAATATTTTCTCTCTTTGATCTATTTGGCTATCTCTGTGTCTCTTTTTCTTTTTCCAACCTCCATTTTCTTTTGTCTCTTTTTTTTTTCCTTTCCAATACATCTTCTCTCTTCCCCCTCTTTATTCTCTCTCTCATCTCTTCTCCTTCCTTTCTCACTCTTCCCCAATCACCCCTTCCTACCTCTCCCACTCCTTCTCCTATTTTTTAATGTAGATTTAAGTAGAATCAAAGTCATTTTAAACAAAGGTTAAGTGCTCATTTTGATACCATAGATAGAATTTTTGGTCAGATATGAGTAAGGCTAGGTAGCTCCTAGGATCTTTCTAATTCTGACAAAATGTGATTCTGTGATTTTTCTCCTTTAAAATACAAATATCACCTTTAGTATATTAAAGCATTATCTACTTTTCAAATATAAAAATGACAAAGCATACTTGAGCACGGATTCCCTTCATTGGTGCATTAGCTAAGTTCAATATGGAAGAATAAAAAAGACTGAAAAAGCACAACATCCCACTTTATGTAGTATGCAGTACATGTTGTTACTTTAATGGTTTTGACTAAAATATAAATAAGCTATTTTATGTAGTCTAATCAGTATCCACTCCAAAGAATCTTTTTTTTTTTATCAGAGGATGCATTTCCAAAGTACACATTACATATATTACCATCTAAAATGCCTCCTTATTCAGTATGTAGTGCACTTGTATATAGACACATTCACTCTTCCATAACTTGAGGAATCATAGATGTGCAGAACTCATTAAAAAGAAACTTTAAGTCAAGGGAATATTATCTAAGAGGTTAAATCATGGCATGTACCAAAATATTCTATTTTTAACCCATTCTATAATTTCCAACAATCTAAGGAAAAGGACCCATAATTAACAGAAACCTTGAGTATGCTTTCAAACTGAAATATTTCATTGCCTATAAAATGCTTGCATACTTTAAAAATCCATTTCTGAAAAAAATGAATTCTAAAAAATGCAATAAGTGCCTCACTACCATTACTAAATTTCCTCTGACAAAACTGGTTTTTGTATTTGGATGTGATTTCATTTTGGGCTCATGCAGTTTCTCTTACCAAGTTATCACATTGCTTATTTAGAACACTGGAAATCTTGATCTCATTGACTCAAAAGCAGAAGGAATATAATCTTGGCTACAAAGATGAGATACTTTTAAAGTGTGCTTTTCTGTATTTCATTACAATACTCATGAGGCCATTTCCTCCCTTACAGGTTTTTTTTTTTTTGGGGGGGGTGGTTTTTTTTTTTTTTTTTGGTTTCAGAATTCATAGAGCTCTGTAAACAAATCCATTCAAAACCAATGAATAATGTCATAAAATATATAAGCAATTTGGGAAAAATATCTAGTTTATTTTATATTCCTGGCATGGTTTTATACTATACATGAAAATATGGTTTATTAATAAAAATGTATTCAGTGGAAAACTGGATAGAAAAGGAAGCTATAATTGGGTTGGAAAACCTTTCATCTATAGGTCATTAGCAACTTTGGCCCCAATGTCTAGTGAACAAAATATTTACCATCTATCAATAGTATCCTAAAGAATGAAGATATGAGACTATTTTACAACTCAGGGAAAGTGATATAGTTTGATTAATTCCATTTGATAAGATAGCATTTAAAGTGGAAAGATTACAACTAGTTTTGTGATTTATAATCTAGTGAATCAACTCCAAAATATTATGGCTCTTCAGTTCATTAGCCTCATGCATTATTGTGACTAAGAGCTTGGAAGTCTGTTGCAGATTTAATGAAAATTATGAGTAGCTTCATTTAATTTTTTCAGTTGTTTTCTGCCCACTTTTTGTAGATTCCAAGAGAACAAATGACATGCCCAAAATATGAATGAAGTTGTTTTAAAGAAAATTATCTAGTATTACCATTATCAGCAAGTCCATACCTCTAATTGCATCAACAAAGAAAATTCCAAGAATGAAAATTTCCTCTACTGATTTATATTGGCAACTAATCTATAACTTGTAATAATGATTTTTATATTATTATAATTCAAAGCACAGCATTATTCTTGTTACAAAGAATCATAGCACATTTCTGGAAAAATGGAGAAATCTTACAGGGTAACTTGTTCACTTAAACTAATATCCTTTTTACTACAAATCTAAACTCTTACCACTACATCACTATTATTTTTAAAGTTTCTAGTATTTCCAACTTTTCATAAAAAAACAATGACTTGTGGGGAGGAGTAGTTCATGTAGTGGATAGGGCACCAGCTCTGAAGTCAGGAGGACCTGAATTCAAATTTGACCTCAGATGCTTAACACTTCTTGGTTGTGTAACCATGGGCTAGTCACTGAAACCTAATTGCCTCATCAAAACAAACAAACAAACCAAAAAATTACTTGACTATCATAAATAGTAAATGACTTGTTCAACATCCAGGATTGCTCTGCAAAGAACCAAGTGTCACAATTTAAGTCTGCATCATCTTTGCCATATGTTTTTTTTAACTGAATAAAACAAGATCAAGATGCCAAAATATTGTAATCAGTATTAGAAAAAAAACAGCATGAAGCAGTGCAGAAAAATAATTAAACTGATGAGAGATTTTGAATATCTCAAGGACACTTAAAATCAAACATGAAGGAAGATAACAGATTAAAGATGGAAAAGATAGCAAACATTTTATAGGTATATGTGTGTATACAGTGTATATATATATATATATATATATATGTATATATATTATATATATATATATATATATACTTAAAAATGGTGTTTGTATTGTTCATATTTATATACACAGGTAAATAAGCATATACATAAATATATATATATATATATATATATATAAATGTATACTGTGTACATATAGGTGCAAATATATATTTATATATGTTCTGTTCAATACTAAAAGTAATGGAACCAATGAATGTGAGATGATCCTACAGGAAATGCAAAAGTTACTAAAGAAATCAAAGGGTATGAGATAACAATGGAAGGAACATAGCCTACAGTTAAAAAGACTGGGTTTCCAATTCTGCCTTAGATACTAGTTATGTGACTCCAGGCAACTCATTTAACTGCTTTCTGCATCAGTTTCCTTAGATGTAAAATGAGAAGAATAATTGCACTCTTCTTTTAGGATTTTTGTGAAATTCAAGTAAAATATTATTTAAAGTGATTTGTAGACAGAATGTCAGATAAATGTTAGCTAATCTTATTAATGATACTGGCATAACATCTAGACTAGATAAAATATACACAGAAAAGATTTTAAGGATATAGAAGAATGACTGTTAATGTTATCTTGATAACAATGTTCCAAAGGTATTCATAAAAAGTCCTTAAACTGGAGAATGACTAAATAGATTAATTGTGAATATAATTAAACAAATATAATGAATGTGAAGAAGTAAGGAAAGATTTAAATAAACTCATATAAAGTGAAGTAAGCAGGTTCAAGGAAACAATATACACAATTACTACCACCATGTAAAAGGAAAAAACAATCAACACAAAATAGCTGGAAATCAATGTTGTTAAATTACAAAAAAATAATTTTAACTTCAAAAATAGATGGAAAACAAACCTCATTCAAACCTTTGCGGAGCTGGAGGGGCCACAATTGTGGATTTTTGGCATATATTGTGATTTTTTCTTTTACTTATCAATCAGTTTTTATTCTTTTTTCTTCATTTTTTTGTTAATTTAAAAATAATTTCTTATATGAGATAAATTTCTTTGAGGAGGAAAAGATAAACACAACAGGAAATTTAGTTGATATAAAATAAAATATATCAAATTTATTTTGAAAAATGAAAGTAGAAGATACCACTTGAATTATTGTACTTTTTAAAATATTTTTTTCTTTTGAAGTCATTGGCTCCTATTTGAATAATTTTAGTTTTAAAGGAGTTTGTTGATTGGAGAAGGTTTGTTCATTTTGTGCCAAGTTGTAAATATTCTTTCTCATTCATTATTCCATACTCTCATTTCTTTTCTACTACATCTTTTATTTTCCACTTTCATTTTTAAATTCCATTTAATAAAACATTTTTAAACTTTTTGCTGCTACTGGTTTCTGAACTTCCCTCCCTCTTTTTCCTCAAAACATTACTCAGCATTTCCCTATTGAGAATCCCTTTGTCTTGCACGGGTCCCTTTTCAGTACCTTCTGAATCTGTGACCTACAAATGGGAAGTGGTCAAAAAACTTCCAGTTGGCTCCTGTCCCTGTCATAGTACCCTCATATGTTTTGGAGTGCTTTAGTATGATGTACTTCTGCTCTGACCTATTCTTGTGCCTGCTGACCTCCCTGTCTATTCCCTATGTCAAGCTCATCTGGACAAATCATATAACATGACATTGTCTGGATTTCCCCCATGAGAAATCACTCGGGTGTCTTTTTTAGATCTGTTTGGAGAAATTTATAGAGTGGAACACATCATACTATTTCCTATCATTCTGTCATCTTGGCTCCTCCTTTATGTGTATGGGTTATTAAGAACAAATTCAATCTAGCACAATTAAGTGCTTTCTTAAAGCAACAAGCTGTCTAGCAGGCACATGTCAAAAGACAGATAACCTTGTTAAAATAACCTTTTGGCCATTAATATCACATAAGACACAAAATAAGAAAATATGTTTACAAACTATATGTTTCCATTATAATGGAGGACACACAAAGTTCAAGTTGAAAAGTATTTTCTTATACATGGCAAAATGTTCCAAATAGTACTGTTAGAAAGTTATGCTTTGTTAGTTGCAGAAAGTTCCAGATCATTGTAGTCTCCTACATGAAATTTGTGTTCATTCAAAACTATCCATATGGTAAAAATATCTATTATTCCAACAATTATACACATGTTCAATAGATATACCCTAAGACAGAGGTTACAAATGGATAGTGAATCAAGTCCAGAATTGAATAGAAAAAGGAGAATAAACCAAATTACCTATGAAAGATTACAAAGTTCTTTTAAAGAAGTGACAGTTTTTTCTATAACAAAGACTTTTTTGCATTAAATAATATATTTACACTTGTGAGATGCAGTATAATATATTGAAAGTCCCCAATATTTTCCTTTAAATTCTACTTGCAATTTCATGTTTACAAAACCATTGGTTTAGATCTTTCCAACATCACAAAAGTTGTCTAATTTAACAATCTGATAAAGCTAGGTGATACAATAGATAGAATCTGGACCCAGAGTCAGGAAAACCTGAATTCAAATCTGACTTGAGACACTTAACTAGCAGTATGACTTAAGGCAAATTATAAGCTTGTCTGTTTCAATTTCTTCAACTGTAGAATGGGAAATAATAATAATACCTACTTCTCAGAGTTGCTTTGAGGCTCAAAGGCAATATCTGTAAAATGCTTGGAAAATTTTCTGCCACATAGCAGATGCCTAATAAATGTTTTTTTTTCTTTTTTCATTATCTTCTTTGATACCAGAATTGAAACTCTTGAATGTTAAGTAAATTGTCTAAGATCAAACAGTTAACAAATGCTAAAATTAAGATCAGAATCCAGATCCTGTTTCCAAATACATCATTCTTCTTATGCCTCAAACATCTATTTTCTTCTGAATCCTGCTAGAATTTCTTGCTGTTATTTGATTATCCTTCTTAGGTGTTTTGTAGAATTTGTTGCTTTGTTTAACTTTTCATATGGGATTTTCAAGTTGCTTTCACTGATACATGAATCCAGTTTCTCATTTTTCTATAGACCTAGGCTTCAATAGAAGGACTTAAATTTTTGTCTAACTAAAGTGTATACCACACCACCAGTTATTATAGTCCCCTAATCTTATATCCTGTTAAATACAAAAAAAGTGAATAGGCCTAGAAATAAAGCTGCCCAATAACCTGTACAAGAGCTCCCTCCAGATGTAAACTGAAATTATTATTGCTCATTTTTCAACTTCTGCTGCCTCGAGATGAATTTTGGCCACAGGGCAGTAAATCATAGATTTTTTCACTGACGTTAAATAATCAATAATACATATATTTGTTACTATTAAAATGATTATGTGTTTATAAAACATGCTTCTATCAAATTCCAAATAAAAGGAGGGATATTATACCATGCATCTAAAATAGGACCTGAATAACTGCATTAAATTATGGGACCTTGTAAATATCAAAGACTTTTTTTAAAATCAAAATGTATGAAACATTTTGATATTTTTCAATTTCAGACAATTTATGTGATCTAGACTAAGAAAAAAAAATTCTGAAACTGCTTTTAATTGCTTTTGGTTTTTTTTTTTCCCACAGCACAGATTTAAAGAATAACCCACGAAAATTTAAGAATGTTTCTCAAATTTTCTAAATAGTTCATCTTTAGTTATAAAAAAATCAAAATAATTTAAATAAAATAAAAGAACATAAAAATATTGAGATATAAAAATCTAGATTTTTAACATCTTCAATAATTCCTAAGACCTTGATGAATATATATTAAAATTTGCTAATACAATAAAAACACACATTCATACAGTGCTTTAAGGGGAAGCCTTTTTGTACCAGGTACTTTGCTAAGTTTGGGGCATAAAATTAAAGGCAAAAGACAATTTTCAAAGAGCTAATGGGGTAGATGTAAAAATTTTGAACAAATAAGTTAGAGACAGAATAAATTGTATACAATCAATAGAGGAAAGACAATAGTGTAATGTTCTTCTCTAAAATATGTTGTTCTCTGGAAGCAGGTTTCTTCCTTTCAGTTCAGTTCAATAATCACCCCAAATGCAGCCAGGAGCTAAAAGTTCAGATCCTTTATTGTCTCCTTCAAAATAGTCCCATTAGCTTTCTTAGAGGCCTATCTCTCTCCTTGGTTCTGAGAGCTCTTGCTGCTAGTTCTTTGTCTTTTCCAGCTTCTTCCTCTAACTCCCTCTGAATCCAAAGCCTCCATCCAGCACAAAGGTGAAAAATGGAATGAATCTGACTCCGCCTCCAAGAGTGGGCTTGTGGGCTAGTGGGCTTCTGTGACTGGCCTTGAGAACTTCTTGTTTATATGTTGTGCACTGAGTATACTCCAATCATTACATCACTAGGAAACCATTATTTGTTGTAGGATTAAATCAATGCTAACTTAGATTTAACTATTGTTTCCTCAATTCCACTTAGTACCTTGTTTCAAGTTCTGGCCCATAACATCTCCTTGTAGGATCAGATAAATCATACTGAACCATGCTAAATTAGATAATTATTGTTTCTATCAATTCCACTGTCTTAGTACCTTGTAAGAATCATCACACAGTGGTATCAAGGGAAATTGGGAAAAGCTTAGACTTGAAGGAAGATGAGATGAGAGAGTATTTAGAGCCAATGGAAATATCTGGAGTTGGGGAAGGAAGTGTTTTATGGAACAAAACAAGGAAACCAGTATGATGCACTCTATAATCACTAAGTTTGTAGACATGTAAGAAAACTAGAAAAAGTAGAGGAGGTCAAGTTATAAAAGAGTTTTAATGGCAAACAGAGGAAGTCATATTTTGACCATGGGAATTATAGAGAACTACTGAAATTTCTTGAATAGTGGGAGGAGAGTGGGTTTGAAGTTTATATAGTCATGCCAGTAATTTAAAGGAAGCATCTTTTTCCTAAAATGGAGAGCCATTAAAGACTGGGAGGCCAACCAAAAAACTATTAAAACTATCATGGTGTAATGCAATGGGAGACTGTTCTAAGGCAGTGGCAGATACTACAAAATTATAATCAGCAGGACTTGATGACAAGATAAGAGACATGAGAGTTAAGAGTTGAGGATGATAACTAGGCTGTAAACTTGTATGATTATAGTAGTGAGTATAGTACTTGGATGACTGCAGTACTCTTAACAATATGAGGAAAATCAGGAAGAGGGATTGTGTGCAGAAAAAAATGATTTAAATTTTACATATTGAGTTTAAAATATCTTTGGGACATCTTGTTAGAAATGTCCAATAGGTATTCGGAAATTTAAGAATAAAAAGTAGAGACCGGTTAGAACTACATAAACAAATCTGAGAATCAGCATAGATATGGAAATTGAATCTATGGGAGGAACTGAAATCATCAAATAAAAGTAAAGAAAAAGAAAAAAGAAGGATCCAGGACAGAACTTTCTGGTATATTCACTATTAGTGGGCATGAACTGGGTAAAATTCCAATAAAGAAAACAGCAATCAGAGAAATCAGACAAATAGAAAAAGAACCAGGAGAGAGTATTTTATGAAAACCTAGAGATATCAACAAAAAGTAGAAGGTGATAAAGTTTTAATATTGCAGGAAGTTTAGGAAATATGAAGATTGAAAAGAAACAAATATTGGATTTGACAATTAAAGAGATTAAAGGATACAAGGATTCTAAAAACATGAGAATGTAGAGGTGAATTTTTTCACCAAGAAGTCAAGATGAGGAAAATATAGGGTTGATGGCCTAGGAAAGAACTGAGAGGTGGAAGGTTTGGAGATCATGGTAATGATGAAAAATAGTGTTTGGGGTTGCAAAGCAATGAGAGACATGGCATGACAATAGAATGGTCAAATCAAGGAATTTCAAAGTTTAGAAGCATGAAAGTGGAGGACTAATGAATAATAGCAAGGTCAAGGATATGGTCATGTCTGTGTGTAGCTGAGGTGAGGTGGAAGAGTGGATCATGTAAAAGGAGTAAATTAAGGTAGATTAAGATGTTTGAACATATTATTCATCATAAACATGTACAACAGCTTGTTCATGCAGTCTCTATTTGATGTACATTCCCTCTATTTCCACTTCTTTGTCACCACTAAAGGAGCTGCTATAAATATTTTGTACATATATGTCTTTTTCTTTTTTAAAAATGTAGTGGTGGTATTGCTTGGTCAAAAGATATGTAAAGTTTTATAGCCCTTTTAGTATAGTTTCCAAATTGCTCTACAGAATATTTGAATTAGTATACCACTTCACCAACAGTGTGTTGATATCTGAATCTTCTCACATCCACTCTAACATTTTTCATTTTCTTTTTTTGATATGTTAACCAATCTAATAGGGTTGTTTTAAGTTATATCTCTAATAAGTGATATAGAGCATTTTATATGACTATAGACAGCTTTGATTACTTTAGTTGAAAACTGACTATGTATGACTATATGTATTTTGACCATTTGTTTATTGATGAGTAGCTCTTATTTCATAAATTTAACTCAGTTTTAGATATATTAGAGAAGTAAGGTCTATAAATTTTTTGCACATTTTCATTGTTTCATTGAATATATTTCTCCCCCTGACTGATTTACTCAATTCTGCCAAATAGGTGATTTTGGGTTGTAATCCTAGTTCTTTTGACTCCCAGAATATTATATTCCAAGCCCACCTGATCCTATAATGCAGAAACTATTAAATCTTATATTATTGTGACTATGTGTCCATGATATTTAAATTGTTTCTTTTTGGCTACTTGCAATATTTTCCCCTTGGCTGATAGTTCTGAATTTGGCTATAATATTTGTAATGTCTTGGTTTGCTTTCCGGAGGTCTTTGGAGCACCCTTCATTTCAACAGAATAATCACCACAAGAATAGTCAGGAATAAAATCCAAAATCTTTATTATCTCCTTCACAATCTGTCTCCTTTACCTGGGGCTTGGCTAGCTTTTTAGAGGGCCTTCAGACAGGCCTTGGTCTCAGTGGAGAAATGAAGGAGGACAGGCCAGCCACCACAATAGTAGGAAATGGAATGTCTCTCTCCCAGTTCTTGTTGGCTCTTATATATTCTATTATAAGTACATCATAGGTGTCAGTCTTGTAGAATAGGTGTCAATCTTGTAGAACTATATTAAGTACTAATTACGTGTAAACTAGAGAATCATTATCTTAATTCCAGAGTTAACACCTTGTTGTAAGATTAAATCAATAATAGTGAACTAGAGAACTATTAATCAGCATGCTAAACTAGATAACCATTGTCTTATCAATTCCACTGAGTTAACACCTTTTTTCAGGTATACTTCTTCAAAGTTCTGCCCTTTACAAATATTCCTGGGGGTTTTCATTTTGGGATGTCTTTCAACATATAATGGGTGATTTATTTCAATATCTATTTTATCCTTTGATTCTAAAATGGTAGTTTTCCTTGATAAAGTCTTGAAAGATGTCTGTTTTTTTGAAAATTTATGCTTTTTTTGGTAGTAGAATAATTATTAAATTGTCTCTTTTCAATCTATTTTTCAGGGCAATTGTTTTTCTTTTTTCTTTTTTAAAAAATAGCTTTTTATTTTCAAAATATATGCAAAGATAATTTTCAACATTCATCCTTACAAAGCTTTGTATTCCAAATTATTTCATTCACCTTTCCCCCATCCCCTCCCCCAGACAACAAGTAATCCAATTCATATTAACCATGTGCAATTCTTCTATACATACTTCCACAATTATCTTGGGCAGTTGTTTTTCTAATGTGATATTTCACATTATCTTCTTTTTCATTGTTTTGATTTAATTTTATTGTTTCTTATGGCTCATAACATTATTAGTTTCTACTTAGCCAAATCTAATTATTAAGGAATTATTTTCTTCAGTAAGATTTTGTACCCATTGATCCCCATTTTTGGCCCATTCTGCTTTTTTTTTCCATTGAATTTCTGTTGTTTTTTTTTTTTTTTAACCATTTGGTCTATTCTATTTTTAGGGTATTAATTTTCAGTATTTTTTGTGCCTCCTTTACCAACATATTGACTCTGGCAGAACTCTAATTTTCCTTTCCAATTTTTCCTTTACCTATCTTACTAGATTTTTGAGCTCTTTCATGTTCTGATACCAATTAATATTTTTCTCTGAGTCTTTGGATAGAAATTTTTGACTTAGTTGTTTCTTTATGAGTTTGTGTTTTAATCTTCCCTGTCACTATAATAATAATAATAATAATAATAATAATAATAATAATAATAATAATAGGTAATTTTTTTTTTGCTGTGTGCTCATTTTCTAGCTTATTTCTTGACTTTTAACTCTATGCTAAAGTGTGGCTTTGATTCCAGAAAAGAGATAATAATGTTCTAAGCTTCAGTTTTTTTGTGCATGTGTCTTCAGAGATAATTCTTTAAGTTTTAAGATCTTTGCAAAGTGGTACAAGGTAGAAAGAGATGTCTTTATTACCTCCTGACCTGACTTCAAGTCTTTGAGTGACCACAAGCATTCTTTTCTGCCTTGAAACTGTGATTAGGGTTCCAGCTCTCTTGTAGCTACAAGTTATGGTGTACTAGTGGTCCTTCTTTCCCTGAAACTGAGACCCAAAACTGAAACTTAGATACAGTTATGGACAATGCATCAGAGCCCTATCCCCAATGCCAGCAAAGGACCTACTGTAATCTCCTTCTGACAAGTTATCCAACTCTCTTACTTTCTATGACTTGAGAGTTCTACCAATTTCCACTATCATTTCTACCACTACAGATGCTGATACCAGAAATTAGGGTGATGCTAAAGCACACAAGGGAATAATCCAATGTCCAGGGAGAGGCTGTAATGAAGATAAGAAGAGTTCTCATATCTATACTGAGGCTTACCCCAGATTCAAATCAGGGTACAGCAAGGGGAAGAGGGCCAAATGGCATCTTTGTAGACCACTACTCAGTTCTGGCTCACAAATTCGTGATGGATTAAGAAGGGGAATAGGTGGCTGTTAGGTTCTTACTAAGTGCTAATGAGATAATGAGATATTAGGTTCTTACTAAGTGCTAAGTTGGTACTTGACAATTTTCTAGTTCTGGCCTTTCCTGGTAGTTTGACTTGTGAATTCCTGGGGAAGAGCTTGCGTGCTTGGGAGGAGCAAGCTCATTGGTTGAAGTGGTTCTTCCCAGAAGCCCTTGCATTATCCCATGCCCATTTTCTGGGAGGATAAAGAGGGTAGCTCGGGAGGAAAAAGGTCAATCTCTGCTTTAGACCAGGCTTGACGCGGCTCTCTGCAGGAAGGGAAGTCACTTCTCTGGACGACAGTTAACGACAGTTAATGGCAACTGTCTGGAGACAATGGTTCTCTACAGGAAGAAGAATCTGTCCGAGAGATTTGAGTTGACACAGCAGATCTCCTCCAAGACAGCTATCTGCAGCTTCTGGAGATAACAGCAAGTTACAATTGGTGTCCACACGTAGGGCAAGGACTTTTCCTTATCCTGACAAGGGTTTATTCTGAGCCCTTTAGAGGAGCTAGCTCGCACCTTTGCAGGTGGCACCTCTGGCTATTATGAAAAGAGGAAATTCAGAAACCACCAGCAGCAGCAACAGAGATTTGATTTAGCATCTAGCTAAATCAGCTACTGAAGAATAATTTGAAGAGGAATCTTAAACCGAAAGGGAATCTGAAATTATCTCTTGGAATCAGCAAACTATGCAGCTAGATGGTAAGGACTTAGCTGAGAAGGAGTCTATTATTGCTCTAAAAGAAAGAGCAGGGGAGCAGAGCCAAGATGGTGGAGAGGATGCATGCTTCTTTCTGAGCTCCCCTACTACTCTCAAACTATTGATGAAATTCAGCCCCTGAATTAGTGCTGGACTGTCAGAACACACAAATATTGGGAATACAACACATTACCAACAGAAGATAATCTCAAAGATTGCCAGAAAAAGCTTGTTTTGATCATGCACAGGTACAGGAAGAGGCCAGGTGGAGGCTCAGGTAGACAGGCAGACAGAGCACAGAAGCCAGCACACACTGAGCAGGCTGGGGGTGGGATGGAGACCACATCTCCATTCTACCACAGTGTTGGTTACTCTGCTCTGGTTACAAGCAAGTAGATCTGCAGAGAAGTTATAAAACTTCCAACATAAACACAGAAAGTAGAGTGTATCCCAAAGTGCCAGTCTGAGGAGACCTTGTTACTCTGCGATGCCAATGCAGCCACTGGTCCCAGCTCAGCCACTACCATTTCACTGCCGCTTCACTGCCATTTCTCATTGCGTGTTGAGGACGCTTGGAAAGCCCTCATTGCCCCCAAAGCAGACCCCAATCTTTTTTTGTAATGAGTAAAAAAGTCCAAGCAGGCTTTAACTATAGATAGCATCTATAGTGAAAGAGAGCAGATTTCAAACCCTGAGGATACTAAAAGCAGATTGTCTACAGATGAAGTCCCAAAGGGGGATATGACCTATTCTCCCCCACATAAAGCTCTCATAAAAGAAATTTAAAAGGATATTAAAAGAGAGCTAGGAGAAGAATGGAGAAAGGAAAAAAAAAAACCTTGAAAGCGGGTTTGGATAAGGCATATAACCCCTTAAAAGATAGAATGGAAAAAGAAAACAACTCACTGGAAAACAGAATTTGTGTAATGGAAAAACAAAATAACTTCTTTTGTTTTCTTCTTCATGAGAATATAAAACCATCCCATTTGCTTTATTTGTTTTTATTATACCTTTTTATTTACAAGATATATGCATGGGTAATTTTTCAGCATTGACAACTGCAAAACCTTCTGTTCCAACTTTTCCCCTCTTCCTCCTTCCCCTCCCCCCCAGATGGCAGGTTAAATATGTTAAAGTATATGTTAAATAAAATATATGTGTACAGATTCATACAGTTATTTTGCTGCACAAGAAGAATTGAACTTTGAAATAATGTAACTTTAAAATTAACCTAAGAAGAAAATCAAAAAGGCAAGCAGACAAAAACAGAGGGATTGGTAATGCTATGCAGTGGTTCACATTCATTTCCCATAGTTCTTTCACTGGATATAGCTGGTTCTCTTCATTACTGAACAAGTGAAACTGATTTGGTTCATCTCATTGTTGAAGAGAGCCAAGTCAATCAGAATTTACCATCATATAGTATTGTTGTTGAAGTATATTATGATCTCCTGTCCTGCTCATTTCACTCAGCAACACTTTAAGTCTTTCCAGGCCTATCTGAAATCTTCTTGCTGGTCATTGCTTACAGAACAATAATATTCCATAACATTCATATACCACAATTTACTCAGGCATTCTCCAATTTGTGGACATCCACTCAGTTTCCATTTTCTGGCCACTACAAAAAAGGGCTGCCACAAACATTTTTTGCACATACAGGTCCTTTTTCTTTCTTTAAGATCTCTTTGGGATATAAGCCTAGTAGTAACACTGCTAGTTCAAAGGGTATATACAGTTTGATAACTTTTTGAGCATAGTTCCAAATTGCTCTCCAGAATGGCTGGATGTATTCACAATTCCACCAACAATGTATCAGTGTTCCAGTTTTCCCAAATTCCCCCCCCCCAACATTCAGCATTATCTTTTCCTGTCATCCTAGCCAATCTGACAGGTGTGTAGTGGTGTCTGAGTTGTCTTAATTTGCATCTCTCTTATTAATAATGACTTGGAGCATCTTTTCATATGGTAAGAAATAGTTTCAATTTCTTCATCTGAAAATTGTCTGTTTATATCCTTTGACCATTTATCAATAGAAGAATGGCTTGATTTCTTTTAAATTAGAGTCAATATACTATACATTTTGAAAATAAGGCCTTCATCAGAACCCTTGACTGTCAAAATGTTTTCCCAGATTATTGTTTGCCTTCTAATCTTAGCTGCATTAATTTTGTTTGTACAAAAGCTTTTCAATTTGATATAATCAAAATTTTCTATTTTGTGATCAATAATGATCTCTAGTTCCTCTTTGGTCACACATTCCTTCTTCCTCCACAGGTCCGAGCAGAAACTATCCTATGTTCTTCTAATTTATGCCTAGATTATGAACCCATTTTGACCTTATCTTGTTGTACGGTGTTAAGTGTGGGTCAATGCCTAGTTTCTACCATACTAGTTTACAATTTTCCAAGCAGTTTTTGTCAAACAGTGAGTTCTTATCCCAAAGGCTGGGGTTTTGGGGTTTGTCAAACACTAGATTATTGAAGTTATTGGCTATTTTGTCCTTTGAACCTAACCTATTCCTCTGATTAACTAGTCTATTTCTTAGCCAAAACCAAATGGTTTTGGTAACTGCTGTTTTATAATATAATTTTAGATCTGGTACAGCTAGGACACCTGCATTCAATTTTTTTTTTCATTAGTTCCCTTGAAATTCTTGACATTTTTTTCTTACAGATGAATTTTGTTATTTTTTTTCTAGGTCATTAAAATACTTTTTTGAGAATCCGATTGGTATAGCACTAAATAAATAGATTAGTTTAGGTACTATTGTTATCTGTATTATATTTGCTTGACCTATCCAAGAGAATTCAATATTATTCCAATTGGTTAGATATGACTTTATTTCTGTGAAGAGTGTTTTGTAGTTTTGCTCAAATAGTTCTTGACTTTCCCTTGGCAGATAGATTCCTAAATATTTTAAACTATTGGCAATTACTTTAAATGGAATTTCTCTTTGTAACTCTGCTGGATTTTGTTAGTAATATGCAAGAATGCTGATGATTTGTGTGGATTTATTTTGTATCCTGCAACTTTGCTAAACTTGTGGATTATTTCTAATATCTTTTTAGTAGAATCTCTGGGGTTCTCTAAGTATACCATCATATCATGTGCAAAGAGTGATAATTTGGTTTCCTTATTACCTACTCTAGTTCCTTAAATCTCTTTCTCAACTCTTATTGCTGAAGCTAGCATTTCTAATACAATATTGAATAGTAATGGTGATGGTGGGCAACCTTTTTTTCACAAGATCAGAAATCTTGTTGGAAAAATCTTATTGGAAATGGTTACAGTTTATCTCCATTTCATATGATTCTTACTGATAGCTTTAAATACATGCTACTGTGTAACATGCCCTCCTGGCAGTTACAATTACTAGTCTGTCCTAGGCCCAACAGAGTACCTTTGACCACTCACCTTTGCAGTGTCAACTCTACCTGGCTCACTTCCTCTGAGGCCTTCAAAGTCTCTAGCCACGATCTCTTGAATCTATAGCTTAATAATCAGTAGCATGCTCAAGAACAGCCACGTGCAATCTTAAAAGCCTTTTATTATACCTACTCACATAATGCCCTGACTTGATGCCCTGACTTGTTGGTTCCCTAGTGAACACCTGGTCAGAAGACCCATGTGTTCACTAACAAAATCCTTACCTCTTTTGGCTGTCCATCTTGGCTTGACCACCCAGGCTAGGGAGCCAGGTTAAAGAGAGTGACTGATGTCTGCAGTGGGCTTATAAAGGGCCACACACACAGCCAATCAGTGAGAGAGTCACCCATTACAAAGCTATCTCAATGTGGCCAAGATCCCACCCAAAGGGCAGTCCTAATATCCACAGAGAATACTTCCTGGGGCACTCAATCTCCTGTTGCACTGTGGCGCCACCCATTTAAAGGACCCCTGCAATTTCCTTCTCTTATTTTGCGGGAACCGCATCCTTACACTACTGATTATTTTAAGGAATACCCATTTATTCCTATACTCTCAAGTGTTTTTAATAAGAATGAATGTTAGATTTTATCAAATGCTTTTTCTGCATCTATTGAGATGATCATATGGTTTTTGTTACTTTGGTTATTGATATAGTCAATTATGCTAATAGTTTTCCTAATATTGAACCAGCCCTGCATTTATGTTATAAATCCCACTTGGTCATGGTATATTATCCTGGGGATGATTTTCTACAATCTTTTTGCTAATATTTTATTTAAGATTTTCGCATTAATATACATTAGGGAGATTGGTCTGTAATTTTGTTTCTCTGTTTTCAACCTGTCTGGTTTAAGTGTCAGTACCATGTCTATGTCATAAAAGGAATTTGGTAGGAGTCCTTCATTCGCTATTTTTTTCAAATAGTTTACATAACATTGGAGTTAATTGTTCTTTAAATGTTTGGTAGAATTCACATGTAAATCCTTCTGGTCCTGGGGATTTTTTCTTAGGGAGTTGAATAATAGCATGTTCTATTTATTTTTTTAAAATTTAAGCAATTTACTTCCTCCTCTGTTAATCTGGGCAGACCATATTTTTGAAGGTAGTCATCCATTTCACTTAGGTTATCAAATTTATTGGCATAAAGTTGGGCAAAGTAACTCTTAATTATTGCTCTAATTTCCTCTTCATTGATGAAAATTTCTCCCTTTTTATTTTTAAGAATAACAATTTGAGCAAGAAGATGGACATTCAAGGAAACAGGTGAATTCCATTTGTTTCTGATAACAAAACCAGAAGTAAAGAAAAAAATTGACCTCCAAATATAGGACTAAAGAGAAGCATAAAAAGATAAAAAGAACTCTTGAGAAATGTATTTCTGTTATGGGTATACATAAAGAGTATATGTATAATTTGGTTTTATTGTTATAATATGAAAAAGGAATTAGAGGTAGAAAGGGGATTGTACCAGAAAAAGGGAAAAGTGGAGATAAAAAGAGAGAAACCACATCTCCTGAAGAGGTAAAGGAAACCTGTTATTATCTGAGAGAAAGAAGGGATGGGGATGAACATTGTGTGAATCTGACTCTCATGAGATTTGGCTCAAAAAAATTAGACATATTTGGTTTACAGAGAAACTATTTCCACCTTATTGAAAAATGTGAGGAGAAAAATGAAAAGGGAAGGAGTAGACTAAATAGAAGAGAATACAAAAGTAGTAGGGGAAAGGTTTGAGAAAGGGGGAGGGAGAGAGAGGGTTTGTAAAGAGGGAGGGCTCTGTGAGGTAAGTGGTGCTGATAAGTTTAATGCTGGGGAGTGGAGTAAGGGGGAAAGGAAGGAGAAATGATGATAATAAGAGAACAAGAAATACAGAATTAGTAAGTTTAACCATAAATATCAATGGAGTGAACTCTCCCATAAAGCAGAGGTGGATAGCAAACTGGATTAAAAGCCAGAATCCTACAATATGTTGTTTACAGGAAACACATTTAAAGCAGGGTGATACATACAGATTAAAGGTAAAAGGCTAGAGCAGTATTTACTATGATTCAGGTGAAGTCAAAAAAAGCAGGGGAAGCCATCCTGATTTCAGATCAAGCAAAAGCAAAAATGGATCTAAATGAATCTCATTAAGAGAGATAAGGAAGAAAACTATAACTTTCTAAAGGGTACCATAGATAATGAAGCAATATCAATATTAAAGATATATGTACCAAATGGTATAGCATCTAAATTACTAAAGGAGAAGTTAAGAGAATTGCCAGAAGAAATAGACAGCAAAACTATAATAATAGGAGATCTCAATCTTACACTGTGAGTACTAGATAAATCAAACCATAAAATAAATAAGAAAGAAGTTAAAGAGGTAAATCGAACACTAGAAAAGTTAGGCATGCTAGATCTTTGGGAAAAAACTAAATGGGGACAGAAAGGAGTATTTTCTTCTTGGCAGTTAATGGAATCTATACAAAAAGTGATCTTACATTAGGACATAAAGAACTCAAATTCAAATGCAGAAAGGTAGAAATAGCAATATGTCCTTTTCAGATCACTATGCAATAAAAGTTACTTTCAATAAAAAGCCAAGGGAAAATAGACCAAAATGTAATTGGAAATTAAATAATTTCACCCTAAAGAATGAATGGGTGAAGCAGCAAATCATAGACACAATTAATAATTTCACCCCAAAGAATAATAATAATCAGACAATATACCAAAATTTGTGGGATGCAGCCAAAGCAATAATAAGGGGAAAATTTATAGCTCTAGAGACTTACTTGCAAAAAATAAGAAAGAGAAGATCAATGAATTAGGCTTGCATTTTAAACATCTAGGAAAAGAGCAAATTAAAAACCCTCAATCAAACACTAAATTTGAAATTCTGAAAATAAAAGGAGACATTAATAAAATTGAAAATAAAAAAGAAAACTATTGATTTAATAAATAAAACCAGGAGTTGATCTTACAAAAAAAAACCAGGTAAATATTTGGTAAATTTGATTAGAAAAAGGAAAGAGGAAAATCAAATTGTTAGTTTTAAAAATGAAAAGAGAGAACTTTCCAATAATGAAGAAGAAATTAGATCAATACTTAGCAGCTTCTTTGCCCAACTTTATGCCAACAAATTTGATAACCTAGGTGAAATGGATGAATACCTTCAAAAATATAGGCTGCCCAGAATAACTGAAGAAATAAGTTGTTTAAATACTCCCATTTTAGAAAAAAAGAAACAAAACAAGCTGTTAATCAACTCCCTAAGAAAAAATCCCCATGACCATGTGATTTCTATCAATATTTAAATAATAATTAATTCCAAGGCTATATAAACTATTTGAAAAAATAGGGAATGAAGGACTCCTACCAAATTCCTTTTATGACATAGACATGGTACTGACACCTAAACCAGGTAGGATGAAAACAGGGAAAGAAAATCATAGGCCAATCTCCCTAATGAATATTAATGCGAAAATCTTAAATAAAATATTAGCAAAAAGATTGTAGAAAATCATCCCCAGGATAATATACCATGACCAAGTGGGATTTATAACATAAATGCAGGGCTGGTTCAATATTAGGAAAACTATTAGCATAATTGACTATATCAATAACCAAATTAACAAAAACCATAGATCATCTGAATAGATGCAGAAAAAAGCATTTGATAAAATCCAACATTCATTCCTATTAAAAACACTTGAGTGTATAGGAATAAATGGGTTTCCTTAAAATAATCAGTAACATGTATTTAAAATTATCAGTAAGAATCATATGAAATGGGGATAAACTGTAACCATTTACAATAAGATCAGGAGTGAAACAAGGTTACCCACTATCACTATTACTATTCAATATTGTATTAGAAATGCTAGTTTTGGCAATAAGAGATGAAAAAGAGATTAAAGGAATTAGAGTAGGTAATGAGGAAACCAAATTATCACTCTTTGCAGATGATATGATGGTATACTTAGACATCCCCAGAGGATTTATTAAAAAGCTATTAGAAATAATCCACAAGTTTAGCAAAGTTGCAGGATACAAAATTAATCTGCATAAATAATAAGCATTTTTATACATCACTAAGAAAATCCAACAGGGGGCAGCTAGGTGGCTCAGTGGATAAAGAACCAGCCTTGAATTCAGAAGGACCCTAGTTCAAATCTGGTGTCAGACACTTAACACTTCCTAGCTGTGTGACCCTGTGCAAGTCACTTAACCCCAGCCTCAGAGAAAAAAAAAGAAAGAAAAAGAAAATCCAGTAGCAAGAGATACAAAGAGAAATTCCATAGCATAAAATATTTGGGAATCTATCTGCCAAGGGAAAGTCAGGAACTATATGAGCAAAACTACAAAACATTTTCCACATAAAAAAGGTCAGATCTAAAGCATTGGAAAATTATTAATTTCTCCTGGCTTTGTTGAGCAAATATAATAAAAATGACAATACAACCTAAACTAATCTATTTATTTAGTGCTATATTAATCAGACTCCAAAAACACTATTTTAATGATTTAGAAAAAATAACAAAATTCATCTGGAAGATGTATCTGCAAGAACAAAAGGTCAAGAATTTCAAGGGAACTAATGGAAAAAAAAATCAAATGAAGGATTAGATGTACCAGATCTAAAACTATAGAACAGCAGTCACCAAAACTATTTGGTATTGTCAAAGAAATAACAAAATTTATCAGTGGAATAAGTTAAGTTCACAGGACAAAATAATCAATAACTTTAATAATCTTGTGTTTGACAAACCCAAAGACCCCAGCTTTTGGGATAGGAATTCACTGTCTGACAAAAACTGCTGGGAAAATTGGAAACTAATATGGCAGAAACTAGGTATTGACCCACACTTAACATCATACACTAAGATAAGGTCAAAATGGGTACATGATTTAGGCATTTTTATTATCTAGGCATAAATTAAGAGATTACAAATAAATTAGAAGAACATTGGATAGTTTACCTCTCAGACCTGTGGAGGAGGAAGGAATTTGTGACCAAAGAAGAATTAGAGATCATTATTGATCACAAATATCAAATTGAAAAGCATTTGTACAAACAAAATTAATGCAGATAAGATTAGAAGGCAAATAATAAACTGGGAAAACATTTTTTACACCCAAAGGTTCTGATAAAGGCCTCATTTCCAAAATATATAGAGAATATCTCAAATTTATAAGAAATCAAGCCATTCTCCAATTGATAAATGGTCAAAGGATATGAACAGACAATTTTCAGATGAAGAAGTTGAAGCTTTATCTAGTCATGTGAAAAAGTTCTTCAAATCATTATTGAATAGAGAAACACAAATTAAGATAACTCTGAGATACCACTACACACCTTTCAGATTGGCTAACATGACAAGGAAAAGATAATGCTAAATGTTGGAGGGGATGTAGGGAAACTGGGACACTGATGCATTGTTAGTGGAGTTGTGATCAGATCCAACCATTCTGGAGAGCAAATTGAAACTACGCTCAAAAAGTTATCCAACTGTACATACCATTTGATCCAGCAGTGTTACTACTGGGCTTATATCCCAAAGTGGTTTTAAAGAAGGGAAAGGACCCATAGGTTCAAAAATATTTGTAGTAGTCCTTTTTGTAGTGGCTAGAAACTGGAAATTGAATGGATGCCCATCAATTGGAGAATGGCTGAAAAAATGTTATACAAATGTTATGTAATATTTTTGTTCTGTAAGAAATGACCAGCAGGATGATTTCACAGAGGCCTGGAGAGACTTCCATAAATTGATGCTGAGTAAAATGAGCCCAACAACAATATTATATATGATGAGCAATTCTGATGGACATGACTCTCTTCAACAATGAGATGATCCAAACCAGTTCCAATTGTTAAGGAAGAGAATCAGCTACATCCAGAGAGAGAACTACGTATTTGAGTGTGGACCACAACCTTAACAATACACATACACACACACACACACACACACACACACACACATATTGTATTTAACATGTATTGGACTACCTACCATCTAGGGGAGTAGGTGGGAGGAAGGAGGCGAAAAGTTGGACCAGAAGGTTTTGCAAAGGTCAATGTTGAAAAATTTCCCATACATATGTTTTGTAAATAAAAATCTATAATAAAAAGGAAAAAGAAAGAGCAGAGGTCAAACCGGAGGGATTGAAATGAGGTTATTAGGATAAATCCTAAATCATACCATCCTGAGAGAACTAAAATCTTGTAAGTCCACTGCATGTTCCTGAGATCCAGGAATACCATAGCATTCAATACCCAAAGAAGACAGCAACAGGTGCAGTCCAGACCTTTCTTCAGAAATGCAGTAGACAAGCTCTGATATCAAGTGAGACATCAGGAAATCAGTTTGAAGAATAGGGACAGAATGAGCTATTAAGATGTCAAGAATCACAAGACAAAACCATAAAAGTACTGCAAAATATTTACAAAAAATGTCCCAGAAAAATTAATAGTTTGGGCACAAACTACTACTAAAATTCCTGGAACAGGTTAAGAATTTTTTTAAAAATTAAAAAATGTTTTTATAAATGAATTGAGAGTGATTAAGGAAAAATTGGAAACAAAATTTGAATTATGGAAGAAAAAGTTGGAAAGAGAATTCTCAGTTTGGTACAAGAGGTTAAAAATAAAAGAAAATAAAATCTCACCCAACAACAGAGTCCCTGAAAATTAGAATGAACCAAAGATAAGCCAACGATTTTATGAGAAAACAAGAAATATTAAAAACAAAAGCAAAAGATTGAAAAATAGGAGACATAACAAAAGAAAATAAGCTGGAAAAGGGGGTTGAGAAGGAAAACAAAAGAATAGTGAATTATTTGGATTCTTTGACTTAATGGCTTTAAAAAATAGAACCAAGATGTGATATTCTTCCATTCCAATTACTGAGATATAAGAGAACTCTCAGAATTATTCCTAAAAGAAGACTAACTACATCTCTTAGAACTAGAGAGTAAAACAATAAGACTCCATCAGTTATCTCCTACAGAAAACTCTAAAGTTAAAACACTGAGGAACATTATAGCCAAATTTCAGACCTTCCAGATCAAAGAAAAAAAATACTTTAAAATACTAGAAACAAAGAATTCAAATACCAAGGGTGCATATTTGGGATTAAACATAAGTCATTATCTGGCATTTAAAAGTAATAAAGAATATGAAATATTATAGAAGGCAAGTGATACTGATTTGTAGCCAAAAATAAATTATCCAGCAAAACACTATGATGCTACAGGGAGTAGCATTATGATAGTATAATAGTACAATTTTTAAAAAATGAATATATAAGAAGTGTTCCAAGCATTCCTGATGAAAAAGACAAGAGTTAAGCAAAAACTTTTAAAATTCAAACAAGGTGAAACTAATTAAAACGAATGATTCAACAGGGATACACTACTTACATTCTAATATAGAGAAATGATACACAAAGATCTTCTCTGAACCCCATCATCATCAAGGCTCATTAAAGGAGTCCAACTCTGCAAGATCTGGGAGTAGATCTCTAATGTTTTTATGATTTTAATGGAATAATAGAAAAAAAAGAAAAAAATACACTAGGGAGGGGCAGCTAGTAGTACAGTGGATAGAGCACCAGCTCTAAAGTTAGAAGAACTTAGGGTAGCATATTTTTGCTGTTGAAAAAAAATATACACACAATTAAAAAAAATTAAAGCTATTGCAATCATGCAAGCAAGAGATCATGAATGACAACATAGGGTGATGCCTGTATTTTATGTACTCCAGAAGTCCCAACTTCTTTCCAGGTTTGGAGATAAGAATAAATGCTTCATACAACAGAAATGGATATATCATTGTTAAAAAACAAACTAACTAAAAAACTTAGACAAATTCTGCTTCCCTGTCCACTTTTTTTTCTCTTCTCTATTTGGGTTTTCTTCTGTTATTGTTGTTGTTGTTAGCAAAGTGAGATATTTCAAGATGGATATTCCTAAGTTTCAAAAATACCTAGCTTTGTGAGTTAGGGATGTCAAGACAACTATCTAGGATCTGCCCTAGTCAAGCCTGACCTATAGAAAGGCTATAGCATCATATATTTAGAATCATAGATTTGGGACTGGAGATCATCCAGTCCACTTCGCTTATTTTGTATGTGAGGAAATTTAGACTCCAAGAGGCTAAATGACTTGTCCAACATTCAAGTAGTAAATAGTAAAGGAGTGGTTTGAACCAATACTTCCATTTTACTCAAAATCTAGAATTCAATAAGATTAGATATTTTGATTCTCAACCAAGTAATAAAAACGAGCAAGGGAAGCTGGCATAGTATGATACTGGCATTGGTAAAAGTAGGTGAACTAAAGAATTGTTTTTCTCAGTGTCTCTGAAACTCACAACCTCTCTAGTACTCAGTTTTCCTATCTATAAAATAATGGGCTTATACTTAACTATCTCAAAGATCTCTTTCAGCTTTAATTCACTCATGCTATGACCTTTTGAAAGCTGAACAGCCTTTAATTTGAATGATTCATAAAACTCATCATGAAACCTAAGTTTAACAAAATAATATATATTATGGCACAGATTTAATTAGGGTGGAATTGCATTCCCTTACAAGGGCAAAGAAGAATTAAAATAGGAAAATAACTGACAGGTTAATAACACATCCTTTAGAAAAAGCAAAAAAGTGATTTCTTACATTGAGCCTCATTTCAGAAAAGCAGAGTCATATACTTCTAGAACCAAATAAATCCCAAATTAACTTAGAGCAATTGTTCACTTTACCTGTAAGAAAATTCAACCTTAGAAAGTTTAGATTTTCTGTCCAAAAATCCATGAGATTCAGTGACAGAGCTGAAGTCAGATCCAGATTCGTTTATTCTATTCTATTCTATTCTATTCTATCCTATCCTATCCTATTCTATTCTATTCTATTCTATTCTATTCTATTCTATTCTATTCTATTCTATTCTATTCTATTCTATTCTTTTAGAATTCTTCTACTTTGCAATGCTTAGGGTTCTTTGTAAAGCAGGACTACATAATTTAAGGCAGTCTAATGACATACAATTTATGCTGGAAGATCTCTTTTTTATTTTGTCACTCTTACTTTCCACAAGGAAATATAAAACATATAGCACAAATTTTTGGAGGGCTTTAGAGCAGAATAAGACTCAAAAAACCCAGGTCTATTTTTCCTTATTTTGACTAGTGCCAATTGAGTTTCCTTAGAAATAAACTGTCAAATACTAAAGGCATTGCACATAGAACTAGAAATATAAGTGATTCCTGCATGGATATTTACTTTTCAGAGTATATAGGTATTTTTAATGTCGTAGGATAATATGCATTTTGAAAAAGGAATAAAAAAATTAAAAAAAAACAAAAAAGAACAGCATAAGCTAAAAGCAGAATTTTTCTTAATTTTGAAGAATGAATTAGACTTTATATTCACTTAAGCAAATAAACCACTTTTAAAAATCAAACGGACAATTATATTGAATCATGTGGTCAACACATACAGTGGAATTTTTACTTTTTGTTTAAATTTCTTAATATCCCTGAGTGAAATCTCTACTACATTTCTCTTTCAGTTGTGTCTGTCCTAAAAGAATGTCCTTGGAAATGAAACATGTCCTAAGACCACCTAAGCTTGATTCTGGAATAAAAATAAAATAAATTCAGAACCATTATAGCATTAATATTTTATACTTCTTTTACTTTAATATTGCATCAGTAGCAAATTAGAATTGAAGCTCAGATTTTCATGTTTTGAATATTAACGGGTGAAGTTTCATGCTATCTTTTATAGTTTGTTTCCATCTACCTCATCAGGGGTAAATTTTAAGATCAGATGAAATGCAAAATATTCCTTGGAACTCTGTGAAACCCTAGGTCAATGTGATGTTCTTTCTGGATGACTCAGTAAAATAGCTACCACAGAAGTGAAAGCTATGGGGAAACTTGAAGTCGATAAGAAAAGACAGCATTTCAGCTCCTGCACAAACATGGAAAACCTGTTAACTAAGGAAAAAAAATTGTTAAAACTACTGTGGTTTTAATATAAACTATCATTTCCTTTTAAAAAAAAAACAAAAACTATTCATATACTTTGGCAATCTTTATGTTTAGAGAAATAGACAAAAGTGTAATTTTTATAGATCTGGATAAAGCAGTGAATTAACAGGCAAGAACAAATTATAATCATTCATTCAATCTTTGGTATGAAGGAAAAATCTGACAAATGTTTTGATTTTTCATTAGCAATTCAAAGCATTATTTCATATAACTTTCAATCAATTAAAAATCAATCAATCAACATTTGTTAAACATTTTCAGGCACCTGTGCTAAGTGGTTGAAATATAAAAAGAAGCAAAAGCCAGTAACTGGCTTCAAAAACCTTGTACAGAAAAACAAATATATACAAAGTGGGCTATAGACAGGATAAATAAGAAATAATTAACAGAAAGCATTAGGAGGGTTTAGAGAAATTTTCCTAGAAAAGGTAGGATTTATCACTTGGTTTTTAATTCCTTCTTTTAAATTTAAATTTCCTTCTCTGTAAAATGGGGATAATCAAACTAGTAACTATGCACTTGCTGTCAGGAAAATGTTTGCAAACCCTGAAGATCATATTGTAAATATGATCTTAAGTTACCATCATTATATTCAACTAGAGGAAACTCAATTTATACACAAATATGATGCAAATAGAATTTGATGAGAGAAAGGGAGAAATACATACCAACTACCCAGACAATTTTGAAGAGGAGATCACATATAGGTGAGAGAATCAGATAAAGCTTCATAATGGTGGAGGCACCTCAATTTGGAAGGAAGAGAAAAATTATGATAGGTAGAAATGGGGAGTTAGTATACTCTAGTAATAGGAGATAAACTGCTTTGCATGTATGAAGAAGTATATAACACAGCTGGATGCCAGATAATAGTTCAATTTGGTTAGAAGCAGGAGGACATGAAAAGGGGTATGTTGAAATAAGTCTGCAAAGAAATAAGAGTCTGTTTTGGAGGGCATTAAATATCATACAAAAATATTGGAATTTTATATTGTAGGCAATGGGTAAAAAAAAAAAAAACTCTAAGGTTTTTGATGGTGGAACTTTTACACTATGAAGATCCTTTTGCAGATTTGTGAAGAGGAATGGATTCAAAGAGAAAAAAATATAATGTCAAAAAAGACTATTTTGGCAGGCCGTTGCAGTAGTCTATACCAGTAGAGTAATTGTTAGGATTACTAGATGAGAATTCAGGTTGTCTGGACAATTACAAGGTGAGAACTCAGGTTGACTTGACAGTTCTCTGGCTCAGACTTGTAAAGGGAGTTTACACCTTAGGAATCCTAGAAGGAGCAAGCTCATTGGTTGAAGTGGTTCTTCCCAGAAGCCCTTGCATTACCCCACGCCCATTCCCTGGGAGGATAAAAGAGGCAACATTGGGCCTGGACAAGCAGTCTGGACTGGGGAAGGACAAGGGCTGGAGGACAGCACTCCAGGAAGAGGAGAAGTCTCTGCATTACATCAGGCCTGACAGGGCTCTCTGCAGGAAGGGAAGTCACTTCTCTGGACAAGAGTTAAAAGCAACTTCCTGGAGACAATGGTTCTCTACAGGAAGAAGAATCTGTCTGAGAGATTTGAGTAGACACAGCAGATCTCTTCCCAGAGAGCGATCCGGCAGCTTCTGGAGACAACAGCTCACTACAATTGGCGTCCACACGTAGGGCAAGGACTTTTGCTTATCCTGACAAGAGGAGCTAGACCAGACTTCGCAATTTGGCTCCCGAATAGGAACAGACACTGTCCTGATTCCAGTGGAAAAGTCTCCCATCCAGATCTCAGTCTCTCTGACCCAGAACCGTGAGTAACAAGGAAACTTTGTTAAAGATTAAGTGAGTATGCTAATAGATAAATAAGGAACTTAACTTGTTAACAGCTAAACCAGCAATCTCTTATAGCTGAAATGGTCCAGGGTCCAGGGCCCCAGGCAAAAAAGACTTGGGGCATGATGGCAGCTGATGTTACATCCAAAGAACCTTTAGAAGGCCAGGACTCTGATTTGATCAACCAGCAGAAATGCAATCACATAGAAGAAAAGGATTATCTGATAAATCATCCAAAAGGCAATCAGATTGTAAAAATGGATTACACTTGGGGAGAATACAGGCCTTTTAAACCAACAGGGCTGTGTCCAGTGCAAACAACTCCAATGTAATTGCCAGATGATGAGAAGAGATTTAAAAAGTGGTAAATATAAGGAAATTAGATAGGTTGGCTGCCTGGGAGAGAGGGTTTGCTTGTATTTCTTCAGCAGGAGAAGGAATCAGGTGGGTGCCAACAAGTCATATTCACCTTGTCCATCAGAGAGAGACAGAAAAAGAGAAAGACCTCAAAATAAAGGAGAAGATCTAAGAAACATCTTACACTGAAAGAGCATGGCTAATAATAGGACTGTTAAAGAACTTTAAAACCAGCAGGAATCATTGGACTTCCTAACACAAGGTGAGACTAATGGACAATGGACTTATGGACATTTATAAATTCTCAATTTATGATTATTTGATCATGTTATTTGTTATATACTTCACATGTATTATGTTATTATGTTACTATGTGCTTATGTAATTTATGTAATTATGTGTAATACCTCCCATATTGATGGATTTATGTTTCAAGGTCATGACTATCCTATGTTCTAAATCAAAAGAAAGGGGGAGATGTTAGGATTACTAGGTGAGAATTCAGGTTGTCTGGACAATTACAAGGTGAGAACTCAGGTTGACTTGACAGTTCTCTGGCTCAGACCTGTAAAGGGAGTTTACACCTTAGGAATCCTAGAAGGAGCAAGCTCATTGGTTGAAGTGGTTCTTCCCAGAAGCCCTTGCATTACCCCACGCCCATTCTCTGAGAGGATAAAAGAGGCAACATTGGGCCTGGACAAGCAGTCTGGACTGGGGAAGGACAAGGGCTGGAGGACAGCACTCCAGGAAGAGGAGAAGTCCCTGCATTACATCAGGCCTGACAGGGCTCTCTGAAGGAAGGGAAGTCACTTCTCTGGACAAGAGTTAACAGCAACTGCCTGGAGACAACGGTTCTCTATAGGAAGAAGAATCTGTCTGAGAGATTTGAGTAGACACAGCAGATCTCTTCCCAGAGAGCGATCCGACAGCTTCTGGAAACAACAGCTCGCTACAAGTAATTTCTTTGAAAACTTCAAGAGACTGGACTTTGAATAGCATATCACTAGAAAAAGAAAAGTATGGATGGGTGTATGAAAAAAATATTTAGTAAGTCTTTATTATGTGCCAAGCACATAAGTGCTAAGGACACAAACTCAAGAGTGGAAGGAAAAGCAGAGGAAAAAAAAAGACATCAGCATCTTAATTATTTAGTTTCAATATATTCCTTTTCAATATTAAGCTTGCTTCTTTTACTATAAGTACAGAATTTTTGCATGTTTATACAGTCAAAACATTTTGACAATCATTTTTTATTTTATGCTCTTAGCCTTGTTACTTCATTCATAGAATCACACAGATGGAACAAGCTTAATATGTTCCCTACTCTAACCTATACTAGAATAAAAATCCCCTCTACCACATAGCTGAGGAGTGATCATTAAACCTTTGCTTGAAAACATTTGCGGGGGGTGGGGGGACTCTGTGCCTCTAGAAAAAACCTATTGCACTCTGTAACAATTATAATTACCAGGAAGTTTTTTCTAACACTAAAACTAAATGTTCCACTTTCCAACTTCCATCAACTATTTCTATTTTTTCCTCTGGGGCCAAGCAAAACAAATCCTTAAATACCTGAAGAGAGATGTCATTTTTCCTATGAGTCTTCTTATCCAGGCAAAAAGCAAAACAAAGCAACAGCAAAGTTTTTTTTTATTATTTAGAATTTTTTTTCACAGTATATATGCATGAGTATTTTTTTATAATATTATCCCTTGTATTCATTTTTCCAAATTATCCCCCCTCCCTTTATTCCCTCCCCCCGATGACAGGCAATCCCATACATTTTACATGTGTTACAATAAAACCTAAATACAATATATGTGTGTAAATACCATTTTCTTGTTGCACATTAAGTATTAGATTCCGAAGGTATAAGTAACCTGGGTAGATAGACAGTAGTGCTAACAATTTACATTCACTTCCCAGTGTTCCTTCTCTGGGTGTAGCTACCTCTGTCCATCATTGATCAACTAGAAGTGAGTTGAATCTTCTTTATGTTGAAGATATCCACTTCCATCAGAATACCTCTTCATACAGCATTGAAGTGTGCAGCGATCTTCTGGTTCTATTCATTTCACTCAGCATCAGTTGATGTAAGTCTCTCCAAGCCTCTCTGTATTCCTCCTAACAGCAAGGTTTTTAACCCGTTCTCCTATGACATAACCTAGTGGTCCCTCAACTTTTGGAATAGCTCCCTTGGATACTCTCAATATTGTTAATATTTTTCCTAGAAAGAAGTGTCCTGAACTGAACTGAACTCAAGCTTGAGAAGAACTTAAAATTAAAGTTTAGCCTTGAAAAGTTCTCAGACCATATGGAAAAGAGAATCAATTTGTTCTGTTATTCTAAAGGACAGACCTAAGAAAAATAGGTTTGAGTTATGGTGATGCAGATGACAATCTAATAGAAAAAAAATGAACTTTCTAATGAGAAAATGCATCTCTAACTATTGCTCATGTAAGATGGTTTCCAGATTTCCATCACTTAGTCCGTGATTTGTCAACGTTCTTCTCAGAAGCTGGCAATTTAGGAATAAAAATGCTATGTGATTATGGAAAATCTGGAGCCCTTTAAAGTGTCCAGTAAAATAATTATACACAGAAAGGAAAACAATGAATATTTAATGTCTTTAGATAAGAAACTTCTGAGCAAAGTTTGGGGCTAATCATGTTGGCTTAACATTGAGGAATAAATTGTATATGCAATGTGCAAATATAAATTTAACATGTAAAAACCTTTATAATTAAAAAAAAATCTACAATGTGAAGAACTGAAAAAAAATAAAATGACAGAAGCTCCTTTTTAGAACAAATCTCAGTGGGTATTCTCACTAAATCCTATTCCAATCCTATTCCTGAAAAAGAATCCCCACTACAACATCCTCAGCCTTTACTTAAAATACCTCCACTGAGAGGGAATCAATCAATTAACAAGCATTCATTAAGCATCTCTGACATGCCAGGCACTAGGCAAATCCCTGAGGATTCAAAGACAATATTGAGATAGTTTCTGCCATTAAGGAGCTTATATCCTATTGGGAAAGACATATATGTATCTCTAGGCCTATGCAAGATAGATAAACCATAACTGGAGGGGAAGAAACAAGCAGTTTGGAGGTGGTAGTTAGGAAAAACCACACACATATTATAAGGCTTTAGTTGAATCATATATTTATAATATAATACCAAAAGATGGAGTTTACTCTAGACAGAAAAACCACCACCACCATCACTACCAAAACAATACTGATGATAAGTTAACAGATATTTGGTACAAACCTAGATCATTAAGAAGGAGGCATTCATAGAAAATACCAGGATTTACTTTTGAAAAAAGATTATTTTGTTGACACCTATGAGAGAAACCTGTTCCAACCAGCTATATATCTGGCGGTGACTGTGTCTTTTAAATATACCAGACTGGGGCACCTTTGAGTTAGAAAGCTTTCTGGTGCTGAACACAGATAAAAGTCTTGTGCACTGACATTAGAGGTACCATGAAGTAAGTCAGAGAAAAGAAAAGGCCTGAGGATCTCCTAGCCTTGCCCTATTCTACTTTAGTCCAGATAATTTCAAAAACTGGGCTTGAAGCACAGCATTTTAGGCTGGAGACTGCAACCAATCCAGCAAGGAAATCTTGTGAATCCAGTGTTCCAGGAAGCAAGCAGAGATTGGAAAACTGCAAGTACTGTGAATTTGGAATTTGGTAGGACTAATGGTATGTATTCTGCCCCACCCCTCCCCCCCCACACAATGTTTATTCATGCTTTAACTTTGAAGTTAATATTTCTTTACAAAACTAATCTGACATTATGAACAAATTAGGTCTTCTGGATTCTTAAGATTAGAGAAGATAAATGAGCCAATTGCTGAGATGATTGCAAGGAGGAGAGGGACAACCCCCAAAGGTAATGGAGACTCCTGTGGGAGGGGTGAAATTTAACACATCAGGCCTTAAGGCAGTTCATTCTGGAGTAGTCACTGTTAACATGCTTACATTTATATAGCTTTTGTTATTTAATTTCACAATGTAGAACTTTTTTTAATGATAAAGGTTTTTACATATGCAATTTATATTTGTACTTTATATGTACAATTAATACCTCAATGTTAAGCCAACATGATTTGCCCAAACTTTGCCCAGCAGTTTCTTATCTAAAAACACACTTTCTTTGTTGTTTCCCCTTCTGAGTAAGATTTTTTTTTTTTTAATTGGACACATTCAGGAGTTCTAGGTTTTCCACAATCACATAGCATATAACCTTAACATTCACAAAGAACTTTATATATGTTACCTCATTTAAGTTTCCCAACCTTATGAAGCAGATATTATTATTATTAATTCTATTTTACAGAGGAGGAGGCAAAGAGGAGGAAGAAATTTGTCCAGAATCAGATAGCTAGTAAATAGCTAGAACCAAGTTCAAATTTAAGTTCACTTGACTCCGAGTTCTGTAATTTATTCACTGTGACACATAGCTGCCTAGGAAAGGGTAAAGGGTGTGGTGGTCAGAAAGGTATAGCAAGTATGGGAATTGGAGTATCATTTGTGAGGGATAATTTAAAGACTAGTATGGCTGCTAATTCTTAGAGACATCAAAATAGAGCCATTGTTGGTCATCTAAATTTTCAAGGAGAGCTAACCTTACCATCTCTTTATTATCTTGGATATTATATCCATAATAACTAGTTTCATTTTGCTTTCTATTCAAAAATTCACAAGAGTGTTGATTTTGAGTTGCGCGGTCATTCAGCTTAGGAGAGAAAACAGAAGCAAAGTATGATGAATTGATCCTTTCCACTTTCTCCCAGTTTTCAGTTATCATCATCATCATCCCACTCACCATGAATAATGATCCTTTTCTTTTGATTTTACTTTTCCTTTCAATAGAGATTCTTTTTTTAAAAATTATAAGCAAAACTCATTTTTAAATATTTCTATTCATTCTCATCATCCTTAGTTCATAGTGAACTTTAGTATTTGCTTTCATTTATTCTTACTTAACTAGACTGTGCTATACTTATGTATTTGACATATTATGTTCCCTTGTTTCTATGTTCTTTCTATATCTTTTTAAGGTACACTTGAAATGTTATTTCCTCTAGAAAATATAGGGATCTTGATGGGTAAATAGCTCTTTATGTGATTTTTGGAAGGAATTTGTGAGCAATACCTAAAAGTTTGTAGCAGGTAGGGGATAGCCAGTTTTTTGTGCACCTCACAGACATCATTTTCTCACCATTTTGCTGTGTATTGTACATATCAAACAGTAACATAGTTTCAAACATGGATTTGGCAACACAAAGAAAGAAAAGACTTTGGTCTGATAGTTCTGGCTCCCTTCATGTTATAATTGCTGAACTTTTTTGGTGGCTTTATCAACTTGGACATGCAGCAGTACAAATTGTGTACTGGATGGCCTGTAAGTGACTACACCTCTCCATTATATATCTATTGTTCCTCCTTTTCTTGATTATATTGTGAGTGAGAGTTCTAAAAAATAGAAATTATTTCCTTTTCTATTTTTACAATATCAAACCTGAGAATCTCCTATCTTTCCAGATTAAGTTCACTTGTAGAATTTTTGTCTACAAGGATGCTTGTGTGTTTAACCTATACCAAGAGGGAGAAAAATTTAGAGCACAAGGTTTTGCAAAAGTGAATGTTGAAAACTATCTCTGCACATATTTGGAAAATAAAATATTAAAGACAAAAGGATACTTCATATGTTTCCTCTGAATTCTTTGAAATCTGTTCTCAGATTTAAGGAGATTGTAATCATATGCCTGGTATTGCTCTTATAGAAGTAAATAATCACTCCTTTCAAAGTTATCATTAATTCCACTCCACTTATAGTGAACAACATATACAGAAGAGAATTCGCTCTTATTGGTTACTTTATCTTTCAAAGAATTAAATTATTATTAGATGAATCAATAAATTATTAACTACTCTTCTTTTGGCAGAGAGAGTAATTTAGTAGTTCTTCATCACTTTTTCATTATTACTTCTGTTTTAGACTTCTTATAATTTTCCTAAATTCTCCATCTATTTTGTCTTCCTACACAAATGGTCTATCTTATATTTTAATGACAAAAATTGCTTTTGTATCTCTGTTGATCTTCACTCAAATGCTCACAATAAGGCTTCTTTCTGATTCTTGGATTCCTTCACATGAGCATATCTTCTTAATATAAAATGCTTAAATATATATGTAAATGTTATCCACTCATCCAGAAACTTATTTTACTCATGTGTACCATAGTACAAAGTACCAGTACATGTGGATCCCTTGTTAAATTTGTTTGTTGCTTAATTTTATGAATTTGTGTAAAGATGTTTGAGGACCTGAGTTTTTCTACTCTCTCTTTTTATGGATATTGCTCCTGGGTGTCTCAATAACTAATCTTCTGATGTTGGAACTTCTAAGAAATGTATAAGCAATTTTTTTCTCCTTTATTCTTTTTTTTGTTTGATAATATATTTGAAAGCCTTTTAGAAAATTAAAGATTATTACAACATAAACCATGGAGTCATCAAGGTATACTGCTAATAGTCAAATAGCATGATGGATAGTGTTAGACCTAGAGTCAAGAAATTGGAGTCCAAATCAAGTTTCACACCCATATTAGATGTGTTACTTTAGTTAAGTCTCCTAACCTATCTCTTAACTCATTTTCCTCATATGCAAAATGGAGGTAATAATAGCATCTACCTAATAGAGCTATTATGAAGTTTATATGAGGACATATATTTAAAGCCCTTTGTAAACTTTCCAACACCTTATAAATGATAGCTACTATTTAAGTTTTAGCTATTAATTGAGGTGCATTTTGTCTTTTAAGCTCCAAATTCAACTCTTTTCACAAGGAAGTTCAAGCTTTAATTCATTTCAGGTTGACATCTATCAGTACTTTTTTTAGCTTCTTTGGATTCCCAAAAGTCAAAGCCCTTTTCCTACATATAATTGGGGATATAGGTCCAGGATTTTAAGAGCAAGAGATGTTAAAGGATAACCACAAATTCTTTTCATTTAGCTCTATCCTTCAATATCACTAAAACACATTTAGTCTGCTCTGTTTGAATTCCTTCCAGACATTTTTGATACATTGATATTTATTTAATTCTAATTGTTGTGTTATGGATTTATTTGTATAGAATTACCTTTCTTAGACTGCCATAATCTACTTTTCTAGGCCTCAGTTACAGAAGGTGTGGACATCTGTATGAGTTCACAGTTAAGAGATTTTCTAAGTCATACAATTGAGATCAGTGATTCATAAAACATTACATTCTGACTCCAAACTACAGCTTCATAAAATATATTCCATCTCCTACATATTGTTCCAACAAGATAGGATCAAAACCTATTTGCCTTCCCCAACAACTAATTACATGGTAAAATAGATGGAATGCTCAGCATGGTGTCAACAAGACCTGAATTTAGATCTGTAAATCAGATTCTTATTAGTTGTGTGACTCTGAGCAAGTCACTTAACTCTGCTTGCTTCAATTCCTTCATAAATATAAAATAATCCAGAGGAAAAAAATGATAAACCTCTCTAGTATCATTGCTAAGGAAACCCTAAAAAGAGTCACAAAGAGTCAGACACAGCTAAAAATTATTAACCAACAACAATAATAATAGCAGCAACAACAAACTGTCTTCCAGGATGGGGCCAATGAGTTTTCCTTCTCTCCTGTTTCATCCCAAGTCCATCCCTTCCACACTTTCTCTCATTCACTATAATCTAGCATCCTAAATACCTGCAAAAGCCACTTCTTAATAATTTTACCTTGCACCACTTCCACATTTCATTGTCTACTGTGCAAAATGTTGTAGCTCCTTTCCCTTGCATGTCCTGGCCATTCATCTCTCTTGTCTGGGTAGTTCTCTGAAGCACATTTATTAATATGTTTTTAATTTAACCCCTATTTCAGTTATATCTTTTATCTATGCCATTAAGAAAATGAACTAGGGAGCTTGAGCACATGCTAATTTTCTTTGGGATGGTACCATTTTGGTGCATGTCTCATCTTCTCAGATTAATTCAACATTTAATTTTGAACTCCCAGATGGTCCTAACCCTCAGTAATAATTGCTGAATTAGGCTAATAGAAATGAATGGATGATAGAGATTAGACAACTTTTTTTCACCTTCCCATTTCAGAAATTATTACTCTCCCTTATGTGGATAAGATCCTAGTGATTTTTAAAAATACAATAATCATAATAATATGAAATTCTTTGATATTAGGAATGTACAACAATTTTATGCCTCTCCCCCCACCCCAATCAGGCACATTTAGTTCACCACTAATAGTCCAAAGAATAAAATGCTAAGTATGTGAGTATAATAATTATTTATCTCTTGTGCTAGAAATTATTTCAACAGTATAAATAGAATAGTTATTTGATTTGATATTAATTCATAGAAATTGGTGAGATCATGAAGAAATCTCTATGCAGCCACATTTTGTGTCTTTTGGATGAGAATGAACTAGAGTCTAGCAATGGAAACCATCATACCTTGGACCCCAGCCTTGACATAACCTTGTAATTGGAGTCCTGCCAAGCAGTAGCAACAGGAAATATAGTTAGAGAAAAGTTTAGAAATGGTTCACTTATATAGTTTGCCCAAAGTAGATAGTGTCAGATGAAACAAAAAGTTAGACATGCTGAATTCTTTTAATCTGCTTCACATAGAACCGATGAGACTTTTCCACATCAGCTTTTTTAAAGAAAGAACTTGCTGTGATAGGTATATGGCTTTGGGAAAAATATTGGCAGAGCAAATGCCTGATAAAGATTGTAGTTTTCAAACAAACATAGGATATGTGTTGGCAACATTCTTTTCCCTTTCTCAATGTTGGTATAAGGTGTTTCAGTAACTGGCATGAAATTCAAATTCTTAGAAGTCGAGTTGTTTTGAGATATAAAATGAACTTCTGTAAGAGACATTTACCCTCACTAGTATTTCCTAGATCTAAAAACAAAAAGCAAAAATAGACAAAAATCTTTAAGATAATACAGTCTTCAAAATAATGAATGGATCTATTATCTCATCAATTTAAATGTTCTTCCCACAATGAAGATAACAACTTTTCCATACTTTCCTATTCTGTGTGTTGGTTGGCCATACACTTGCAAAAAATTGTCATAGAAGGTGTATCTGAAGTATTGAAGACTATCCTGCTTTTTCTTGTACCGAAAGGTTTTCTGTTTAATCTTTTTTCACTCATGTAAAACTCTTTGTGTCCTCATTTAGGGTTTTCTTGGTAAAGATACTGGAATGGTTTGTCATTTCCTTCTGCAGGTTATTTTTCAGATGAGGAACTGAGACAAAACAGAGTTAAGTAACTTGCTTGGTGTCATATAGCTAGTAAGTATCTGAGGCCAGATGTGATTTCGGAATGATGAGTTTTGCTAATTTCAGGTCCTAAATTCTATCCACTTTACCACCAACAAGTCCCACTACAAGGTTTCTAGTGCACTATTCTGATTTTTACTGGTAATTCTCATTCTTGCCTCTTGATCAAACCTTATTTTCTTTCTACAATATTATTTTTATGTTGCTTTTTATTCCTATTCTTTAAAATTCATCATTGTTTATATTCTAAAATCTGTTTAAGCTTTGCTTACACTTATGAATTTCAATCAGTTTTATATACACTAATAAATATACACTAATAATACAGAGGAAGCTTATTACAGTGAAGTAGAAATATTTGTAGAATGTTAGAATTTTAAAACTGATCTTTTGATTTTATGGTGCTTGTCAAGTACAATGATTACCTTTTTTGGCGAGATAGTTGGGATTAAGTGACTTGCCTAGGGTCACATAATTAATAAGTAAATTAAGTTATTAACTATCTGAGACTAGATTTGAACTCAGGTCCTCCTGACTTCAGGAACTGTACCCTATCTACAGCACCATCTAAAGAATTTAGAACCCTTCTTTCAAATACTAGTAGCTAGAATTAATATAGTGTTTTGTTATTATTCAATTATTTTAATCCATAACCAACTATTTATGACCTCATTTGGGATCTTCTTGGCAAAGATGCTAGAATGTTTTGCCATTTCCTTCTCCAGCTGAATTTACAAAGTGAGGAAACTGAGGTAAACAGGATTAAGTTAATTTCTCAAGGCCACACAATTGATAAGCAACTAAGGCCAAATTTGAACTCAGGTGGTGCAGTGGATAGAGCACCAGCCTTGAATTCAGTAGGACCTGAGTTCAAATCTGATCTCAGACACTTAACACTTCCTAGCTGTGTGACCCTGGGCAAGTCACTTAACTCCAGCCTCAGGAAAAAAAAAAACCTAACAGCAAACTTCAGAAAATAGAGAAAAAAAGGACTCCTACCAAAGTCCTTTTATGAAACAAATATGGTGAGGATATCTCAACCAGGTAGGGTTAAAACAGAGAAAGAAAATTATAGACCAATTTCCCTTATAAATATTGATGCAAAAATTTTAAATAAAATATTAACAAAGAGATTATTGCAAGTAATCACCAGGATAATACACCATGATCAAGTAGAATTTATACTAGGAATGCAGAGCTGGTTCAATATTAGGTAAACTATTAACATAATTGACTGATCAATAACTAAAGCAACAGAAATCATATGATTATCTCAATAGATGCAGAAAAGGCATTTGAGAAATTCCAACATGAATTCCCATTAAAAACATGAGAGAGCATAGGATTAAATGGAATTTTCCTTAAAATTATCAGCAGCGTCAATTTAAAACCATTAGCTAGTATCACATGTAATGAGGATGAAAAAGAAACCTTCTCAATAAGATCAGGAATGAAACAAGGTTGCTCACTATCATCATTATTATACAATATTGTATTAAAATTATTAACTATAGTAGTAAGAGAAGAAAAAGAATTAAATAAATTACAAGTAGGTAATGAGAAATCTAAACAATTGGAAGAATATCAAGTGTTTATGGGTAGGCCGAGCCAATATAACAAAAAATGACAATTCTGCCTAAATTGCTCTGCTTGTTCAGTGCCATACCAATAAAACTGCCAAAATTATTTATAGAGCTAGAAAATATAATAACAAAATTAATCTGGAAAAAACAGTTAACAATTTCAAGATAATTAATGAAAAAATGTAAATGAATATTTATAATGGAGAGAAGCTAGATGAATTCCCAATATGATCAAAAGTGAAACAAGGATGGCTGTTATAACCACTATTATTCAACATTGTATGAGAAATTTTGGCTTTAGCAATAGGAAAAGAAAAAAAATTAAAGGAATTAGAATAGACATTGAGGAGATAAAACTACTAATCTTTGCAAATATGTTGATATACTTAGACAATAAAAGAAAATCATCCCAAAACCTACTTGAAACAATTAAGAGCTATAGCAAAGTTATAGGCTAGACAATAAATATATGTCATTGGCATTTCTACATATTATTGACAAAGCACAGCACCAAGAGATACAAAGAGAAAGTCCATTTATTATAATCATAGAAAAACAAAATATTTAGCTGTCTATATGCCAAGACAAACTCAGGAACTATATAAACTTAATTATAAAACACTTCTCACATAAATAAAGTTAGATCTAAACAACTGGAAAAATACCAATTGCTCATGGGTAGGCAGAGCTATTATAACAAAAATGACAATTCTGCTGAAATTGCTCTACTTGTTCAGTGCCATACCAATAAAACTGCTAAAGTTATTTCTAGAGCTAGAAAAAATAATAACAAAATTCATCTGGAAAGACAAAGCATCAAAAATATTAATAGAACTAATGCAAAAATACAAAGGATGGTGCCTTAACAGTACCAGACCTAAAATTATATTATAAAGCAGCAAGTCATCAAAACCATTTGGTACTGGCTAAAAAATAGAAAGATTGTTCAATGGAATAGATCAGATACACATGACACAATAATCAATGACTATAGTAGTCTAGTATTTGATAAACCCCCAAAATCCAGCTTCTGGGATAAGAACTCACTATTTGACAAAAATTGCTAGGAAAATTGGAAAATATTATGTCAGAAACTCAGGATAGACCTACATCTCATGCTCCATATCAAAATAAAGTCAAAATGAGTACATGATTTGGGCATAAATGGTGATACCATAAGCAAATTAGGAGAGCAAGGAATAATTTACTTAGGAGATCTTTGGAGAAGGGAGTAATAACAACTAAAGAAGAAGTAGCAAACATTATGAAAGACAAAATGAACAACCTTGATTACATTAAATGAAAAAGGTTTTGCACAAACAAAACCAACAGAAACAAGATTAAAAAGGATGTACAAAGCAGGAGAAAAAAAATTTACAGCCAATGTTCCTAATAAATGTCTCATTTCTAAACTATGTAAAGAACTGTGTCAAATTTATAAGAGTACAAGTCATTCTGCAGTTGATAAATGGTCAAAAGATATGAACAGATAATTTTCAGATGAGGAAATTAAAGCCATCTATAGTCATATTAAAGATGCTCTAAATCACTGTTGATTAGAGAAATGCAAATTAAAATCACTCTGAGATACTACCTCACACTCTCAGATTAACTAAGATAACAGAGAAAGATAATGATAGAGGTTGGAGAGGTTGTGGGAAAACTGGGACACTAATGCAACAGGCGGAGTTGTAAAATGATCCAACCATTCTGGAGAACAATTTGGAACTATGCACAAAGGGTTATAAAATTGCATACCTTTTGACTCAGCAGTGCTATTACAGAGGAAATTATAAAGGAAGAAAAAGGACCACATATGCAAAAAATATTTATAGCAGTTCTTTTTGTGGGAGCAAAGAATTGGAAAATGAGTAATTGCCCAAAAATTGAGAAATGACTAAATAAGTTGTGGTTTATGAAGGTGATGGAATATTACTGTTCTACAAAAAATGATGAACAAACTGATTTTAGGAAGCCTTGAAGAGATTTATATGAACTGATGCTGAGTGAAATAAGCATACCAGGAATACATTGTACACAATAACAGCAAGAAAGTTCAGTGATGAACTATGAAAAACTTGGTTATTCTCAGTGGTTCAGAGATCTAAAGCCATCCTAATAAACTTTGGATAGAAAATACCTCTATATCCAGAAAAAGTATGGAGATTGACTGCAAATCAACACATGCTATGTTCGCTCCTATTTTCCGTTTTTTTTTTTTTTCCCTCTTGTATGATTTTTCCCTTTTGTTTTGATTTTTTCTCCCAACATGATTCATAAAGCAATGCCTTTTAAAATTAATAAATAAAATTATAATAATGTAATCTGATTTTGTATGTGGTTTCATAATTGTAAGTGGGAATAAGGGAGAGAACCTAGAACTAAAAAATTTAAAAAGAAATGTAAATTTTTGTTTTATTTTGAATTTAAGGGGGAAAATATTAAATAAAATAAAAAACATAATACAATCAATATATCTCATAACAACTCTGGGAGATAGTAACTATTAACATCTCTATTTTACAAATAAAAATGCTGATATAGAGAGGGAAAATGAGTTTTATAGAATTATATAGCTAATAAATGTTAGAAATTGAATTTGAGCTCAGTTCTTACTAAATTTTTTGAAGAGATTATTCATAAGGCATAAGGATTTTATGTAATCTATAAAACTATGATTTAATTCATTTTTCTTGAGTCATATATTCTCCCTCCTTCACCTTCTCTCACCTTATCATGAGACTCACAAGGTATCAAAGAACATTATTAATATTCCAATTCTTTAAAGCTTCATAAGGGAAATTTTAATGTATGATAAAATATATTTGATGACAACTAGAAGAATATGAATACAAAAATGTCAGTAGAGATGAGAAAGAAGGATATTAATTTAATCAGGTAAGACAATATTTTATTTTATTACTTAGTTGAGCTTTTGTCTCCTATTTATCATCTTATTTATTATTCACATTTTGCTAGGGGCAGTGACTAAGACTGAAGTTGTCATCAATAGATACTAATGAATTGCTTTGACCAGGAATCATAGACAAGTAAAATGGACAGAAATCAATATTTAGATCAAATATTTTAGGGAACAAATCTAATTTTATTGTAAGAAGTTGCTGTTTCTGTTGTAATTCACGAGATGACTCCAAACTTGAACTTTTATACATTATTTTCTTACTCAATAATTATGTATACAGTTGAAAACGAATACTTTAAAAATACTTTAAATTTTTGAAAAAAATAAATGATATATTTTTCAGTGAATAAAAAATTTATTTTCTCCTCTCACTATTTCCATCCTCTACCACCATTTTTTGGTTCATTTGTTCAGTTGTATCTGATTCTTTGTTATACTGTGGACCACAGTATACCAATATTATCTATGGGATTTTTTTTGGCAAAGATGTTGAAATGATTTGCCATTTCCTTCTCCAATGGATTAAGACTCACAAAAATTAAATGATTTGCCCATGGTCTCAGAGATAGTAAATGTCTGAAGCCAGATTTGAATTCAGTTTTCTTACCTAAGCCCATTGTTCTATTTTAGCTGCCTCCAAGAAATACACAGGCACACACACATACACACACACACATGCATAAACAAGCATAAATACATACAACATTAATACTAATAACAAAATTCACAGTAAAGCAAAAGAAATTCTTTCATTGTCCATAACACCCATATAATATGCATATATACATATATGTGCATATATGTATATTATATATAAACATTTATATAATAATACATATGTATATATGCAACAACTTTTATATCATAAATATATCACTTCTCTTTCTGGAGGTGGATAATACGTATCATTATTAGTCCTCTGGAAATATGGTTGATCATTTATTTGTTCAAATCTCTTAAGTCTTTCAAGGATGGTTTGTTTTATAGTATTGTTATAGTTGTTGCTAGTGTTGTTTTTGGTTAAAATTCTCCTTATTTTTCTTATTTCACTTTGCATCAAATCATTTAAGTCTTCCTAGTCTCACTGAAAATGTCCCTTTCATCATTTCTTACAATAATATTCATATATATATATATATATATATATATATATATATACATATATATTTATATATATACACATATATATGTAATTTTATCTGTTCCTCCATTGATAGCCACATCTTAATGTTCAACTCTTTTCCAGTACCAAAAAAGCTTCTAAAATATTTTTTTTTGTTTTCGTTTTTACAAATATTGATATTTTCTGGAAAAGGAATCTATTTTATGTTGACTTTCAATATTGAATATGTATTATGTCAGGAGAAGAAAAACTAAAGAAAAGTAAAATCATTTTAGGGGTGACAAATAGCACTAAAATCTATTTTTCATAGTTATAAATTGATGGTTCTTGCTGTGCTCTATAGAGGTCAAGTTTGAAAGCTCTTGAATCTATGCCTTAGCTACTGCTAAACATGCCTATACATAAAACTCAATGACTGTGGGTAGATAAGAGGAAAAAATAATCTCCTTACTATGTTTATACCTTGTCTGGTGAAGTGTTTCTTGAACTCAAAGAAAAGCATAATTAAAGCTAAGGATTTTTTCTCCTTTCTCACAAAAAAAGCATTGCAGATCTTCTGTTGTTGCCCAGCTCAAGTTATACCCTTTTGCTAGATTGCCTGATACATGTGTAAAACTTGGAATTTGTTGAGCTTTTTCAGGCTGTTAGGCATTTGTGGTTCACTGATGATGAGGTATTACTTTCAAAAGGATTGCAGAAATCCTTAGAGTTTAACACAAGAAAATTAGTGGAGGAACAGTTCTTGTTAAGGACATTTAAATGTCACTTGTTGATTCACATTTTTATCACATTAAAATAAAATCTATGAATACTTGATAACCACTGAAGAATGTTAGAACCCCTAAAGAGATTTTGAACATCTGTACTAATACTTTCTTTGACATCCCTAGTGGGTAATTATTCAGCTTTCACTTGAAAAACTCTGATGGGTGTGTTTGATGGGGCTTTATTTTCTGTTGAGGTAAACCATTCCATTATTGAAGTTAAAATAATTCTGTGCCAATTTCCCTCACTTCTAGTTCTTCTCTCTGGCATAGAAAAAGGAACAGGGCCTTGATTTGTTTTATAAAGAGAACTACTAGATAAAGAAATTAATTCTATCCATGCAAGTTGGCACCTAGAGAGTTTCCTAGAACATTAAGAGGTCATGTGACTTGCCTAGGACAAACACAATTATATCATTTTTCTTTCACATGATAGCCTTTTAAATATATGAAGACAACTATCATGTTCCCATTGAGTTTTCTCTTTTCCATCCAAAACTTTCTGAACTACTTCAACTGATTCTCATAGGATATGATTTTGAGGTCCTTTACCATACTGATGTGCTGCTCTAGAGCAGGGGTCAAAAAATCATGGAAAAAGGGTCAAATCCAGGTCACCAATTATTTTTGTGTGGCTGAGCTAAGAATGTTTTTACATTTTTAAATACAATGAGATTTTATTTAGAAATCTAAAATCCATTCTTGGCTCTCACAGACTGTACAAAAATAAGCAGCAGCTTGTAGTTTGCTGGCCTCTGCACTTGAGACACATCTGATTGTCAATATTTATTCTAAAATGTAACTTCCAATATCAAACATGGTACTCGAAAAGTGCTTTAAGCAAGGCAGAGAGCAGTGTAACTAGCTTTTCTTTAATTTTGGATACTTTGCCTCTAAATATAGCCTAAGATCACATTAACTTTGGTAGGTGCTATGTTACTGTGCTGACTCATAATGAACTTATTGTCTAGTACAATGTCTAGACCTTTTTTTTTTCATACAAAATGATATCTAGCAATAACTCACTAGGCATGAATCCATAAAGATTTTTTTTATTCCAAATGTAGATTTTTGTATTTGCTTTCATTAAGAAAAAATATAGGATCACTTCAAACAAATACTATCTTTATTTAATTCCCACTCATTTTGTTGTTGTTGAGAAAAGCTTATTTCTTTCCTGCCCTACTCAGTAAGCCTTCCTAGTAACAAAAACTTTTTAAAAATCAGTAGTAATAGAATAGTCCTTTTATTGTTTCTTCAAAAGAGGGCCATATGTCAGGTCAGATCTATCACATACATACTTCTAATAAATAAATTTCTATTGATATTAAAGATATTTGTGATTTTAATTAAGTTTCCCCTCTTTATCTCTCATACAATTGTGAATTTTTGTTTTTACTTTGTCTAATAACATGATTGACACTTCCATATCTCATGCATTATAAAATTGCTTCCATGCTCTCAATTAGTTGTTTGTATGTATATTTCTTGCATATAACAATTTGTTGTGTTTTGTTTTCTTATACATTCATTTAATTTTTTAAAGTTATCAATTTAGATCTTTCCTATTTTTATATTTTGTGTATATAGGTGTGTTGATTTTTATTCATTTCTTTTAAATCAATCCATTATTCTCACAAATATTTTTCCTTATAGTACTGTTAACAAGTTTATTTCTATAGATTTCTCTCTTGCATTGCCCTTTCCTGACATTCCAGATCACTTGAATTAGCTAAATTTCTTAATTAAATTGATTAATTCTATTTTCCTTCTTTCTTTTGATATTTTTTCCTAACAGGCTAACTTGCATTTCAAATTGTTCTTGTTTTCTTGTCCCCTACTATTCTTAGGTTAAGTAACATTTTTGTTCTTTTTTTCTTAGATGTTTTCATTTATTTTGTCTTATTTTCTAGTTTCTACCCCTTTCTAGTTTACTAAAAATTATTTTTTATTGTTCTATATTCAAAATCCTTCTGAAAAGGAAATTTCCTTCTATAATCAATATCATAGTTCTTGCTTTCTCAAGAGGTAGCCTAGGCACAGGAGAAAGGGAGAGAATTTGGGACTCAAAAGCTTTTTAAAAATAATGTTAATTTCTTTAAATACGTATTTGGGAAATATTTAATTAAGTGAATAACTTTTTTTTCTTTAAAGAAAATTATTTCTCCACCAGGAGAAACTGTTTTTTATTACATTCTCTCTTACATTTGTATATTTGTTTGTTTTGAAGACATCCCTTTTTCATATTTAAACATATCCATTCAAGAAGAAAAGCCTGTATTGGGATTAATGCTACATATCAAATCATGAGACCCAATACTAGCCCCTTTCCTTATTATGGACTCTTACTGTTGCTAAGATTTTAATTTCTATATACTGCTGTGCTATAGAACTCATGCATCCCTCTTTTGGCATAAGAAGCAATAGTACTCATAACTCTTATTTTTTTTTTTCCCATTTTGTTTCCTGTCTCCTTCTTTCTGTGGGTCATCATCTCTCTGTCTCTCTCTGTTTCTGTTTTTCTTGTGTCTCTTCCTCTCTCTTTTTCTCCCCCGCCCACACACACACAAACACACACACACACACACATACACACACATACACACACACACACTCTCTCTCACATATACCACTACTACCACCATAAGAATGTTTTTTAATGGTATATTTTAATTTCTTAAATTTACTTCTGAGGGAAACAATTACCTCAATCGTTTTTTTAAAAACATTTTGAGTATTAAAATTAATTTATTTAAATGCAAATAAAAGCCTGTTTCTTTAAACACATGTTAATGTTGAATCCTGAGTTCATAATACATAATTTTTATTATAGTTTTTTATTTATAAGATATATGCATGTGTAATTTTTTAGCATTGATCCATGAAAAACCTTCTGTTCCAACTTTTTCCTTCTCCCCACCCCCCCAGATGGCAGGTAGACCAATACATGTTAAATATGTTACAGCATGTTAAATATAATATATCTGTACATATCCATACAGTTATTTTGCTGCACAAGAAGAATCAGACTTTGGAATAATGTAAAATTAACCTGAGAAGGAAATAAAAAATGCAGGCAGACAAAAACTGAGGGATTGGAAATGCTATCTAGTGGTTCACACTCATTTCCCAGAGATTTTTTCACTGAGTAAAGCTGGTTCTATTCATTATTGAACAAAGGGAACTGATTTGGTTCATCTCATTGTGAAGAGAGCCAAGTCCATCAAAATGATCATCATATAGTATTGTTGTTGAAGTATATAATGATCTCCTGATCCTGCTCATTTCACTCAGCATCAGTTCATGTAAGTCTCTACAGGCCTTTCTGAAATCCTCCTGTTGGTCATTTCTTACAAAACAATAATATCGCATAACATTCATACACCACAATTTATTCAGCCATTGTCTGATTGATGGGCCTCCACTCAATTTCAAGTTTCTAGCCACTACAAAGAGGGCTGTCACAAACATTTTTGCACATACAGATCCCCTTCACTTCTTTAAGATCTCTTTGAGATATAAGCCTGGTAGTAACACTACTGCATCAAAGAGTATTTACAGTTTGAAAACTTTTTGAGCATAGTTCCACATTGCTCTTCAGAATGACTGGATGCATTCACAATTCCACTAGCAATGTATCAGTGTCCTAGTTTTCCCACATCCCCTTCAATATTTAGCATTATTTTTCCCTGTCATCCTAGTCAATCTGAGAGGTGTGTAGTGGTATCTCAGTGCTGTCTTGATTTGCATTTCTCTAATTAATAATAACTTGGAGCATCTTTTCTTATGGCTAAAAATAGTTTCAATTTCTTCATCTGAAAATTGTCTTTTCATATCCTTTCACCATTTATCAATTGGAGAATGGCTTGGTTTCTTATTAATTAGAGTCAATTCTCTATATATTTTGTAAATGAGACTTTTCTCAGAACATTTGACTGTACAAATGTTTTCACAGTTTATTGTTTTCCTTTTAATCTTGTCTGCATTAGTTTTGTTTGTAAAAAACTTTTCAATTTGATATAATCAAAATTTTTTAATTTGTGATCAATAATGATCTCTAGTTCTTCTTTGATCACAAATTCCTTCCTCTTCCACAGGTCTGAGAGGTAAACTATCCTATGTTCTTCTAATTTATTTATAATCTCATTCTTTATGATCATGAACCCATTTTAACCTTATCTTGGTGTACAGTGGTAAGTATGGGCCCATGCCTAGTTTCTGCCATACTAATTTCCAGTTTTCCCAGCAGTTTTTGTCAAACTTTTTTTATCCCCAAAGCTGGGGTCTTTGGGTTTGTCAAACATTCGATTATTAAAGTTATTGACTATTTTTTCCTGTGAACCTAACCTATTCCACTGACCAACTAGTATATTTCTTAGTCAATAGCAAATGGTTTTGGTGACTGCTGCTTTATAATATAGTTTTAGATCTAGGCAACTTTCATTTGATTTTTTTTTCACTAGTTCCCTTGAAAGTCTTGACCTTTTGTTCTTCCAGCTGAATTTTGTTGTTATATTTTCTAGGTCATTAAAAGAGTTTTTTGGGAATCTGATCGGTTTAGCACTAAATAAATGGATTAATTTAGGTAGTATTGTCATCTTTATTATATTTGCTCGACCTATCCAAGAGCATTTGATATTTTTCCAGTTGTTTAGATCTGACCTTATTTGTGGGGAAAGTGTTTTGTTGTTTTGCTCATATAATTCCTGACTTTCCCTTGGTAGAAAAATTCCCAAATATTTTATATTATCAGCAATTACTTTAAATGTAATTTCTCTTTGTAACTCTAACTGTTGGATTTTGTTAGTGATATTATAAGAATGCTGTTGATTTATGTGGATTTATTTTGTATCCTGCAACTTTGCTAAAGTTGTAGGTTATTTCTAATAGCTTTTTAGTTGAATCTCTGGGGTTCTCTAAATATACCATCATATCATCTGCAAAATGTGATAATTTGGTTTCCTCATTTGTGATGTTTTTTTTCTCTAAATTGTAATTGTTCTCTGTAAGCAGGTTTCTTGGGGAGCTTCTAGAGGCAGCCTTGGCTTTAGTTCAGTTTCAATAATCTCCTCAAATTCAGCCAGTAGTTAAAGTCCAGATCCTTTATTGTGTCCATCAAAGTCTTGAATCTTTTCCTGGGGTCTGGCTAGCATTCTTAGAGGCTTATCTCTCTCCTTGATTCTGAGAGCTCTCTCCAAATGTCGACAACCAGCTTCAACCTCTCATCCTTCCAATGTCTCCAGCCAGCACAATGGTGGAAAATGGAATGAATCTTGACTCCTTCTCCTCCCAGAGAGTGGGATTGTGTGTTTCTGTCTTGTGAATCTCCTGGAAGTCAATCCTAGTTCTGAATCTCCTGGAAGTCCAGGAGCAGGCTTTTCCTTTAGACTTGTGAATCTCTTGGACTTGCAAATCTCCCCACTGAATCCTGGCTCTGAATCTTCTCTCAGAGAGTGGTCTTGTTCTTTTATATGCGCTCTAAAGTTATGAAGTCAGATGTGTGAACCAATGAGCGAACTCCGTTAAAGGTATGAACTCCTTTAAAGGTGTGAACTAAGTACATAAGTACCTTGTCTCAAGTTCTGGCCCATAACATCTTCTTGTAGGATCAGATCAATCATACTGAACCATTAGATCATTATATCCATTCCAGTGACTTACCACCTTGTAAGAATTCTAACACTCATTACCTATTCTAATTCATTTAATCTCTTTTTCAACTCTTATTGCTGAAGCTAGCATTTCTAATACAATATTGAATAATAATAGTGGGCAACCTTGTTTCACTCCTGATGTTATTGGGAATAGTTCCAGTATATCCCCATTGCATGTGATGCTTATGATATGATATTAAAAACATATGATGGTTTTAAATAGATGCTACTGACTATTTTAAGGAAAAGTCCATTTATTTCTATACTCTCAAATGTTTTTAATTGGAATGGATGTTGGATTTTATCAAATGCTTTTTCTGCATGTGTTGTACCTCATAATCCTATTTTGGTTTAAATTCTCCATTATTTTTATCCTACTCTCAATTTTCAACTTTTATGAAAGGTTAAGAAAAATTACTATTTCTTCTCTATTCTCTGATAGACTAGGTTTGTGGGTCTCTAGACTGTTTTGGTCTCTTCATTATCCTCTCCCTGCTATAGGTGATTTCCTAATGGATTACTCCTCCCACAAAATATATTGACTTTTTTTTAGAGAGAAATGAGAGGTTTAATTTTATATTGTGTCTATCCTTCCTTTCTTATGCTTCTTAATATTTTTCTATATCTTTTAACTCTTGCATAATTTTTGTCTCATTCATAATCTTTTGTTCATTTCAGTATTCTTCGTACAATTTCTTTAAAAATACAATTATTTTATGCATGATATAATTCCCTGGTTTAATCTTTACTGGATAATTATACTTACTTATATTCCTTATGTTATTCTTGTTTGGATTATTTAATGCCCTTTTGACTTATTATTCTTTCTGTCAAGAATGCTTCAAATAACTTTTTTGTTGATGAACAGTTTTTGTAATTTATGATTCAGTTCAATTTATCAAGGTGTTATTTTGTGTTCAGAATTAAGCTCCTTATTTTGGAATATACTATTCCATTTTTTTCTCTGGGATTTCTTGTAGCTATAGCATAAAATTCAATTCAAAATTGCATTCTTTTATAGCTGAACTCCTCTCTCCTGGCTATTTGAAGTATCTGTTGGAGTTTCAAGCATTAGATTATTCTTTGATTTTAATCTATAGATTTAATGATTATTTGTTGTTTATATTCAAAAGTTCTGGATGGTGTTCTTAATTATATGATATTCTTTCAATTTAGTAGTCAGCTTTAAAAAAACAGCAAGCTTTCACAAGAGACCAATGATCCTTAAGTAATGGTATCACATCCTGTCTTAAGTATCAGTAAACTTGAATTATATAAAATTCAAATGATCTAAAATTATGGTATTTTGCTTCTCTTTAAGAAAATTTTCTACCACTTTTGTATTTCTAAATGCCAAAACTTCTATTCTCTTTCAGAGAATCATCTTCTGTAGAGTGATTATTCATTATGTGTTCTAATTTCTCTCCTTGAGAGAGAGAGACTTGGAAAAATTTATATAGCTATAAGTGAGTTTATATAATCTAATTTGGGGGGGGGCTCAGTTAGTTCATGATTGTTTTTTAGGTCAACTAAAGAATTCATGAATAGAAGTGAAGGAAATAGATGATATGATTAGGTATGATTAGAAAAAGGGCAAGGGGAAAATGGCTTGGATGTTGAGAATAGCATAGAATTGTACCTATACACAAAGAGATCCATATAGGGAAGGAGGGAAGAGAATATATTCAGTGTAGGAGTTATGACTTAGGGAAAAACTAAGAAGAAGAGGGACCAGAAGTCAAAGTGATGAAAAAAAACCATTAGGAAACATAAAGCACAAGAAAATATGGAATGATAAAAGAGTATTATCAGGTAAAAATTTTATAGTTCATGAAGATCGAAGTGGCACATTTAGGCATGATGGCAAAATCAAGATTATGATGATCTATGTGCGTAACTAAGATAGGAATAGAGGGAGGAGTGTAGGAATAGTTCATAATTAGCTATTCAAGGAAGTGAGAAATTAGGGTAGATGAGGAATCATCAATATGTATATTGAAATCATGTACTATTAGGAAAGGAGTTGTTGTAGAGAGACATTAAATTCATATGGCCAGAAGGAGAATATTCCAAGGGTTAATATATAAAAGACACTAGAATCTGGATTGGGTGAAAAATCTAGAAACAATGAACATTAAATGATTGATAATGATAGACAAAGATTCTCAAAGTTGCAATGGGAAAGGCATTTCTGATTCCCTCATTAAGATCAGTAAGTCAGGATTTATGAATGATAATATAACAATATTTTAAAGAGTAGAAAGGCGGGGCAGAGCAGGCATTCAGTGTCATCTGGAGGAATCCAAGTTTCAGTGAGTACTAGAGTATCAGAGTGAGAAAAGTTTAAAATGTAAACAAGTTTGTTAATTACAGAATAGATATTCTAGAACCCAGCTTTTTAAAACTGTACTTTATGATCCCACATGGGATCTCACATAAGAATATGGGGACCATAAAATTATGATTTATTATAAAATAATTTTAAAATATAATTATTATATATAATCATATAAAACTATATTAATTATTATATCAGTAAATATTTGATTTTATAATTATTTTACATATCTATATATCTGGGGTCACTTAAAAATTTCTTGGGTGAAAAGAGATAATGAGGAAAAGAAGTTTAAGTAGTCCTGTTAATCCATAGAACACATTTAAAAGGGCAGTCAGATCTGAGATGGGATACTGGGGAGGAAGGGGCATGATTGAGATGAAAGTGAAGGAGAAATTAGGAATTGTGAATAAAATTTTAACATAAATATTTAGGAATTTAGAATTACTGAGATGTGGAGTGGATGAGAAGTTGAATGTATCATCAGTTGTTAGGAAGGGATGACTTGAGAGTGAGGCTATTCAAAGTATTTCTTTTGAGGATACTTTATAAAAGGTTAAGACATAATATCTCCTGAGTCTTTAAGGGATCCCAAGGGATGGTAAGGAGTGGCCCCTGGGGAGTGTGGTTAAATGGCATTGGGAAGTTGAAGAAATAGGGGACTTGGGGGTATGACTTCTAGAATTGAAGAAGAAAACTATGGATGAAGGCAGATGTCAAAGTATAACTGGTAAGGGGACCTGGGGAAAGTCTTGGGAATGAAGACTGGGGTCTACCTAGTTCAGATATTGGGAGGTCCTTGGGTCAAAGTTTGAAACTAAGCTGTTTCAAAAAGCAACCAGTCAGTCAATCATTAGAGCATACTGTCCACAGACATTGTATTAAGATCTAGAGGAACACATAAAAAGGTAAAAACATGTCCAGTCTGCAACCAACTAAAATTCTAATGTGGGACAAAACATTTTAATAATTATACATAAAACATATATATATATATATATATATATATATATATATATATATATATATATATATATACACACACACATATATAAATACACACACACGCATACTCACACATACACACACAAGATGGACAAGAGGGCCTGGGAAGGTTTGGAGCAAAGTTTGAGACTCAGATGACATAGGGCACTAGGACAGTATTGGGACAAAATAGTGACCAGAAGGCAGATGGTTGAGATATAGGGCTAATACTTCTAATCTGTTGAAAACTTTTTGGATTCTGTTCAATCAACCAACATACCAGTACCCCTCTAAAATTTTTCATCTACAAATTTGATGTTAATATTAATATAAGCTGGTCAGATTAGTCCCTCCCCCTAGAATATAAAAGGAGATAGGCAGAGATTAGTTAAAATGACTGACAAATCCTGGACACCAAAGGAATTTTAGAAACCTCTTGTATGTATCTTTATCTATTTTTTTCATGATTGTATTCAAAAGTGCCTGGAGTCTGCTTGCCCTAAATTGGTGCATTTGTAAAAGACTCCAGCTTCTATTTTAATATACAACCCTGTAGACATTAATGATCTTAAGCACTCTGAATAAGCCTGTGTTTCTGGATTGATCCAGTATTTTGAGCGTATTATGTTAACTTGTATAGTTTCATTTCTTAAATGTGAATAGAAGCAACACAAAATCTCCGGTGGTGGTAGTTGTAGTGTTAGTTCATTATTGCTGTGCTCAAAAATAGGAAAGAATATTTGTGTTCAAGACTATACAATGATCAATTCTGATGGACATGGCTCTCTCCAACAATGAGATGATTAAAACCAGTTCCAATTAGTCAGTGACGGAAGAGAGTCATGATGAAGAAAGAAATTTGGAACAGAAGGCTTTGTAAAAGTCAATGTTGAAAAATTACCCATGCATATGTTTTGTAAGTAAAAAATATTTAATATAAAAAGGTGTGTTGTGTTTACATCCCCCCAGCTGGTTGTTAAATATTTATACTATAAAAATCTCGATTAAATTTTCCAAAAGTGGATAGAGTAGCATTGAGGAAGGATTTGGAGAGGTAGGGGTGGGAGTGGTATTTCCTTTAATTAAACGTTATTGAATAAAAACTGAAAGATATATTTATTAAATACTTTATCAAGTATATGATTGTGGAGTTTCCTTTTCCAGTATATTTTCTGTGGGTCAAAGCTTCTTAAATTGTGATTGATGAATGCTACATGGAGTCACATAATTGAATGTGGGGATCAAAATTGTGATGTACTATTGGTAAATGTTTGATTTATATACCTATTTTATTTGCCAAGATACCTGGAATCAGATAAAAGTTACTTAGATAGAGAGTTGAAAAAGTTTAAGATGCTATAGATGACCACTAAGATTCTACCCCCCTCTAAAACTCTGATTCCTTTCTTGTTTTAAACCTATACTACTTTTGTCTTATAAAATGATTACTGGGTTTTTAAGGGTATCACCTTTACCATAGATTTCCTCTGTGTGCATTTTATCTGGTAGTGCCAAATACATTGACTTATTCTTTCTTTCTTTTTTTTCTTTTTTCCATTTTTTATTTTCCTTTCTCTCTCTGTCTGTGTCTCTCTCTGTTTCTGTCTCTCTCTCTCTCCCCCTTTCAGTGATGTTATTTTTAGTTCATGGGAAAGTCTAATTAGGTCTACTACATTTCTCTTGTTCATGTGTTTTCTTATTCTTTCAAAACCCTATCTGAGTCAAATTTCTACTTATAGAACCAAGGTTGTCATTCCCCAATAGGTTGCACTTGTTTGTATAATAAATAACATAAAATTTTAAAATTGCTTCTACAAGTAAGATGTAGAAGCCAAATTAATCAGATAATAAGCGCCACTTCTGGGAACCTTCTTATAAAGAGGAGTTTTATTAGCAATTTTTCTTCTAAATGTGGTGATCATTCTTGAAACTCTACTTAGCATTTTAATATTTATTTCTATAATTTTACCTTTGAATTGCTTTAAAAAATTAAAACTATTCAATATAAGATCTGTTTTTCTTTTGTACTTTTTTTTTAAACTTGCTGTAGAGTACCTTTTGCTTTTAGTATTAGTAGACTTAATCCTATGAATCTTTATTTTATTTAAAAAGATATTTTCGCATAACATCTTTCTACACTATCATCTTTTCATCTATTAATGTACCTTTCCCACTGTGGTCAAGTGGTTCTTCCTAACCACCTTAGTGTTTTCTTTCCTATGATATATTTTAAAGCCTTTATTCTAAGTATTTGGATTTTTTAATCCTTTGGAAGACAATCTTATTAATATTTTTATTGGCAGCAGATCTTGCATACTTTGTTATTGTCCCTTAGAAAATATTCTTCCTACCTACTGTAGTCCCTAATATCATTTCTCATCTCCTACATTAATTAGTGTGGCATAGTAGATAAAGCAGCAGGTTTCAGGCAGGAAGACATGGGTTTAAGCCCCACTTTTGATATACTGGTATTGTTATCCTGAGTGAGTCAGGTAAGCTCTCTAAGTCTCAAACAACCTTTTAATTATGGATTAGGATATTGACCTAATTTGGCAGGAAGGTTTTTTTTTTTTAAATAAGACTTTCTTAAATTAACAAAATCACGAATGTGACCAAAAAAATCATGATTATAGTAATAATGATGATGTTCTATTTCATATGGCTTTTTGGAATATATAAAGAACATTATATTGTTTGACTCACATAATAACTGTGTATTACATGTATTTTAAATCTCATTTTATAGATAAGGAAACTGGGACTATGATGATTTTACTGATGTACTTTCAGCAAGGTCTCATGACTGAAAAGTGACTGATTCTGTAAAACCAGTCCTTTTGAGTCATAGTCTGCTGCTCTTTTCCCAGCACTTGAAAGCCTCTAGACTATATATTGTTGATTTTGCCAGTCAGTCATGTAGAGTTGTTCCTGCAGTGCTTTGCCCTTTTGATCAATGGCACAAAATTTTTATAGGTTTCTCAATGGCAATCTACATGTTCCCTGTAAACTTTTTAATTTTTCATTGCTCCTCTCAAATTTTCCCCTAATAGATGCATTTTACCATAGTTCACTTTGTTGAAATTGAGTAATAATATGATGGATTTTTCTGTTGTTCCCTCTAGAGTCAGAATGCTAACTCTAATTGGTTCAATCATTCTATATAGCAGCTCACTACACATACAAGCTTTTGTGTGCAAATGCTTCCAAAGTAAGTTTATTCCACTTCTCTTTGGCTTTTAAATAAGAAAGTATTGATTTACTTTGTTCAAAAACTTAGTAATGGTAATTGTTATTATTTCAATATAATTAAATATTTTTTGGAATAATTATGTGCCTAGCATTATATTAGTTATTCTGGGCAATGAAAAAGAAATGCACTTTTGTAGTTCTCCAAATGCTTGGTAAGAACAAAACAATGGTGATGACATTGACGGAAATGAATCAGTTTTGTGGGGATGTGGATGAGATAATACATTTAGTTTAGATTTATCATAGTTGAAGACACAATGGAAGAATGTTAAAGTAAAAATTGCATTTGATCATTTGATGCATGGTTGAAAAATTAGGAATAGATCATATGATTATCTTTTTTGTTGTTTAATATTTTAATTATATATTTTTATTTACAAAACATATGCATGGATAATTTTTTCAACAGTTACCCTTAAAAAACTTTCTGTTTCAAATTTTCCCCTCCTTCATCCCATCTCCTCCCCTAGACACCATATAGTCCAATATATGTTAAACATGTTAAATTATATGGTAAATTCAATATATATATATATATATATGTATACATTTTTATACAATTATCTTACTGCAGAAGAAAAAAATGGATCTAGAAATAAACAAAAACTGAGAAGGAAAACAAAAATCAAACAAATAATAACAATAAGAGTGAAAATTCTATGTCCACACTCAGTTCCCACAGTCCTTTTTGTGGGTACAGATGTCATTCTTCCTTTCTGGACAATTGGAACTGGTTTGAATCATCTCATTGTTGAAAAGAACCACATCTATCAGAAGTGATCATCGTACAGTATTGTTGTTGAAGTGTACAATGATCTCCTGGTTCTGCTCATTTTACTAAGCATTAGTTCATGTAAATCTCTCCAGGCCTCTTGAAATCATCCTGCTGGTTATTTCTTACAGAATAATAATATTCCATAGCATAGATATGCCATGATTTATTCAGCCATTCTCGCATTGATGGGCATCCACTCAGTTTCCAGTTTCTAGCCACTACAAAGAGGGCTGCCACAAATATTTTTGCACATATGAGTCCCTTTTCCTCCTTTAAGATCTCTTTGGGACATGAGTCCAAAAGTGTTAGTTACTTTGGGCAAAGTAACACTACTAGGTCAAAGGATATGCACAGTTTGATAACTTTTTGATCATAGTTCCAAATTGCTCTTTAGAATGGTTGCATCCATTCACAGTTCTACCAGTTTTCCCTCCCCTCCAACATTCAGCATTATTTTTTTTCTCTCATCTTAGCCAACCTAAAAGGTGTGTTGTGGTATCTCAGAGTTGTAATAATTTTCATTTCTCTGATCAATAGTAATTTGGAGCACCTTTTCATATGATTAGAAATAGTTTCAATTCCATCATCTGAAAATTGTTCATATTCTTTGACCATTTGCCAATTGGAGAATGACTTGATTTCTCATAAATTTGACTCAATTCTCTCTCGATTTTGGAAATGAGGCCTTTATCAGAACCTTTGACTGTACAAATGTTTTCCCAGTTTGTTTCCCTTTTAATCTTGTCTGCATTAGTTTTGTTTGTAAAAAAAAAAAAAAAAAAAAAAAAAAGAAAAAAAAAAAGAAAAAAACTTTTCAATTTGATATAATCAAAATTTCCTATTTTGTGATCAGTAATGATCTCTAGTTCTTCTTTGGTCACAAATTCCTTCCTCCTCCACAGGTCTGAGAGGTAAACTATCCTATGTTCTTCTACTTTATTTATAATCCCATTCTTTATGCCTAGATCATGAACCCATTTTGACCTTATATTGGTGTACAGTGTTAAGTATGAGTCAATGCCTAGTTTCTGCCATACTAATTTCCAATTTTCCCAGCAGTCTTTGTTAAACAATGAATTCTTATCTCAAAATATGGGGTCTTTGGGTTTGACAAACACTAGATTATTAAAGTTATTGACTATTTTGTCCTGTGAACCTAACCTATGCTACAGATCAACTAGTCTATTTCTTAGTCAATACCAAATGTTTTTGGTGTCTGCTACTTTATAATATAGTTTTAGATCTGATACAGCTAGGCCACCTTCATTTGATTTTTTTTTTTCATTAATTCCCTTAAAATTCTTGACCTTTTGTTCTTCCAGATGAATTTTGATGTTAATTTTTTTTGGTCATTAAAAGAGTTTTTGGGGAGTTTGATTGGTACAGCACTAAATAAATAGATTAGATTAGGTAGCATTGCCATCTTTATTATATTTGTTTGACCTATCCAAGAGCATTTGATATTTTTCCAATTGTTTAGATCTGACTTTATTTGTGGGGAAAATGTTTTGTAGTTTTGCTCATATAATTCCTGACTTTCCTTTGACAGATAGATTCCCAAATATTTTATACTATCAATGGTTATTTTATAAGGAATTTCTCCTTGTATCTCTTGCTGTTGAATTTTGTTAGTGCTGTATAAAAATGCTGATGATTTATGTGGATTTATTTTGTATCCTGCAAATTTGCTAAAGTTGAAAATTATGTCTAATAGTTTTTAAGTTGGTTATCTGGGATTCTTTAAGTATGCAATTGTATCATCTGCAAAAAGGGATAATTTGGTTTCTTCATTACCTACTCTAATTCCTTTAATATCTTTCTTATTTCTTATTGCCAAAGCTAGCATTTCTAATACAATATTGAATAGTAATGGTGATAGTGGGCAACCTTGTTTCAATCTTGATCTTATTGGGAATGGTTCCAGTTGATACAGTTTATTATTACCATATAACATATGATACTTACTGATGGTTTTAAATAGATGCTAGTGATTATTTTAAGAAAAAGTCCATTTATTCCTATACTCTCTAGTGTTTTTAATAGGAATGGCTGTTGGATTTTATCAAATGCTTTTTCTGCATCTATCGAGATAATCATATGGTTTTTGTTCATTTTGTTAGTAATATAGTCAATTTACTTCCTCCTCTGTTAATATGTGCAATCTATATTTTTTGTAGGTATTTCTCCATTTCACTTAGGTTATCAAATATATTGACATAAAGTTGGGCAAAGTATCTCCTAATTATTGCTCCAATTTCCTATTCATTGGTAAAAAGTTTTCCATTTTCATTTTTAAAATAAAAAAATTTGATTTTCCTCTTCCCTTTTTCTAATCAAATTTACTAAAGGTTCATCTATCTTGTTGGTTTTTTTTTTCATAAAACCAAGTCTTAGTTTTATTTAATAATTCAATAGTTTTTTTTAACTTTCAATTTTATTAATCTCTCCTTTTATAGTTAGAATTTCAAGTTTGGTATTTGATTGGGAATTTTTAATTTGTTCTTTCTCTAGCTTTTTTTAGTTGCAAGCCCAATTCATTGATCTTCTCTTTCTCTATTTTATGCAAGTAAGTATCTAGAGATATAAAATTTCCCCTTATTACTGCTTTGGCTGCATCCCACAGATTTTGATATGTTGTCTCATTGTTGCCATTCTTTTGAATGAAATTATTGTGTCTATGATTTGGTGTTTCACCCATTCATTTGATAGAATGAGATTGTTTAGTTTCCAATTATTTTTTGGTCTATTTTCCCCTAGTTTTTTATTGCATGTAATTTTCATTGCATTGTGATCTGAAAAAAATGCATTTACTATTTCTGCCTTTCTGCATTTTGAGGTCTTTATGTCCTAATATATGGTTAATTTTTGTATAGGTTCCATGAACTGCCCAGAAGAAAGTATACTCCTATCTCCATTCAATTTTCTCCAAAGATCTATCATACCTAACTTTTCTAGTATTCTATTTACCTCTTTAACTTTTAAAAAAAATTATTTTGTGGTTTGATTTATCTAGTTCAGAGAGAACAAGGTTGAGATCTCCCACTATTATATTTCTTCTCACAGCTCTCTTTAACTTCTCCTTTAAGAATTTAGATGCTATTCCACTTGGTGCATATATGTTTAGTATAACTTCAATATCTATGGTACCCTTTAGCAAGATATAATGCCCTTATCTCTTTTAATTAGATCAATTTTTACTTTTACTTGATCTGAAATCAGGATGGCTACTCCTGCTTTTTTTTTTTTTCTTCACCTGAAGCATAATATATTCTGTTCCAGCCTTTTACTTTTACTTTGTATCACTCTGCTTTAAATGTGTTTTTTGTAAACAATACATTGTAAGATTCTGATTTGCTATCTACTTCTTTCTGCTTTATGGGAGAATTCATCCCATTTACATTTACAGTTAAAACTACTAATTCTTTATTTCCTGCCATGTTTTTATCCCCATATTTTACTTTTCTCTTTCCTTTTCCCCTTTCCCTCCTCCCCAGTATTTAACTTATGAGCACCATTTGCCTCCAGCAGCTCTCCCCCTTTAGAATTCCTTCCCCTTTCTTATACTTTCCCCCTATGATTTATTTTCCCTCTTATTTAGGATACCCCTTCCTTTTTTCCCTTTCCCCTCCCATTTTTCAATAATGTGAGAGAAGTTTCTCTCTAAACCAAATCAGTTTAATATTTTCTCTTTGAGCCAAATCTTATAAGAGTAAGATTCACACAATGCTCATCCCCCTCCCTTCTTTCCTTCAAATATAATAGGTTTCCTTTGCCTCTTTGCGGGATGCAATTTCCCTCATTTTACTTCCACTTTCCCCTTTTTTTCTGGTGCAATCCCCTTTCTATGTGTAGTTCCTTTTTTATGTATAACAGTAAAAATCAAATTGTACATGCACTCTCAATGTATACCAATAACAGAAATACAGTTCTCAAGAGTTGTTTTTACCTTTTTATGCTTCTCTTGTGTCCTATATTTAGAGATGAAATTTTTTTTTATCTCTGGTCTTTTCATCAAAAATAAGTGTAATTCACCTGTTTCATTGAGTGCCCATCTTCTTCTATGGAAGAAAATTCTCAGTTTAGCAGGGTAATTTATTCTTGGATGCATTCCAAGTTCCTTTGCCTTTCAGAATATCAGATTCCATGACCTTCAATCCTTTAAGGTAGAAGCTGCTAGATCTTGGGTGATCCTTATTGTGGCTCCTTGATATTTGAATTTTTTTTCTGGCTGATTGTAATATTTTTTCCTTAGTGTGATAGTTCTGAAATTTAGCCACAATATTCCTTAGCATTTTTGTTTTGGGGTCTCTTTCAAGAGGTGTTCAATGAATCCTTTCAATGCTATTTCACCTTTTGATTCTATGACATTAGGGAAGTTCTCTTTGATGATTTCCTGAAAAATAGTGTGTAGGCTCTTTTTTTATCATGATTTTCAGGGAATCCAATAATTCTTAGTATGTCTCTCCTAGATCTATTTTTCTGATCAGCCTTTTATCAAATAAACATTTTATCTTCTTTTCTATTTTTCTTATATATTTTTTTTTTGTTTTGCTTGGCTGATTTTTGATGTCTCATCAAGTCATTCATTTCCATTTGTTCAATTCTGATTTTTAGTGAATTAATTTCTTTATTTACTTTTTTTTACTTCTTTTTGTATTTGTCCAATTGAGTTTTAAAATGAATTGTTTTGTTCTATGGAATATTCTTTTTTTCCATTTCACAAATTCTGTTTTTAAAGGAATTATTTTCTTTTTCCCTTTCACAAATTCTATTTTCCTGGGAGTTATTTACTTTTTCCAATTCACAAATTCTGTTTTCCTGGTAATTCTTTACTTTTTCCTTTTCACAAATTCAGTTTTGCAGAGAATTGTTTTCTTTTTCCACTTTATCAAATCTATCTTTTAATGAGTTATATGCCTTTTCTGAACTCTCTTGCAAAGTTTTCCTTTCCTCATTTTTCTTCTAGCTCTCTTTTAAGATTCTTTTTCATTTCTTCTAGGAGAGTTTTGTGTGATGGGGACAAGGTTATATAACTCTTTGGGGCTTCATTTGGACACAATCTACTTTTAGTCTCCTCAGGGATTGAAATCTGTTTTTCTCTTTCACCATAGAAACTATTTATAGTTAGATATAGTTAGAAAGAGAATATACTTAGCTATAGTTAGAAAGAGGATTCTCTTTGCCTTTTTACTCATTTAAAAAAATTGTTGAGATCTGCTTTTAGGGCAAGGGAAATTTACAAGCTTCCTCTACAGGCAAACTGCAGGGGAATGGCTGTGGCTGTGCTAGGTCAGTCCTGACTCATTCACAGTGACAGTCCATGAAACTCTGACCCTTCAGGGTTCACTCTTTACCTTTTGTGTTTGTGTTGTATGTTTTATAACTTCTCTGCTGATCTACTGGCTTGCAACCAGGACAGAGTAGCTAACACTATGGTAGAATCCTCCCCATAGATTCTCTGGAGCCCAGAGTTTGCACTGCACTATGGAGACTGCACCCTGCCCCACATCTGCACAGTGTACACTGGCATTCTGCACCTGGCCACTTTTCTGAGCCTGGCCACTTTTCTGCACCCACCTGAAACAGATCTTTTCTGATGATCTTCAAAATTATCTTCTGCTGGTAATTTGAAGCATTCCCAATATTTGTAAATTCTGCCAGTCTAGAACTAATTCAGAGGCTGAATTTTGTAGTTAGTTGAGGGTTCTGGGAGGAGATCAGAAAGAAACCTGTGTCCTTTCCACAATCTTGGCTCTGTCTCCTCCCACTCCTCCACCATTATTATCAATTTAGAGTTGAAAAGTGCCTTATAGACCATCAAATATAATCTCCCATATTTTACAGATAGGAAATCTGTATGGAAGTTAAGTTATTTGTCTTTTTATACATCGCTACTAAATATCAGGGCAATACTTGAATCAAGGTCTTCCCAACCTCATTCAATAGCTTAAATACATGTTGTTTCTCATTTCACAAATAAGGAAACTAAGGCATGTAGATATAATGGAAACTTCCCAAGATCATACAGTTATGAAGTATACAAAGAGAGATTTTTTTACCTAGATCTTTTTGACCTCTTTTTCTATGGTATATCTATGATCCCATATTCTTCATAATTAAACTTGGAAGGTAGATTTCATAGTCACCAATATAAACTGAATGTTGAAACTATTTAGTGAAAAATTTATTAAACTCACCTTCACTAGTACTTTTAGATATAATCTATTGTTTTCTCAATTTTGTTTAACATTTCCATCTTATCTGTGCTTCTTAAGAAAGTTCCACTGATCTTGTGTTGAACAGAGCCATCTACCCCTAGAGAGAATACTGTAGGAATTGAATGTGGTTCACACCATAGCATTTTCACTCTTTTTTGTTGTTTGCTTGCATTTTAGTTGCTCATCAATTGGGGAATGGCCGAATAAGTTGTGGTATATGAATATAATAGAATATTATGCTTTATAAAAATTGATGAACAAACTGATTTTATAAAGTCCTGGAATGATTTACTATAATTTATGCTGAGTGAAACAAGCAGAACCAGAAATACATTGTACACAATAACAGCAAGAAAGTTCAATGATCAACTATGAAATACTTGGTTTTTTACAGTGATTCAGTGATCCAAAGCAATCCTAATAATCTTTGGACAGAAAATGCCATCTGCATTCAGAAAAAGAACTAAGGATACCAAATGTAAATCAACACATGCTATGTTCACTTCTTTTTTCTTTTTTTATCTTTTCTAAGTTTTTTTCCCTTTTACTCTGATTTTTTTCTTCTAATATGATTCATAAAGCAATGTATGTTTAAATTTTTAAAAAGGACTGGAAGGATTTACATGAACTGATACAGATGGATAAAAAATGCCATCTGCATCTAGAAAAAGAATTACAGAGAATGAATGCTAATTAATACATATTATGTTCACTTCTTTTTTGTTATTGTTATTTTTTCCTCTACCATGGTTTTAGCTCTGATTTTTCTCTCCCAACATTATTCATAAATGCATATTGAAATAAATGAATCTGTTTGAAAAATCAATATATTCTACACATTGTCAATTGGCTGATGACTAATATAAGTCACATATATTTAAGGGAAGGCAAAGCAGTTCAAAGAAGTTGCAATGAGTCCAAAATTTTTAATTTCAGAGAGCATGATTTCCAAACTTTATCTAAGGTGTTCAAATGCTGTATGTAGCCTCTCTTGTCTACAGAATTATCCTGGTGCCAACATTTTATTATTTAACTATAAAATGTATAAGGTAAAATATCTGACCATTTAGATTGTGTTATATTTTCCTTGTTTGGAAAGATTTTTATGTTGTGGTTACATATACTAAATTCAACTGTTCTCCCTCCTCAATCCCCTGTTAAAAATAAGAAGGGATGCTCAATAAAGGTAAAGAGACATTTAACAAGGACATATAGGTATATGACCTTTCTGGGAAGTTTTTAGCTCAAAACAAACATGCAAATCCATCAAAAATAACTATTATAATGTTATTAATTCTTATAAAGACCCTAAAACATAGAAAAAAACAAATATTTCTCTAAATAGAACAGAATTATATTACCTCTTCTGAGTTCAGTTAGGGCTACTTATGTCTCCAGCAAGCCTTCCCAAATCCAGATTAAAGTGGGGAGAGCAAAGGGGAGTAGAGACAGGATTATTGTGAAGAGCTGTTCAGCTGTTGTCCAACTACTAATAAGGTAATTGCACATGACCTGAATTTTGAAATCCTTATAGACTGTAGCATTTCCTGAGAGGTAGGAATCAAACTATACTTTATGTATTAAATAAATATGATCAGAATTATTAAAAATAAAGATCTAGTTTGGGACCTAGAGTGACTAACAGTTTTTTGTTTTGTTTTGTTTTGTTTTTTGTTTTTTGTTTTTTTTACATTCAGAGGGTCTTAAACATATAAGAATATTTGGATTCCAGAATAATTTGAACTTTAGGGACAACTTTGTATTATAGCCTAATCACCTAATCACAATAATACATCTCTCCATTGTCCTTTTGACACTTGTTATCTAAATTCCTCTAGGGTCAGGGTATTTCCTTGACTCACAATCAAGGAATATTGGAATAAGGAATAACTAACACTCATAATGTTATTTAGCATTACATTTTCAGAGTTGGATCTGGATTTAACCTTTAATCCAATCCAATAAACATTTATTAAGCACCTGCAATGCACTAAGCATTGTTGAGCATTGGGGATACAATTAAGAAAAAGCAAGATAATCTCTGCCTTCAAGGAGTTTATAATTTAAAATAGGGAGGCAATACACAAAAAGAGGCTAGAAAGGGTGAGATGATAAGACCTGGGGGTTACTTGTTCTATGGAGGTGAAACTGGACAAAGCAGCAGATGCAGAGTAGAATGTGAGCGAGCCCACATTTACTTGGAGATTATGAAGTCTAACCCCTTAATTTGTCATTCGAGGAAACTAAAATCAGACACTAAGGTCACACAGAGTAAAGAACGTGGGTACTCTCATTCTAAGCTCACAGGAATTTTTCCTCTATGTCACATCCTCTCTCTTGCTAAGGGGGCTGGTGGAAAATGGATATACACTAAATGTCTAACTATGTGCCCCATGTAGATTGAATGCTTCTACAATGTCTTCAAAAGCCTCATCAGTGATAGTTTGTTCCTTAAATCCTGCCACTTTTCTAAATTCATCTTCCTGTGTTTCTCAAAAACACTGCATCTCTTTCTGTCTACACATCCTTTCCTCTCACCTGAAATGACCTTCTTCTAATACAGGAGGCAAAGTTCAATGCATTTGGAGTCAAAACATAGGGGTTTGAATTATGGCTCTGCTCCATGCTGCTTATATGGGCTTTTCATGGTCTTCTAATTTCCCTGAGTCTCACAGGTTCACCTATCTATTAAATGAGATGTTTTGATCAGGTCATTTAGATTATTTTAACCAGCAAGCAGCTAGATGGCTCAGAAGATAGAGTATTGGACCTACACTCAGGAAGCCCTGAGTTTAAAATTTCATCTCAGACAATTAGTAACTGTATGACCCTAGACAAGTCACTTAATATCTGTTTGTCTTAATCCACTGAAGAAGGAAATGGCAAATAACGCCAGTATTTTTGTCAAAAAAAAGTAGGTCCATATCATTATGAAAAGTCGGACATGACTTAACAACTAAATACCAAAAAAGTGGATCCAGGGACATCTAGATGGTGTAATAGATAGAACATAGGCCTTGGAGTTAGGAGAACCTGAGTTCAAATCAAATCTCAGACACTTAACACTTCCTAGCTATGTAATCCTAGGCAAGTTGCTTAACCTCAGTTGTCTTGCCAAAAAAGTGTTTCTTCATTTTACAAATTGGATGTGGTACTCTCTGTGGCCTTATTTCTATATTGGTTTCTAATTCTCATTTTTTGCAGTTTTTCTTACCTTGCTTGCTCTTTTAAAGCCTTCTTGAAAGCAGATATTGTCAAATACAGTAATCTTCACACTTTAGGCACTCATTGAGTAAGTATTTTTTTTTCCAATTCAGATCCTCTTTACAGGGCATGTATTCACAAAATCAGAAACTACTCAGAGGAGAATTACTTTCCTAGCATCACACAACAAATACATGCTGAGGCTGGAAGATAGTATATTTTCTACTGTTCTCAGCTTCCTGAAAGCCTGCCTGATAGGGGTAGGGTGAATACTGCCGTTGAAGTATATTTGACTGATCTAATATAAAGCTTGGGAATTTAAAATAATTCACAAAATGATAGGAGAAATAGCATGGAATAATGGATAGGAAGTAGGCCTTGAAGTGACAAAAAACTGGATTCAAATCCCATTTGTAAGACATTCTGTCTGTATGACTTTGAGTAAATCTTTACCTCTCAGTACCTTGGGCAGTTCTGTAAGACTAAAATGTTGAACAATTGTATATATGCATAGTTAGACATTCCTGACAGGAATCTTCTTTACTTGTGATATCAGAAATTCAGAGGCACTCCTTCCAAAAGAAAAAAACAAAACAAAACAAAAACAAAAATGAAACAAATGACAATGAAAAACAAATAAACAGAAACTTCACCTGTTATTAAAATATACATTAATTTTTACCCAGAAAATCATAAGACAAAGGAAAAGTTCTTTACTACCATAGAAAAAGCTGCTACACATATTTGTGTACATGTGGGTTCCTTTTCCTTTACTATAACCTTTGGGATTTAGTAGTGATCCTTTGCTGGATCAGAGGGTATGCACAGTTTAATAGTCCTTTCCATCATTCCAAACTTCCTCTGGAATGATTGAATTACTTCACAATTCCATCAACAGTAAATCAGTGTTTTATTTTCCTACATCTTTTTTCAACACTTATCATTTTCCTTTTCTGTCATATTATTCAATAGCATAGCTAAGAAGTGATACCTCAGAATTTTTTAAATTTACATTTTTCTAATCAATAATGTTTTAAAGTATTTTATATGACTCTAGATAGCTTTAATTTCTTATAAGAAAATTGCCTTTGACCATTTATTAATTGGGGGATAACTTTTATTATTATAAATTTGACTCAATTATCTAGATGTTTTAGAAAATGAGCCTATCTCAGAACCCTGACTGCAAAAATTATTTCCCAACTTTCTGCTTTCCTTCTAATTTTGGTTGCATTGCTTTTGTTTGTACAAAATAATTATTTTCAGAAGGGATAATTAAATAGTTGGGTATTCATATGAGTAAGATATAGTTTACTCAAATGTTTCTGGAGGCATTATGTGATAAATCTGAAATAGTTCAAGTAAAGGAAAACATATCATCGATGTGAATGCTGTGGATAAAGTATTTTCTTTCAGAATATAACATATAGAAACATACAGTTCCTTGTATTTTTATGAACTTTGATTGCTTTATATTATGGCAAATGGAAGGTGCTGCTTTAAAGATCACTAAGAACTAAGCAGATGGTGATTTTGAAAATAGCCTTCCAAAAGGAACTAGCATTTTTTTAACCCAGAATTGAAATGTTGAAATACAGTTTATGGATTTTTCATAGAGCTTTGTTAAAATATTATGGGTAGATTGTTTTAGGGCTAATGTTTGTAGTTATACTAATGACCACAAAGGAGGGTATTAAGACATAAGACATAAAATAACATATGGCAATAATAAAGCTATAAAACAAAATACACAGCCTTCCTACTCAATTAAAAGTGAGGCTCTCTAAAAATATGACTGCCTTTTTTCTTCCTTTCCATGATTAAGTGAGAAAACCAGAAAAAGGAAAGGAGAAGAATGCATAAATGATTACTCCCTCTGAATGATGTCCATTTCATATGGTCAGTAGATCAGTTATTTAATGCAGCCCATGCCCAATATTGCAAATAATGAATATAAAACCTTTAATATTGAAAACCTTAGGTAATTTAATTGGGATTTCCTAAGTCTGTATTGACATAGTATTCCTCAACCTTTTAGGGATAACTTAATAATGTGATAAGTTCAGATGAACAGTAAATCAATTCCATCCTCCTAGTTTTGTTGTACTTTTCATGCTATAATAGAGGTACATTGCTTAAAAAATAAAACAACAAAAAGGACATTTTTGTTGTATTACTAGCACTAAATTACTTCTCTGTGCAAGGGAGCTTATCATATCATGCCATTTTGCAAAGACAGGACAGGAGCAAAACACTTTCCTGCAGCAGAGTCACATTTCAACTGTCCTTCCCCTGCCTGTGGTCTATTGACAGGCTCCACGACATACAGCTGAGCAGTTTTTGTTGCCCCAGGTTGATGGGCCTGTATTTCCAGCAGTCCCATCTTTTGTTGGCAGCCAACACTCTTAAAGACAAGGTTGAGGGAGAGCACCATTATTCTATGGTATTCTTCAGATCATGTTACCCAGGTAATCTTCTTGTCTTTCTTCTCCTGAACTGTTGGGCTGCTTCCAGGAAAAGTAAGAGGTGCTGAATTACTATTTTTGTTATTGTACAGAATTGTAACCCTACCCCTCCTGCTCCTTCATTATCTCTTCAAACCTCCATGGTTAATTGACAGAGTGGCTTTATATCTAGATTTGTTCCCATTAGAAGTCCTTGTGTCCTTGAATCAACAGGTAAGGTAATCACTTTAATTACTGCTGTAATTAGCTATATCTGAAGCACCTGTGTGTTTTGGTATGAAAGAAGAAAAAAGGCCCAGAAATGAACTTTCTTTCTGTAACATCTATAGGAATTTTCTGCTTAATGTCTTTTCCCTGAAAAATCAAAAGCATCAGTACTAGGACAGAAAGCCAGTCAAGTTTAAGGGGGAAGGCACCCCCCATCAACTTTTCTTTTTAAAAGCTCTCATTTATAGCCATGGCAAAGTAGTGAGAGATCTTTAAGGAAAAGGCCATAAAATACACAGTATAGCTTTGAAATGGCCATAGTCTCTTTGTACCGGCAGCCATTAAAGAAACCAAAGAAAAAGAAATGAATTGTCAATATAGTAAAACAGCAGGTTGCTTTATAATGTATAATGTGTCTTGCCCTGGTTTAGTTTCTGTTAGCAGAGCATATTCTGTTAAGTGTTTGCCACAAAACTGTGCATAGTGCTTTCCAGCCCTAAGCATTTAACCCTTCTTTTGCCTGATCAACACAGGAAGAGTTGATTGTTTAGTTGTGTAGAAAGTAGTCTCTTGAAGTCCTTATAAAGTAACATTGGAAATGTAAGGAGACTCAAATGACCACCTTCCTGTTGAGTTGTGGTTCTATTTTTTAGACTAACTTTCAAGTGTTAAATTATGATAATCAATAGTAGAAAGTCTACATGGTCCTATACCCATACTCTCTGGCTATCAAAAATGAAGTCTGCTCACTTAATTTTCATACAGAAAAAGAAACTGCATTAAAGGCTGAATTCCAAAATGACAACAGCACAGAAATGGAAGTTTGTAATGAAACCTTTTTTTTCTTTCCTTCTCCCTCAAAGGATTTGGAAATACCAACCTTTTATACAGGATACATCTGGAGAGCATGTTACTATTAATTTTCATCTAAATTTAGGTGATAGGTGAATTTTATCACCAAATTCTTTCATGCCATTGCAAGTAGCCCATTTTAATAGCATAGAGGCAAGTATGAACCTTTAAATCCATGGAAGCCTTTGTTCATTAATAGCACATAAAAAAGAAAGATATTATGTTCTTGAAATGACTGAGTGAGGTATAGGTATTGTGCTTTGTGTTGTCCAATATTCCCTTTCCAAATATCTAAGTGAATGTCAATGTGACATAAATACAGTAATTTTCTTAAGTACACCTAAGAGGGACAATATTATTTATGTAAACAAGGAAATGAGGCTCTAAGTGGGGAGGAGGCTACTTGAAGTCTTAGAGTCACTTCCAACAGTCAGAATTAGAATAGAACTTTGAAATTCTAGAACCATTTCCCCATGTCAATAATTCGTTTGATCAACAAACATTTTTATAGTATATAGGTACAATGCTAGGTCCTAGGGAAATGAAGACAAAACGAAATAGTTCCTGACTTTAAAGAGCTTAAATTCTCCTTCTAAGATGGAGTTTCCATTTTCTTTCTGATATTTGATACAAATACAATCCTGAGTACAATTGAAATATCTGTTTTCTGGCTTCTCTCTCAGTATGTTTGAAGTTCCTTTTTTTTTTACTCATGTATTATTTATATTTATGCTATTTGTTTATATGTCATTTTCTCCTATTAGGCTATGAACTTCATAATATCGAGGTTTGTCTTTGTAGCTGACGCTCTCCACACTTCTATCACCAAAATATTTTGCACAAAAATTAATCAATGTTGTTTGAAATTAGTTAAAACCAAGTCAGGGAATCAAAATACTGGTCCACATTTATGCTTTAGTATTTATGAGGTTTTTTTTTTTTTTAAAACAACTTCTATGAGAAGTATATGTAATACAAATTTGATTATACTTGTCTTATAGATGAGGAAGCACATCTTCAGTTGAGAGGCCTCTAGTTACTTGGCTAAGAAATACCAAAGCCTAGTGTATACCTGGGCTAGAAAAAAGAACTCAAGGTATTTTGGATTCTTTCCTTCTGTTTGGGTTACATTCTAGTATGTCACTAGAAGTATTCACTAAAAAGATAGAAAGTCTGTCTTTAGTTGCTGAGACTATCCATCCATGAAAGCATTTTTAAACCTGCTAAGATAGAGAAGAGAAATTAAAAACAACATAATTCCAATTCATTTTTCTCAGCAGTATAATTGGCCTTTATGCTGCAAGCTCAAGTGATGGTACTGTCTGCATGAACGCAAATACTATACCGATTTACTAAATAAACCTTGCCACACCACAAACACCAATTTCATTCCTCTATCATAATATGACTCTTATAGTTAAGAAGATATTGCAAGTCTCCTTACAACTGACCCAGTTCTCAAAAGCTAGTCCTTTTCCTATGATGTCATCAACAGTTTTTAGACCCTAAAAGGTTGTATAGACCTAGGGCTTTTAATAGTACTGTCTGGGTTCAAGGATTTGATGTTGACAACAGCTTTACTTTATAGAATTTTCTCCATAAGGAATACTTATTTCTCTTCAGTTTTGGGGGGGCTTGGATGGGAAAAATTTGGAAGAAGAGTGAAAGAGGCAGGGGGAACCAAATCCTGATGTCTTTTTCAGAAAAAAAAATCTTGTTTATGAAACCATTCATTTACCTGAAAAGGTCAGTATTATTTCCTGAAAACAGAGATACTATTGTGAATTTAACATGCTTACTCCATGATCATGTCAGTAGAGAAATATTTGTTTCCAAATAATACATTGTTTAAAATAGGGTACCACAAAAGGAGTGCTGGTTTTGGAGTTAATAGATCCCGGGTGGCTAAACATTGTACCTAGAATCAGGAAAAAACTGAGTTCAAATAACAGTTCTAGACACACACTAGCTGTGTGGTCCTGGGCAAGTCATTTAATCTTTCTCTGAGCCTCAGTATCTTTTTCAGTAAAATAAGGATAATAATAGTACCTGTCCCCAGAAGAATTCACATTCTAATGGGATAGACAACAAGCAAAAAAAGCATGTACAACCAACCTATGTATGGGATAACTAGGAAATAATTAGGGGATGGGCCAGTTATGGGGTGTAGTTGATAGAGGTCAGAGCTTGGAGTCAGGAAGACTAATTTTCCTGAGTTTAAATCTAACTTTAGGCATTTATTAGCTCTGTGACTTTGGAGAAGTCACTTAACCCTATTTGCCTAGAGAAGGAAATAGCAAAGCACTCCAAAATCTTTGCCAAGAAAACCCTAAATTGTGTCACAAAGAGTCAAATATGACTGAAACCAACTGAACAACAAAATTAAGACAGAAAGGATGCTAGAATTAAGAGGGATTGGAAAAGGCTTCCTCCAGAAGATATGATTGATTTATGGCATTTTAAAAGAAATAGAGATTTTTCTTCATATTATATTCATTAGATTTGAAAGTACATTAAAAAAGGTCAAGTGCTAAGGTACTTTAAAATTTTGATATATTTTGTTTTTGTGTCACACTTTTTTCATATATCCTTCTCCTATTTCTTCCCCAATGATCTATCCCTTATAAAAACAATAAAAAAGGAAAAGAGAAAATTAACCAACATATCAACTGAGTCTGACAATATATGCTGTGTTCTATGTCTGTAGCTGTAACTGTTGTAAAAAAGGGATAGAGGTACATTTCATTTTTTTTTAGGGCCCAAACTTGATTATTATAATTACAGTGTTCAGTTTTGTTTTCCTCTTGCTTTCATCCTGGTCTCTGATAAAAGAATGACTCAGTCACAGAAAGTATCTGGTAAGAAATCCAAATTTCAAAAAGAAAAGTTAAACTTAGCTGACACAAATTTTTTTCATTTAAATTCTCACTTCAACCTCATTTCCCCATAAGATTTCCAGCATTTATAACATGTCATAGCCATCTCTTCCTGCACTGTAACTTTACCCAGTCATGGCATCCCAGCATGGCTCCAGCATTCATAGAAGGATAGGATTTGTCCTTGCCTGTTTTCCCCCCAATGGCAAGTGGAATAAAGGCTAATTGCAACAAACCATCTCAGATTAGTAAAACTTGAAGTCTCCTGACCAGTCAGACAAATCCATTAGGATTTTATTGGGTCCTAAAAAGAGTTATGTGATTCCCTAGGATCCAATCCGTGTCAATCAGGCATGGTAAATTGGATTCTTGAATAGGGAAATCCCTTAGGGAGAGTAGATGTTATCTAGATCAGATGCAGTGATTTCTCGACTCTGTGCTCACTAGGTTCTGTTCTCTCTTTAGTGAACCAATAAAACCATAATAAGTATTGATTAACCCATTACTGAGCATTATCCACTGGCTTCTGCCTGACTGTATTTAAACACCACATCATGCATTTCACAGCGCCACCATACCAATGAGTGCCTAACACTGGCAGCTTTGCCCAGTTGATGCCATTTTTAAAATTTGTCAAACATGTCCAGACATTCTAGTATTTCTAAAATCAAACATTTTGCACATCTATGAGCTGGTACCATATTCTTTAATAAGAAAAGTGAAATAGTTATTCAAGTTATTCTAAAAATTTATTTAGCATAAGAATATTTGGAAAATTTTCAGAAACCTAAGGGTTTCTGAGTCCTCAATGGGGAATGTGAGTCATTCAAGAATCAAGATAATTTGTGAATTGCTGTTCAACCTTTACACATCTTAACAATTTGTGATAAAAACGAAGGCAGTTATGATTTGTATAAAGCTGATTTTATTAGGTATTAGAAATGTCATAACCTTCTATAGAAAATTCAAACTTCAGTCTGTCTGATGGCAGGAAGTTTTAGTAGAAGTGTTGGAGACTGCTTTTAAAATGGGACTGCTCATTGTATTAAGCTTTCATTTTTGTTGAGACTGATCTGTAGGGCTTTTAGAACTTCCTCCTAGTCATTAGCTTGTGGTGGCTCTCTGAATTTATTTCTGAGTGCTACTCAATACTTGGAAATACAGAGATCACCTAGATAAATTAAACTTGATTACAGGGGTTAAGGTCACTTGCTGAATGGACACAGGTCGAACTGAGGCATCAGATCAGGCTATATTTTTAAATGCACATGAATTATTGTGCTTTTAGAAACTATTTTATTTTATCTTTATGCAGACTAAATGCAATACTTTGGGGGAAAAAGAATATGTGCTTTGAAAAATTGGTGTGTATTTATGTCATTGTGGAGGTATAGTTTTCAAGGCTAGATAGTATTTTGTGTTCATTACAGAATAGTCATTTGATCAAGTGATTTTCAATACATTGTCAAAATAAATTACATTCACTTCATTAGATGTACAGGAAGTATAGCTAAAGCAGGGACAAGTATTAATTTAGGACTCTGCAGAAACTGACACTCCATCTTATGACCCTGAGGCTGTATTATTCAAGATACCCAGTGATGGAAGGAAGTCTGTCTCCATAGCAATTACCTAAATCTTTTATCAGTCATTTCTGGAAGGAAAATTAGAGCAATTGTGTCAGGATGGTCATATGGGCAGAAATTGCACACTCATTCAAACCACTTATGTCTCTGACTTTGTCCTCGCTTGATGGCTGCTTTTGTTTACTAGTATGTTTTTGAAAGCTTGATTGGACATGAGCAGATGTGCTACGCTGTAACTACAAAAGGTTGGCCTTTGTTTCTTCTCATTTCTTTTCTTTTCTTTCTTTTCTTCTCTCTCTCTCTCTCTCTCTCTCTTTCTCTCTCTCTTCCTATATCTCTCTCTCATTCTGTCTTTCTAGAATCACCATAAAATGACAGTTTCTGTTTCTTAAGCAAATGATTCTTTTTAGGCTAAATCTGAGGGAAAAACTCCATCAGAAATAAATAAAATCAGCAGTAGTAGTGCTCTTTTCTCTTGTCATGAATTTAAATGATTAGTAAACTTGATAATATTTAGTAATCTGGGTTAAATTGCTTGAACATTTCAAAACTCAGTGAAAAATAGCACTCCTTTTCCCTCTCTCCTCTTCCAATCACACCATAGGTGTACATAATTATTGATTACATAATTACTGTCTTTATAAGGAATTTGTACATATGGATGAAATATCATCTGAGAATGATTTTAACAACCTTCAAGTTCCAGGATTACTAACTGAATTAGAAGGTAAGGAAAAGTTTCAGCAGCACTGTGGGAAATGGTTAAAAAAAAAAAAAAAAGAAAAAAGAAATCCCTCTGCACATTTAGATTTTTACACAGTTGGATTTTGAAATAAGAATAAAAAGCTTAACTGTTGATCAATAATAGTTGCAGTCTTCACTGAGTGGTATGAACAACACAACCTAAGCTCTCCCTTCAAGTTCCTTGTTCAGGAAAATTTACAATTAATGGCTTCCTTACAACAGCAAAGATATCCCCTTCTTCGTGGCTCAGCTAGGGACCTGCCAGACTAATATATTCCCAGTTTGCTGGCCATGGTCCTTTACTCTATCTGTCTTAGCATATTGATTTCTGAGCTGTCTTATTGGTTCCTAACATAATTATACCAGGAGTGGGTCTCTTAGTACAGCTAATACATTTACACCATGGCATCTAGGGAAGCTTATTATAGCGGCATCCGGTAGTGCCGCTACAGTTAAGGGTCAGTTTCCATTTCCATTAAAAACTCCATTTTTCAAGAGTCTATACCTTAGCTGTTTTAATTTATATCAGGGAAGGGGAAAAACAGAAAAAAAACTTCGAGTTGCGTTGGCTCAGATACAAATGTTTTCTGTCCCTAAAAGACAACACAAATGATGTTTCTTTATTATATGATATTTAAGTAAGAACAAGTGATAGCAGTTTTCATTGTTATAGTATCTCTGACATACCTACTCAGTTGATAGGCAACTCAGTTGTAACATCAATAGAGGTAGTTTCTATTCCCTCAAACATTTTATAAATATCATTTATTATTATGTCTTTGCAGAATTATGAAAGGTGCCAAAATTACTGGACCCAAAAGATTAGGTCCAGTATACTTTACCAAGAAAAAAAAAAGGTGGAAAAATAGACCTGATGGGAGTGTTGGTTCCTGATAAAGAGACAACACCTCTAAGATGACATATTTTCCATGCTGATAATTCTTAGCCTTTTTTTTTGGGGGGGGGGGAGGAGGGAAGTAAAAAAACAAAACAAAAAACAAAACAAAACAAAAACTTCATGACAGAGAACAAAATTATCAATTGTAATTGTAATTTTTGTAAGGAAAGGTTGAAATGAATTTGTTCATTTCAACAGCTCTGAAAAAATTTCAGCAGCTCTGGCAAAATGGTGGAAAAACTTGGTGAATTGGCTTAAATAAATTATTTCAGATTATTTGAATTATCTTCCTCACCCTTACTCTCAAATCACATGAACAATAGAGAGTTATTTGATCTGGATATAAATTTCCAACTCAATGTAGTTAGATGAAAATGAGTTTTTGAGTAGTAACAATCGATGAATGGACTATTTCACTTATATGCTAATTCATAGAATAGGAGCTGGAGGTGACTTAAAGAGGTTATCTGTCTCTTGCCTACCCCCATCCCCATTACCTTTTGTCCAGAAGATGAGATTCTATAATGTCTCTCTATTTTTTCTAAACTCTGACCCAAATCCTTCATGTTGTATGTCTATGCTGTCATTTTCCCCATTTTCCAAATAGCCTTAGAAAGAAATATATTAATGTAGCAGTCTTCAAATTAGCTGTAGAAATGTCAGCTTTGTGAAATATCTGTACATGGATGCATGTTACATTTATTACACATGTATATGTATTTATACATAGTTATGTATATATGCAGAAGCATATAGATAGTAAATATTTACATATTTTATCCACTCAAAAATGCATTGTTTTGCATAGCCAAGATAACTAGCAATTTATCTTTATAATTTCAGATAATTTAGGGTATATAGCAACACAAGGATATTTGAGCAATACGATTCTTTACCCCAGACTATTCTCTCCCTAGAACTTTACTTTTCAAGAACAATTATAATGTGAAAGATATAAAAAATATTGTCCCTTCTTTTCAACTTACAGGTAGGGAAATTAAATCCCACTGTAGTTAAATGATTTATGATCCTATGCCTAGTAAGTATCAAGGTTGAAATTTGAACCCAGTTCTTCTGCCTCCAAGTCTAGAGTTCTTTCCATTATTCAGCGTTGATTTGGAGTCATTTCTTTGGTGACAAATTACTGTACTCTCTTGAGTAAAACTGAATCCTATTCTAAGTGGTCCCATGTTGCTTTGGTTTTTAAGTCTTTTTACTTGTTATTGTTGTTTTTGTGTCTTGTTTGTAGTTCGTGCTATCAATTTTTAATTTTTTTTTTTTGCTATGCCTCTTTATAGCCAGTCTTCTAGCTCTCACTAATTTTATGTTTTGACTGTACTGTGAATTTGGAAACTAGATAATCTAGCTTGATAGAATTGAGTGCCAAATAAGAGTAAATAGCTTTTGGAGCATGGTAAAGGAACTTTCTATCAGTAAAATGCATGAGCTTTAAGGTATAAGCTTTATGGCACTTGTTTAGTTCTTCAGAAACCTTTTCTATGTTTGTTTTCTGATTCTTATCTGGATTCCAGATAAATACAGTGTTTATATACAGATCTGAGCCTAAAGTATTTTTCTCTTGTAAATTTTATGTATATACATACATGTTATATGCATACAGATAAAACATATACAAATACACAATGCAGGAATTTGAAGTTTCTCAGTTGAAATTACTTTGCCAACTGCAGCCCTTCTAAGACTTAGTAGAATATGTGTCTTATTAGGGGGTTTTGCACAGTTGTGGAAATGATTTGCACAAATCACACAACTAGGAAGTGCCACAGATGCTATCAGATCTTGTGACCTCAAGCCCAGTTTTCTAACTACTGTGCTATAATGAAACAAACATATACATTTAGTAGATTTCTGAGAAACTTTGGAAACAATTGTGAGAAATAGGAATTACTAGTATGGGGTCACCCATCATGGCATACCCACATCAAATAAGATTCTTTGATCTATGAGGAGAGCAGAATTGCAGTAGCTCAAAAACAAACAAACAAACAAACAAACAAAAACACACAAAAAAACACAAACAAGCAGATACACAATTCTAGAGATGTGTCCAGTATCTGTGCCTGATCTGTGGTAAAGTCTTCTAAGTACATATTGGTCTGATCAACCACAGTGGGATGCACTATATCTTGACCCCACCATAGTATTATGATTTTGATCTTCATTAAGTACAAAGAACAACAACAATAATCAATACTGGATTGAATGCAGAGTCAGTTTTTACAGATTAACATAACACATTAAAATGTCCAACATTCTAGTAGTTCCTTCTAGTAGTTCTTTTTCTTCTACATAGATGATATGTATCATTACTAATATTTTTCAGAGGCCCCTTTTATAAAACCTAGAAATAAGAAGCCGATTTCTATATGGACTGCCAAATAAGCTGTTTCAAGAACAAAATGAGAAATGATCAATTACATAAATTATTGGATGAACAGAGTTTTTAAAATTAAATTGATTGGACACTGAATTGATTTAAAATCATTGCATCATCCAGGTAACCACTAAGAAATAATATGTATGCCTTATAATTGCATCATAGCAAGTATGACTGTAGAGAAATAGGTATACATCTACGTGTGTGTGTATGTGTGTTTGTGTGTATAATAGAAAAATTAATTCTATTGATGTTGTCATCAGTCAACAAGTAGTTTATTTAATACCTACTATGTACCGGTCACTCGAGGACACAAAGAAAGGCAAAAGACTAATTATCAATGTGTAGTTGATAGTAAAAGTTAAGGTCCAGTTGGATTTAGGTCTGAAACTAGAATCCATGCCTCACCCATATATTTGCAGAACATTTCAAAAAGTATAAGAGCATTTCTGGTTTTATTATTCTTAGGCATTTTTATCCAAAAGAATGCCAAAAACCTTAACTTTTCTTTTTTCAAAAAAATTTAGTTCTTACTTGAAACTTGGAAGTGTTAAGAAATAAACAATTACAGATTAGATATAAAGACCTTAAACAATTTTTTTTAAATCTCCAAAAAAGGTTCTATTGCAGTTTTAACTCTGCCCAATCAAGTTGGATGTTCAATTTAGTAATAAAGTTTGTATTCAAAAGATAACTGTTTTCTTGGCAAAAATGACTTTACATACCATGTCATAACAGAGAAGAATTACCAGTTATTTATTTCACTGTTCCTAATTGTTGTCAGAATGTGACCTGAAACCCTGACATAGAATTTTTCAAAGTCAGAAATGGAGAAGGGGCGTGCATTTATCAATGTGTATAGCTTATTCACCTATGCAGCAGCACTTGCAAAGGTCTGCTTTTATTTAATTCTCTGGATTTCATTGTTAATGGGAAAACTGTCTCATGAATTAGGGAAGTGCTCAGTTACAAACCTGACAGAGATTGATTTGGGTTCTGTTCTTGGTCACTACCAGAAAGTGAAGGATAGCACAGACTACAACTTCTGCTAATGGTACATCACTTCAAAGGTGATCACAGAACAAGTGTTCATTAAAAGAGAGAATAGAATTGGAAATGAAATAATGCATTTTTTTGTATTTTCAATTTTACAAAAAAATTCATTATTTCATTTTTGGATATGATATAGTCCTCTAGATCAACACTTCTTAAACTTTCATAACTGGATTCCCTAACTGGATAAATAGGGAAATAAAATAAGTATACAATTCTAAGATTTACTGATAAGAAATCATAATTTCATGACCCCCATATTCAGATACCACAGTTTAAGAAGCTTTGTTTTAGGTTAGAGTACTTTCAAATTGGGTTCCATAACTTTTTTTTTTTAATACTTTTTTGGTACATTTAAAACCATTGTTTTTTAAAAAGAATCTATCAGCTTCACCAGACTGGCAAATATGTGCATGATTACAATAAAAAATTAAAAATCTCAATTCTAGAAAATTATATTGATATAAAAGCATAATGATAATTGAAGGAATTTTATGTGTTTCAATAAAAAAGTTTATTTTAATACAAGGCAATAAGAAAATGAAAATAGGCATTTTAAGGATTCATTAAATGATAAGTATCACACCTACACAAAACAAGCAAACAAACAAAAACCCCCCCCAAAACAAAAAAAAAAATAAAACACAGAATCAAACATAAAAAACAGATCGTTTCCTTTATGTAACAAGCCCAAAGAGCCTCCTTTTGATGATGTCTAGAGATGGAGAAACTATTACCTTAATAGACAAAAGAGAAACAACTTTTATAAAGATGCATTTCTATTTTTAATATTACACTAAAATTTTCCTGTCTGGAATTTCTATCCATTACTTCCAGTTCTTCCCCTTGAGCCAGGAAGAGTATATCCTAGGCCTTATCTTTCATCCACATGCCAACCTTTCAAAAGCTTGACTATGATATTGTATCCTTTCTCCAGTATTCAGGTCTTTTATTCCCTAGGCAGAACACCCTTTAGGCCAAATACACTTAGAAACACACATGCAAATGTGCTTACAAAACATAGAATAAGAATAGTTTCAAAAGTTTAATTTTTAAAAAAATAGATTGGTTAATTCAGAATAAAAGATATATATTGAATATGTTCCTGAAAGGCATTCAATTAACACTCTGGCTACCTAGAATTACAATAGAATTTCAGAGTAAAAAAGTTATAATAGGAAAATGCCCTAATTCAATTCCTGAGTCAAAAATTGTGAGACATTAAAAAAAAAAACTGTCATTATTTTTTGAACTTAAGAAATAATCATTTTAAATGAAATTCCTAGAATTAATTAGATAGATAAATGAATGAATGAACATAAATTAAAAAGACAAAATAACTGCATTGCCTTTAAAATTTTTAAAACGTATAATTGGGACTCCATAGAAAAGTTTCTGTTCAAAATGCCTGTCAATATTTTGGACCCCATTATAGCTTTGAACAAATAACTAAAATGTTTTACAATATATGATCTCATAGAAATCCATTGTTTTAAGTTCCCATCTATGATGGATTCCTACAGCCTTGGAATGGAGATTTCACTTGTACTAATTAAAAGCTCCATATCCAAATCCATGTCGTATTTGAAATCTAACCAAAAAATTAAGTTATTAATTCAAAGACAGGTTCTTAATTTCCATGATTATACAAGACAGAAGTATAAAAGATTAGGAACCTGGGAACAAAAGGCCCAATTTCAAACAAAGCATCTTAGCAGTAAGGCTTGCAAAATATTTAATTATGACATTTAAACAAAATTCCAATTCAGCCCAATCTTTTGCTTTCTAAGATTAATAAAATTTGCTTTAAAAACAATCAATCAGTGAAATGAACCCCCCTTTTTTTCCTTTTTTTTTTTTTTTTTTTTGCATGCTCATATGTCTATTAGCCCCAAGTAATAAGATTCAACTTCTGGATTGGATATAATTAAAGGGGGGAAAAGTCTTTTATAAATCCTTCACTTTTCTGTCTTAATCATTCCCTAGTATGTTAGTCAAATAATCATATAGAAATAATGTTTTCCAGTATAAGATAAAAGTAGGAGTTAGAAACTTGTGTCTTCTTTTTCAAATAATATTAAGTTATAATAACAATCACCATGGTTTTATTTTGAACATGTTTGTGTATGTGTGAAACTATGTGTATAGTGGAGTGGGAGTTGGGAGTGAATGGAGTGGCTAAGTAACAGTAAGAACAATATGATAAAGATATGAAGGAAAACTTGATAAGGTTTCTTGGTAACTGAAATAAATAGTTCAGTCTATCTTCTGAGAAACCTTTAATAGTCCATAAGAAGGAAAAGGCTTTTTTTAGTATGTAAAATAAGACCCTAATATTATGGAGGGAATAAAGAAGATACTTTTTAAAAGGAAACATTGTAATACTTCAAAATCATCCTTTTTCCTTTTGTCATTTGCAATGTCACTTGACAGCAAACATAAAAAAATATACTTGATACAACTGTGTTTAATAAACAGGGTACAATAGTACACTTGCTAAAAGCTGGGGATGAATATCACTACAGTTATTAAATTACTGTTCTTTAAAAATAACATTAGACAAATAACAGGAAATCACGCTATGTGACTGGATAATATAATAAGACTTCAATTATAAATGTTATGAACAATAAGTGAATTTCTAAATGGCAAAGTTAGAAGAGCCCTATTATTTTAACTTTGCATTTCTTGGATTTGCTGACTAATATCACAGATACAAATGTGAACTTAATACATTATTTTCCTGGAAAAAAAGGAATATATTTGTCTACAGACTGCACATAATTTACTATAAATCAATGCAATAAATATAGTAGAATAAAAGTACTGTTTTGTTGAATGAAAAAAGAATTAAGGTTCAATTTCAGCCGGCAGTCGTTTCAGAGGGAATATTCTCAATAGCTACATTCTAATCATTATGGACCCCATGCTCAAACTCCTATTGACCTCACCTTATCTCTTTAGAGCATGGTTTCAAGCAGAGCACTGTGGATTGAAGAGGTATGTGGAAGTTTTAAAGAGGATTAGAATTTAACCTTAACATCATAACAACTAAGCTACCTGATCTAGGAACTAGGGAATGGAAAAACTCCTGGTCACTATAGAAATTAACTTAAATAACGCTTTTCATGTCTAGAAGTTCAACTACCTTTCTTCCTCAAGGATGTGCTAGTTGTTGAACAGACATGGACTGGAAACAATAGCAACAATTCACACAGTTAATTATATTTTGCTAATTTAATAGGATCAGGTGATATCAAAACTGCTATATTGGGGTGGGGTGGGAGACATATTTATTCCAAAAGGTATTAGATTTGAACTACATCCTGCTTCTTAAACTTGTATGACTGCTTTAATTGGACAACTTATAATCACTTAGGGAGAATCTATAATTTTTTTGATGATGTTTAAATCTCACATCCAGCTAGAATCTGAGCTACAGGCATATATATCAGATGTAAATTTTTAATCTCCTATGGAATATGAGTTTTTGTCTTACATTAAAATGGCTGTTTTTATACATGATTTCAATTATGGATTTAGTAATTAAAAGATATACTGAGGCTAAAATGTCCAATATTTTAGATAATGGACATATTTTAGAACAAGTTGCAGGACATACTATGGGAAAGTTTAAAAAAGGTGATACTCAGATTCTTATATAAGCTCAACAGCTAAAGTTTGGTATTAATCTCAATATGAAACAAAGGTTTAGCCAGTTGACACACACTCACATTTGAGTTTTTAGCAAAATGGTAAACTGGAGATCTCCATATAAGATAACTTTTATTAGCAGCGGTATATTACCTGTCAATAAATGGGTTAATAGTTGCCTCCATTTTTGTCAAAAACCCTGAGCAAGAAGACAATCCTTCTTTTATATAGGAATACAGAACAAAAAACAAAACAGAGTAAATGACATCATGGGATTGGGGTCAATATGATTGGTTGGTTGCAAAGCTGAGGTGCAAGGAATAACATGATTGGTTGAAAATTTTGGTATCAGGGATGATCAATGGATGAAGCTCTCTCCAATAATGAGATGAACCAAATCAGTTCCAATAGAGCAGTAATGAAATGAACCAGCTACACTCAGCAAAAAAAAAAAAAAAAAAAAAAAAAAAAAAAAAAACTCTGGGAAATGACTATAAACTACTACATAGAATTTCCAATCCTTCTAATTTTGTCTGCCTGCATTTTGGATTTCCTTCACAGGCTACACTATTTCAAAGTCCGATTCTTTTTGTTCAGCAAAACAACTGTTTGGTCATGTATACATATATTGTATTTAATTTATACTCTAACATATTTAACATGTATTGTTCAACCTGCCATCTGAAGGGGGGAAGGAGGGGAAAAATTAGAACAAATGATTTGGCAATTGTCAATGTGGAAAATTACCCATGCAAATATCTGGTAAACAAAAACTATTAATTAAAAAAAAAATTTAAAAATAAATAAATAAATGCAATCTAAAAAAAAAAAAAAAAAAGAAAAATTTGGTAACAGGGGCTAGCAATGACCCCCCACACACACACCTTTCTTCTCTCATGAGATGAAGAAGTGGTCATTGTTTGAGTCCAGGTGTGAGATAGGAGCCCAGACTTTTGGATTAGTAAACCAGATGACCTTGAAAGGTAGTTTAGTAGAGTAAAGGTATCACTCCTGACTCCTATTATTTTACATAATTTTCCAAGTTTAGCAAAATTCCTTAAGGCAAGAAAGCTAGATTCTTAAACTTTACTCATCACAGTCTGGCTGAAGTTCAGAAACAAATAACTGTAACTTAAAAGAATTAAAGGACAAAAGCATTTAGAGGAAAAAGTCAATTAATAGTAAATGAGATCAATGAGAATATGACCAATCTCAATCTTCTCACAGTCAATCATCAGCAAGCATTTATTTAGTACTGACAATTTTTAAATTTCTAATAATTCAAAGGTTGACAAATGACAAAAATACAAAATGAACTATTTTTCAGAGGCTTTGGGAAAATTGACACATGGATATGTTGTTGGTGGATATACAGCCTGAGGAGAAGCTTAACAGTGGGAGAAGCATACCACCATAGCAGAAGAATGTTTTAATGTGAGACAATTGCAGGTGATGATGGCTAATGTAAGAAATAATGTGGTCAATGATGATGATCTAATCCCAATATAATAATTCTGTAGTTGTGATCTACAGAATACTTTTATATCTGTATTTGTAGTATGGAAATTTGTCATTTGTCAGTACATGAAAGATGATCAGTTCTTGATGCATAATCCCAGTTATCAGGTCAGGTTTTACAAAGTATTCAGTAGATGGTAAATGTTTATAGTCTTCAATATGTTTCACTGTCTCCTCTACTTCCTTAAATAAACTACTTGTGAAACTGAGCCTCCAAGGTCCCTAAGCTAAGCCCTGTTGTAGATTCTGATAGCAAGGATTTTGTCCTGAATTGATACAATAAATCCTTCCATTCCCACTCACAAACTAGCATGATTCAGAAATTTGTACGAAACTTTGTCAGTTAAATTCACAGAAAAACAGGATTGTACATTTAATGATAAAAGTAATCAGAGAGGTCATCTACTCCAATCCTTTCATTTTAAAGATGAAGATTGAGGAACAGCCAGTTGAAGTAACTTATCCAAGAAAACACATGTGGTAAGTAGTAAAATCAGGATTCTGGCCTAGGACCTTGGACTTCCAATTTTTATTATAACATGTGGCCTCTGAGTTTATTTATCATATAGAGATAATCTATTAATTCTGCTTTTTAATCTTACTTGTTTCAAAGGCTTTATTCAGATATAAGGCACTTTTAGTTTTATCCATGAGTGAATGGGGAGTGAATGGCTTGGCTAAGTAATAGTATTAGAAACATCATGTGATAAAAATATGAGGGAAAACTTGAGAAGGTTTGATTTCTGTATTTATTTTGCCTCCATGAATGATATCAATTGGCCCAAAAGTATTTTTTGGGGGGGGAAACATTTTTTTGACTTGTTTGTCATGTTTTATTAAGTTGTCTATTAATCTTATTCTTTTCATTTTTCATGGAAATGTCAATTATTTTTGTAGACACCTTGTCCCAATAAACATCTGTAATAAAGAGAACCTGGGACACAAAATTCCAGCATGATCAATTTATTATCAAGGCTAGTAATTACAAAAAAACAGGATTCATGGCCCAGGATAGCCATGGATACCTCTGGCAGCCAGAGCAGCCTTTTTTATATGGTGAAAAGATAACAGGTTATATAAGGTGCCAAAAATAATTTGTGAAGAAAATAAAATTAAGACAATAATTGATCTATAGTAGAAGTAAAGGATGGGTTTTCATTTGCCCTGATGTGCAAGAGGGGATCTCTAGGTCTCATGGCAATGGGGAAAACAGATATGAACAATATCCTTTGGAAAATTTTGTGTCAGATACCTCTCTATACAAGAATGTGGTACTAGATAAAACATCTTATGGCCAGGTCTATGCATCCTCCCTTTTCCTCTTTCTTCTTTTGTCTGGGTAAAGACAGGTTTGAGTCCATGATGTAGCCCAAACTCTACCATCAAGTTCTGTAGAATAAAATCTAAATCCGATACCTAAGTATTGATTCTTGTGATTAGGTATAATTTGCAATTAATAAATAATATAAAATAAAGTGGGATATAGATTTTCAATTTCACAACCTAAGGATTGGTGATTGTCCTTATCTTCTGTTAATATTGGCTGGCTTTTTTGCTTGAGTACTTTCCAAATCAATTACAACCCACTTTTTATAATTCCAAAAGTATACATTAAGACTGGTATTGCATAAGTTTGAATTTCTTTAAATGTGTTCTTCCCATTTAACTTTTCAGAATTCCTCTAAGTATCTTAATGTAGTCAAGCACAACATTTTTCTTGGTGTCTTTATGCCTTGCCTAGAAAACAAACTATTTCTTAACATCCTAAACAGAAGTTTTAAAATTAAAACTGTCTAATTTTTAAAAATAATTTTAATATATTATGTGATTAATTTCCTTTTAAATTATGTGTATTTTTAAAATTCATTTAAAATTATTATTTAAAAAAAGATCCATGAGCTTCACCAGCCTGCCAAAGGATTCTTCAACACCAAAGAAAAAAAGAAAGAAGAAAAAAGTAAGAACTCTTGATCCAAAAGATTCAATGCATTTCTAAATTTGCGCTTAATGATTTTCAGTTCTATTTTTTTCCTATGGAATATCCTATGAATTATACACTCTTTGAATCTAAATGACATTTTGATATCAATGGAGAAAGATTCCATAAAATTGAGTAACTAACTGTTAAACTTTTTTTTTTTCAAATGGTATTTAATTTGATGTCATCCATATGTACCAAATAGTTAATAAGATATTTTCATTCTACTTCATCTCTAATTTGGAAGCCATACTTAATTCTGTTTAGAAGACTTGTTAATAGTTTTAAAGCAAAGCAAAATCATAATTGGACTTTGATATATCTGTTCTGCTGTTTATTCTATGGATGGTATACAAACTTCCTGTTTCTTTTAAATATTCTATTCGCAATTTTGTTGCATTGGACTTTGTGAAATCACATAGGCAACCAGAAATTGTCTATGTTTTCTTTCTTTAAGAATTCTGTTTTGTACCTCTTTTTGTGCTTCTCAAGCATCTGTGATATTTTTGATTGATGTTGATTTTGGGGAGGGGACAAGGGTTCTTTGTGTTAGTTTCACATCTTGTATTTTTTATTCTTGGCCTTCAATAATTAATGGAAGAAATCTAGAATTCCTGAAATCTTTTTTTTTTAATTGCTTATTTCATGTTACCTTGATATGAGTAATAATGCATTTGGTATTATCCTCCACATATTACCTAAGATACTGATATAATATTCTAATACTTTTCCACAGATTTTCAATAGGCACATCTGTTATGGTGATGGTTTGATGCCTCTTCTTAGGAATATTTCTTATTAACTCCAATTTTCCCCTAATGGTCCTCTTACCATGAAACAACTGACACATGAACTACTATGGGAAAGGTTTAAAATGCTTGTTTATTTAGATATTATGGGAAAATGAGTTTACTTGTTATGACTATAAAAAGGAGTGTTGTGAAGCTCAAATGATTAATGAATGAGAAACATTTTGCAAACCATAGACTGCTATATAAATGCCAGTCACCACTATCATTATTATTAATATTAACCTATACATAGTCATCAGATCTACATTCAGATGATGAACTTCATTCCCAGAGCCTTCAATTAGACTGCTTCCAACCTCAAGCCTGGAATATGTGGGTAAATGTTTAACATCAGTCAAACTTGCCACTGTTTGGTCGTTTCAGTTATGAATGACTTTTTGAGACACCATTTGAGGTTTTCTTGGCAAAGATACTATGATGGTCTGCCATTTCCCTCTTCTGCTCATTTTACAGATAAGGAACTGAAGCAAACAGGGTTAAGTGACTTGCCCAGGATCACACAGCTAGTTATTGTCTGAGGTCAGACTTGAACTCAAAAAGATGATTCTTCCTGATTTTAAGTTTGGTGCTCTGCCCACTGTGCTGCCTAACTACTTCTCAATCAGGCTATTTGAAACAGGGTAGGGAGAACTAATTAGGCAGATTAAATTTAAAAGTATATCTTTTTAAAAATCAGGCTATGTGAGGAGAAAAGCACACTTTTAAATATAATCAGCATTATTAATACTTCTTAAAGTCTATATGTTAAACCTATATTTGCAGTGACTGTGGATTTCTGAAGTGTAAATGCTCACACTGAAAATTTAACAATTGAGTTTCATGCAAGAAGTGACTCTTTGTCTCCTCTTAGTTATAGAAAATACTAGCTTTTTAAAATATATATTTGGTATAAAGTTTGCTAGTTGTGTTTGTGCTGCCAGCCTCAGAAAAAAAAAAAAAAATATATATATATATATATATATATTTTTTTTTTTGGAATTCCACCCGGAGTAGACCCATCTTGTTTCCAAAATCATTTGAGAGTTTAGTGCTGTTTTTGTTATCTATTTCATTATGAATAATTTCTGAAGTTTTCAATAAGTGGATATACTTGTGTACTCAGTCTTCCCAATTTATCATAAGTACCATCTCCATTGAAAATTTTCTAACAAGTGGCATTAGTTTTTTTTTTCTGATTTGTTCTAATGTGTCTTGCTTTCTTGAAGTATTCGAACATAAAGGAATGGCATTCACTATTCTGTCATCCATGCCAGGCTGATCATCATAGCTATGTTTCTTTAGAGCCAGCTAGGAAGTCTGTGCTACCTCATCTACTTCTTAGATTCCTAGAATCCATTTGATCATAAATATAGGGATGCTCAATGTTATTGCCAGAAACCAACTGAAGAGAGTTTCAGAGTTCCTGCCAAGCTTTTAAAGTTACTGCATTAATCTCAAGGAACACAAGATTCCTACTCTATGTAAACCTTCCTGACATTCCCTTATTCCTTATCACATGGATAATGAGTTGAGCTGTGACATGATGCTGATGCTGATGACCGATTACCTGATTACTATCTCATCATCATCTTTTTTCAGCCTTAGTTCAAAGTGATCTGATGATAAATTGCTAAGCTGCTAGTATTCTTTTTTACTGAATGTTCTTCATTCTAGTGCCTAGATCAGGAGTGGGGAACCTTTTGTTCTGCCAAGGACCATTCCTGAACCATACAAAATTATTAACTTATAGGACTCAAGCAGTGGAAGATTTTTGTATCTCTCTCTCATCTCATCATTGCCTGAGATGGCCTTGCCCTGAGGTTCCCCACCCATGCCCTAAATGAATAAAATGAATGCCCTTTATTATCCTTGTTGTTGCTGTTGCTAACAGCATACATGGAAAAACTAATCCTGGAGAATTTCACAGATAAATCATGATGACTAAACATTGATTTTACGGGAAAAGGCATATTCTATGTATTACATGTATATTTGTAACAGATTTATTTGAAAACAATATGATAATTGTATTTGCATAACAAGCTCAGTTCACTTGAATAACAAATAAATTACTAAAAATTTAATTACCATTCCAGGGTGAAAGTGAAAGATAAGCTAGTGGAACATGAGCTCTAGGTTGATATTATCAACCTCATGCTGGTATCACAGAATTCCCCTGTAGACCCCTTGAGTTTTCTTTGGTTAGAAAATGTTTTACCCCAATCTTTGGTTGGCTCTGCCACTGAAAAATTGATTTGAGGAGTTGTTTTACAGTTGTTTGGAGGAAAATGTTAGGCGAATTCAACTCTGAGTGTCAGACCCTACTCAAGGAAAATATCATCACAACCAGGGAAATCTGTTTGCTTGAATTGCCAGAGAAGTAAATACCATAATCCCTAGTGGGCACATCTATAAGTTTAGTCCAGGAAAAAAAAAAATCACAGGTTATCAGCTATGGAGGTAAAAAACACAGATTTCAATTATATGACCATGATTTTTGTTTCCTGGAAAAGTAGGAAGTCTTACTTAGAAAACAATTTAAAACATACTTTTAAATATACAGGACTAAATGTTATTTTTTAAAAAAAACTATAAGTTCAATTTCAAGGAAATATTAAATAGCTATCTTAGAATCACGTCAATATTATTTATTATGAAAAGCAGAGAAGCTGAGGGCATCATGCAGAGTTGTGTTGTGAAGGAAGGTGGAGGAGGTCAGGATAAGTTTAATTGATGGTGAAGTTAATTCTGCCAAAGCACTAGTGATCTGGAAACAGATTTTTTTTTTTCCTACCTACCCACCCATTCCCCACAGGCACTTGGAATAAAGAAACCAATGAGCCAGACAAAAAGAGACAAAGCCAGAATAAAGAACCAGAAGTTTTACCTGGGTCGGGGCAAGGGAGGAAACAACTATGAGAAAAATAGAAATTACCAAAGCTGCAGAAGCCACTCAATATTCCCCCTGAATGATTTCTTTCCAGTGAACGATAATTTTCACTGCTTCCTATCTTTGCAAGTATTTTCATCTTCCTTGGAATCTTATTCCTTGAAAATGAAACCAGGGGACATCCCTAAGTCTTGCAAGATCACAAAAAAGTTGAGTTGACCTCATTAGGCTACTCTTATCCTGAACAATTTAACCACAATTCTCTGGAGGATCCTTTGCATCACAAACAAACAAACAAACAAACAAAAAAAACCGTATGCCACATCTTGGGTCAATTTGGTAGAGGCTTCTCCTGAGTAAAGCACACATATTCAATTCACAAAAGTTTGAAATACTTGGTAGCCTGCATCCTTTGCTTTCATTTGTCTATTCTGCATCACAAGTAACCTTTATTATATCTTAAATGGACTCCCTTCAGTGACTAGACACTGGCAGTTGGAAGACTGGTAATTAAGTAATGAGAACACATTCCAACAATATTGTAACAGTTGCTGTTATGGGTAGACTTTTATGATTTCTCCCACTACAACTTTGTATAAGCACTGCTGATTATACTTGTTTGGCAGCTATGATGTTTTCTCTAATAGCTAAAACTATTATACAGCTGCTATATATATATATATATATATATATATATATATATATATATATATATAATGTACTTTAAGGTGTGTAGAGAATCTATTATTATCCCAAACTTACAGCTAAGGAGCTTGAAGTCTGGAGGGGAAAAATAAGTTTCCTAGGGTCATAAAAGTAGCAAATAAAGAAAAAAATTCAAAACTCTCCTGACTTTAGAACTTGGGAATGTAATTTAGAGGATAAAGGACTGGCCATAGAGAAGGAAAGATCAGGATTCGAGTCCTATCTCAGATTTATGCAGTAAATATCAATGACCCAAGGCTGTTTATTTAATCCCTGTGTGCCACAGATAAATCACAAGCATTGCATTTTTTTTTTTTATTTTTTTTTTTTTTAATGTAGCTCTGAAATATCCCAATAAACCTGGACTCTTAGGATTCTTTTTACTCTGGATCTTCCCATGCAGAAAGGGGTGGAGTCAAAACCTCTTAGGGTTTTCTCTTTAAATCCCCTTTCCCTGCTCCTTAAGAAAGAGCTGATTTGACAGCCTCAGGGACCCACCAGACTCTTCTGGGACTCAAATTGGGTGATTACAATCAATAAAAATGAAAGACTGGCTTAAAATCTAAGAGAAAAGACAGACTGATAGCCCCAGGTTCCATTTGATTTTGCCATTGGGAATTTTTCTATGAAATGTAGATAGAATAAATGGCTCATTAAACTATGCCCTCAGGTCTTTCTCTGGACTAAAAATCAAAACCAAACACCCCCAAAACACTGATCTCCCCAAAACAATAACAACAACAACCACAAAACCACAAACAACTGGTTTGATTATCTTTGTTTAGATAATCAGTAAAAATATACTGTTATGATTGATCTTTTTTTTTCTCCCAGAAAGGACCAATGACATCACAATGCATGATAGGTGATGTTTTGGTTTGCATGTGAATTGGATTTAAAGGAGACAGAGTTGTACAAAGTCATCAGCCTCATGCTCTTTCAAGAGATATAAAAGTCCAATGTCAAGACAGAAGTCAGAATGGCCTATTAGCAGTAGATGGCATTGACTTTTCAATATTTCACCAAGCTCTAAGCATTTTATAGCTCCTGCTTCAGCTGCCTTTGTGACCATTGTTCTCATTTGACCATTCTGCTGGGCAGAATCTGACCATTCTGTCTTCTTATGCTTGGGCAGATACTCCCCATCTCACCAACTAATTTTAGGTTAATTGATTACCTTCTATCTGCTTTAGCCTTTCTGCAGAGATTTCACTGGGGTGTGGTCTCTGAGCATATCAAAACTTCTTGGAACCACAAGTGAGAACTTGGTAGATGAGCAACCGTGAAAAGTACCATTGAGATCTCATACCAGAAACTCTAGTCTTCTCTGAACACCCCCAAACCATACACACCTATAGGAGATATAAGGAAGATATAAGTGATGTGGGTTAAGATTTCTTTCTAATTCCCATGAATCCAATGGAGATATCTGGGTTTTCCCAGTCCCCACCGAATCTGAGATAACTTGGCCTGTTCAAGCCCCCATCCTAATAATTTGCTCAGGTTTCCCCAATGACCACTCCCAGCACAAACAGCTTTCTCCTTATCTAAAATCCATTGAATTCTATTCAAATGCTAACCCTGGCTGAAACCAGCCAGGAGCTAACTTGGGACTCAACCCATGGGCCCCTTCACCAAAACCCACCCATTATAAAAGAGAAATTGGAGTCCACTCTTTCCAGGAGCTCCAAACATAGCATTGCCACCTATTCCAAGGGTTCCTTCCTGACCCCAGCCCTGGCCCTGGCATCTTTCTACCTTTAACCTTACTTCCAAATCCCAAAATAAACCTCTTTTATTAATCTAGGTTTTTGGGTCTGTAAATTCCTTTACAGAGGACTCTGCACTGCTACTAGACCTCATTTAACTCTGTATTCTTGCACCAAATCCAAAGGGGTTGCAGAAGAGCTCTATTTGACTTCTTGTACCCTGAACCTGCCACTAGACCTCAATTAACCCTAATTTCATCTTGGTACCCCTTACCTAACTCTCATCATAAGGGAGGTCCTCATTTTGACATTGACATACCCAAGTTCCACTCTCAGCTCACCAGGAGTAGCATCTATAGTTAATCTAAGTTAATTAGGCTTAAAAAAACCAAACCAAAAACCATCCCCTCATCCCCCTTCCCCCCTCCCCCCCCAAAAAAAATCCCAAACCACATCAAAGCACTGAAAGTGATCGTTGCAGAACCTCAAGGGGGAAAAAAAAATCTTCTGCCTAAATCTCTTAACTTCTATTTGACTCAGTTTCCTGATCTATAAGGCATTGATTTAATAGCACCTCCCTCTCAAGGTAGTTGTGAAGATCAAATGAGGTAATAATTGTAAAATACATGACACATAATGGATACCATAAAAATGCTAAAATTTTGTTATTATCCTAATGTATTTACCATTACCAACATTCTGGAAACTTGTAGAGGGGACAACAAAGATAATTTGCATTTGGTAGATACCCAGAGAATTTTCAATCCCACCAATTAATTTGTAGGGGCATTTCCTTCCAGGATTTAGCATCCCATCCCACCACACATACCCACTTCTCCTTACTCTTAAGCATTTAGTTAAGGACTTGCTGGAAATAACAAGCACTAATCATCAACTACTGAAAACTACCCTGAAATACAAATGCAATGTCCCAGAGACATATTTTCTAACTCTCTGGTCAGTTTCTGTCCCATGTCAGAAACTATGGATCATAGAGTTAGAACTGCAAGAAACTTTAGAAGGCTAAAAAAATTTTAGAATGATGATGATATGTAGTAAAAAAAAAAAAAAAAAATTAGCATTTTTAGGATACTTTTAGTTTTGCAAAGTACTTTACGGATATAATCTCATTCTATCCTCATAACAGTACTGGGAAATATATACAGCTATTATTCTCTTTCTACAGCTGAGGAAACTGAGGTTAAATGACTTTTCCAGGGACATGTGCTGGCACTAGTTTCTGCTGGCTCCTGAGAGCCAATGTCAATTGTCAAGCATACCAGCATACCCTTACTAGGCTCACACAACTAAGTATCATCTAAGATAGGCTCAGACCTTCTGAAGTCAGATACTTACCTATTTAGTATCTTCTCTGCCATCTTAGGGAATGGTCCAATATGAATTCTTTTTTAATGGATAAGAAAACTAAGTCCCTGGGAATAATTTGTCAGAGATATAACTAAAAACTGAGAGAGTCAGGTACATCTTCAAAGGTTGAACCAAATATGTTGGCTTCCAGTCCCAAGCTCATTGTCTTACCAGACACAACTGAGTATATTGCATACTTGAAGTCATGAATGAGTGCAGGCTAATTGTGTATGTGTGTGTGTGTGTGTGTGTGTGTGTGTGCGTACACACACACACACACACATATGTTTTCTGTGTTTGGAACATTGTATTCGACATTGGGGGAGATATAAAATTTGGAAAAGACTACAACTCCTGCCCTCAAGAAGCTCTAAGTGTACAATCACTCTAGTTTCAAATTATTTAAAATGTTTTATGCTTTTAAAAAATGATAATATTCTTGATCGTGATTTAGAAAATTCACTGAAATTGCTCTATTAAGTGATGACTATTCTCCCCAAAGGGAAATATCTACATTATCAAAAGTTCTTTAAACTCCTCTGAAGTACTTTAAATCAAACTTGTGCAATACTTATTAAAGAAATGAGAGAAGATTCCTTTTTTTTTAATTAACATTTTCTTTAGGTGAAAATGAGTTATTTGTTAACTAAGAGACACTACAGTCTATTAAGACTCTTCAAAGATAGAATGGCCCTATCTTAGGCAGAAATAAAGTTTACTTGGAACACTTTCTCCAAAATAGAAACAGAAGAAAACATAAAAACTTATTCCCACATTACTGAACTTCTGCTCTATTCTGCTTTTTCTTCCCTTTACCAAATATATTTTAAGTACATCTTGCAAAATATTTAAAGTGCAAAATTAAGAAAAAAATAAAGAGAATAACATTTCTTAAGTTTACACAGCCAAAGCATTTATTTAAATTCATAAATTGGGAAAGTATGTGTACTCATTATTGCACATGTTGTTCTGTGAAATTACTCTAAAAATCATAGTTTATATGCTACATTAGTGTGTGGTTGTGTGGTTTTCTAAGAAAGACTTCTGTAGCTCATAGATAACATATGTATCCTATAATGTGGTAGTTATTAAGGAAACAGGATTTTTCCATGAATGGCCAAGAAGCATGGTTATAAAATCTGGGCTGTATAAATTGTTAGTGCATGAAGTAACGGATCATGATTGATTAGGGGTTGCTTCCCTTCTCTTTCAAAATATTGTAAAGAGTACAATTAACAAATATGAACCTTCTAACTGAGTTGGTGGTGTAATACAAATAGATTCTGATCAAGGCAGATGAGCATTCTGTGGTTCCCAGGGAAAAGTTCCTATTTAAAAACAGACTCAATAATTGAAATCTGCATGGAATTTTTCAGTGGTGTAATTCAGAGTAAAATAGGGTAAGATTCTTCTTCACCAATGCATGATCTTAACTCTCAATAGGTCCCTGAAGCTAAAATTTCATAGATTAAGTGCAGTTATTTCTCTGGTTTCTAGAATGCTCTGCTAATACACGACACTTAAATATTCCCATTACTGACATTCTCCTCATGTCCTTTGAAACTTATTTGAAATCCTTAAAATTTTCTGTATTATAAAGGCTTTTATGATGTTTAGCACCCCAATTTTTCATTTTCTGATTTTTCTTTCTTTTGGTGGAAGGACTAATAGCAAGCTATTTGTGAATCACTTCATGGATTTCATCTCTCTAACCTTTAAAAGCTCTTTCTTTAAAATAAAAATGTAATACTCCATGGGCCAAGGTATGTTCTGGCCTGGAATGGAAAATTCTGTCCGGAGAAGTCCAAAAGCAGACATCAAAACTTTCACTCCATTATAACTGCATTAAGCTAAGAAGTCATGCTTTTCTCATAGCTAGTTTATGAGGTGATAATGAGAGGAAAATGCCCTGGCCTACTTAATAACACATATTTCAAAGTGGACTAAGAACACTTCAACCTTCCAAAGTCCACTAAAAGGGAATTGAATGACATCTTGGGTGAGGGGGAGGATGAACCATTTTGTAATTAGGACAGATGGCAAGACTGAAGCTTTATTACTGCATTCACTAAAATAAGTCATAAGACTCATCCTGAGTGCTTTCCATAAATTTCTGAGGCCCTCACTCAAACTGTTCTTCTAGTTTCAAATTCACTAGAAATGAAGGCCCAAAATGAAGGTCAGTACTATATCATGATATTAGACAGTGTGGAATCAGAACTGCTGGGGTGTAACCAAAAGAAATAAACAGAATAGAGACAAAATAAAATAAAGTAAACATAAACCTCTAAAAAATATTAGATTAAAGGCTATCAACACAGAATTGACCACATCTTCACTGCTCTAGTCTGGGAGAATTTTCAAATAATATAATCCAACCCAATTGCTGAAATTTCAAGAAGACCTAGAGTAAAGGGATCATAAGTGTAATTTAAAATACATTAAACTCTAGACCAGAAGGAAAGTATTGTAATAACAAAACTTGTATCTTAATTCAAACTGAAGGACCTAAAATATTTTAATGGGAAGATTTTAAGTATCACAAACATTTCTGGTTACTATTTGCATCATTCAACTGGAACTGATTTTCTCTTGATAGGAATGCCAAATCTACCTATATATCTACCTGATGTATACTTTCAAGCTGGGGAGGGGAGAAGGAAGAATATATAGCAAAAATATAAAAAAAATATAGAGACTGACCGGACATTGATATTAGAAATACTCTTCCCCTCCCAGTGTACTCAAGTATCCCTTGGTGGAAGAGAAGCAAAAAACAATGAGATCACAGATATTTCATTGGTTGGTACATTTGAAATTTATTTTTTGTCCTGAATTAACCAATATTCAATATAAATTTCCAACTGAATGTAAGGGTACATAGTTTCAAACAAGAATAAAACAATGACTCTCTAAGAATTTCTGACCCTATAAAGTGGATACTTTGATAATGCTGACAAGTGAAAATGGATAGCTGGTGTTCAGCTGCCAATTTTTCCTGTGGATGGGTTAGTCAAACCTTACTTAATTCCTAATGGTACATGCTTAGACTTCATTTTGAGTAAAGCATGATAGAAAGAATCACTCAAGAGGGAAGAATTATGGTGAACTGATCTGATACTCATTAGTACTAAATATTTCTAAGTTGCAACTATAATCAATTCCAAAATATTAAATCTACTAAGCTGGTTTTGAATATTTAACAGCATTTGGAAACCTTAAGGTGCTGCTAAACACTTTCTCATCTAATTGATACTGAAGTAAGAACTTGTGTCTAATTTAATATCTTGAACTGTTTCTGTTGTAATCTAACTTAATTGCCACTAAGAGAGTAAGTTCTATGCAATAGCTATTAAAAACTATTCATAATTTGACCAAAATAATCAAGTGGAATTGAGATTGAAGAAAAGGGAAATTAATATCCATTCATCTTCAAAATAAACCTTTAATCTAATAGCATCTAAGACTTTCTTGAACTTCTGAATAATATGAACATTTCAAACTTTATTTTATAGAATCTATTAAAAAAATCTTTCATAGATTTTACCTGATTTAAATTGTTAAAGACAGTATTAGGAAGATAAGGCAGAATGTTATTTTATCATAGAAACATATCCAAAAATTAAATACTGAGGACCCAATAAAAACTTTATAGTTTTTTCATATCACATGACCTGGTATGTCATACCTGTGATAATTATTGGGTACCTAGATATATTTTAATAATTAGCCATAAAAACTACCCAGTTGTGGTCTTAGTGAGGCAAAGAGAAATGTTGGACAAACTATGACCTACTACCCTTTTTAGAGTTGAGTGTATTTTCTCTAAAATTCATAAACACTAATTGTATTACTTTAAATGTCTGCCTTATAATATTTATTGGAATGATGCTATGATTTGGTTCAACTATCTAAAGACTCCTAAGTTGCAGTATAAAAAATTTCATTTCAAAGAATTAAAAATAACAACAATATACTCTAGACAATAACAAGCATTTATTAAGTACCTATTATGTGCCAGGCACCACAATAAACAGTGGAAATACAAGGAAAAGAGAAGGAAAAATGCAGTAGATTAGAAATGAGAGGAGTCATTTTCAAATCTTTGTTCTGTAATTTATTATTTATTGACCTTAGGCTAACTACTTTGCCTCTGAGCCTCAACTTCTTCATTTAGAAAACAAAAATAGTTGGATTAGATTATGTTTAAGATCTTTTCCAACTTTAAAAGCTATGATCCTATTATTAATACCATGTGACATGATTTCCTGATTTAACATCTAGTTTACATTATTTTTAGTGTAAGCTATCTTTTTGATATGCATTTAAGACATCTCTTCAATTAGGACTTTCACTTCTTTAAAAGCAGGGATCATATTTGAAAATATTTTTTGTCTCCTTTAAGTATCAAACTCAATTGGATCATAAACAACTTGATGGTAAGGACTATGCCATTTTTATATACCTAATTCCTGATCCAATATCATGAAGTACTCAATACCTATTGCTCAATACCTTTTGATTGATTAGCAATGGTGACAACATAACTTTCTTTAGAATGATCTAATTTTCATCACTTTATACTAATCTGAATGGCTACAATTAAATTATAGTTAAAATGATGAGAAAGAAAAAATAATCTAAGGAAGATGTCAATTTTTGACATCTGATAAAATGAAGAAATTCACTAAGTTACAGTATTATAAACACCTGTCACACTAGAATCCAAGATGTTGTACCAGAAAGAACATTGGTATAGAAGTTATGAAATTCAGGCTCTAGTGTTGGCCTTTTCACTTACCTGTTAAGAAATATTTACTAAGCACTTCCCAGGTGGAGTGGAAGAGTTCCCTCCATATATTTATGCCTAGTGCAATCAATAGAATTCTGAACCTGCTATCAGGAGCCTGAGCTCAAAGTCATTCTTTTTATACAGTTATGAATTGTTTGATGCTGGACAAATCATCGAACCACTATCTGCCTCAGTTTTCTCTTTTGTAAAATGTAGGTAATACTAGTACGTATCTCCATTCCCAGAACTGTTGAGAAGACAAAATAATGTAATATTTGTAAAACATGATTCATGTGAATGTTAACTATTAAGTATTATTACAATCTAATGAAGACCGAGCACTTCATTTTAAAATGTAAGAGTTGGACTCAGAGTTCTAAAATTCAAATATTGACCTTATTCATTTCATGCTCAATGAGAAGTATTTAAGTGTCAATTTGTACAAAGTGCTAAATTAAATTTGTATAAAGAGAATTATAGAAATGGAGCCCTTGTACAACTTTCATCCTTATCACATTACTTTGTGGTGATTGTGTTATAATTCTTATTTTTATCATACTCTGTATGTAAGATAACAAATTGTCATCTTACAATGTTCCTGAAATATATTAGTTGAATTACAGTTGAGAAGCAATAACAAGGATTTTTTGCTATGAATTATAATTTCATATTGAATTGTAAGCCCTGTGAAAGTAGGGACCATATTCCCTTTAGTTCTTAGAGCAATTTTATAAAGCACAGTAAGTAATTAAATAAAATATTGTTGAATTAACTAAAGTTGTTATTATGTGATAACATAAAGCAGTTTGAGCCTATATTTCAAACATTGAAATTGATTGATAATAATTATTGATAACATCTAGGAAAGCAGCTAAAGGCTTTGTTCTTTTATGAAGAATTAATTTGGTCAATTAAGACTTTTAGAGAGAATATTTCTGTCAGTATTTTGCAAGTACAAATAAATGAGTAACTGAGAACCATAATAATTGATTAGAGTTAAAAGAAGTGAAGATGATCATTTTTTTTGTTCTGACTTCAACATTTACTCACTGAGCAATCCTGGGCAAATCACAAAGCACACTGAGTTTCAGAATTAAGATCTGCAATTCAGTTTGACTAAAGTATCAGTTCCCTTCAATGTGCTAGGCATTGGGACTACAAAGATGAAATCAAAAGAATCACTCTTATATTCTCTTGTATTAGTATTGATGTTGGTAGGAGGAAGGATATAATATATGCACAGCTTAGTCTAATAGAAGTTAGGAAGTGATAGGGTAAAAGAGAATACTTTCAATTAGTGAAATCAGCAAATTCTATAACAGAAATTGGCAAGAATCTTGAGTGACAAAAAAGGAGTTTAGATATGAAGTAGATATGAGGATGCAGTTCATTTCAAGAATAGGAGACACCATGAAAATACATGGAGGGGGGAATTAGACACTTCAGAAAAGTAGGGAATTAGGAATTCAGAACACATCTATTCTACTGTAAGCTCACTGAGGGCAGGAACTGTCTCTGAATAATAATGGCTGTGATCACTAACATTTTTATAGAGTTTATTGCATGCCAGGTATTGTGCTAAGTACACAACAATTGTTACAACAAACCTGGGAGGTAAGGGCTATTGTTTTTATTCCCATTTCATATATATGAGAAAACTGAGGAGGGTAAGGGAACTGCCCAGGGTCACATAGCTAGCTAGTATTTAAAGCTAGAATTTGAACTCAAATCTTCCAAACTCCAGATCCAGTCTCTTTTTGTATCCTCAGCAATTAGCACAGTGTCTGGCATGCACTAAGCACTTAGTAAATGTTTATTGTTTGATTGTTAATAGTCAGTCCAATGAGTTATTTGTAATAAGATTCTTCAATGAAAGGGTCTCATGTAGGTTTTGCTTGTGCCCCAAAGAGCAAAATTGAAAGTAATGGGTAAAAGTTTTAAGAAAGCAAAATAAAATTTTATGCAAGCATAAGAAATGAATTTTTTATCCCCACATCCCAATTATTATAGAAAGTCAAGGCATTTCTATTAAATCAGTCAATCAATCAAAAATGTAAATTAGATGTATATAAATCTTTAATCAGTTTGAGAAGACTGAAATCCTTGAATCATTGCATGAACTCAGATAACAATGCACAGGAAATATACTGGAACTAGTTGAAAGAATAAGACACTTTTCTGACCATGCATATTACAGCAAGTTGCTTTGGAATTGAGCTTTCCGATAAGTGTTTTCTTTTTTTTTTTTTATTAATTTTTATAATTATAACATTTTCTTTGACAGTACATATGCATAGGTAATTTTTTTACAACATTATCCCTTGTACTCCCTTCTGTTCCAAATTTTTCCCCTCCTTCCCTCCACCCCCTCCCCAAAGATGGCAGGCATTCCCATACATATTAAATATCTTATAGTATATCCTAGGTACAATATATGTGTGCAGAACCGAATTTTGTTGTTGTTGTTGCAAAGGAAGGATTGTATTCGGAAGGTAAAAATAATCTGGGAAGAAAAACAAAACAAAACAAACAAACAAAAAAACAATGCTCACAGTTTACACTCATTTCCCAGTGTTCCTTTTCTGGATGTAGCTGATTCTGTCCATCATTGATCAATTGGAATTGGATTAGCTCTTCTCTATGTTGAAGATATCCACTTCCATCAGAATACATCCTCATACAGTATCATTGTTGAAGTGTATAATGATCTCCTGGTTCTTCTCGTTTCACTCGGCATCAGTTCATGTAAGTCTCTCCAAGCCTCTCTGTATTCCTCCTGTTGGTCATTTCTTACAGAACATTAATATTCCATAACATTCATATACCATAATTTACCCAACCATTCTCCAATTGATGGATATCTATTCATTTTCCAGTTTCTAGCCACTATGAAAAGGGCTGCCACAAACATTTTGGCACATACAGGTCCCTTTCCCTTTTTTAGTATTTCCTTGGGATATAAGCCCAGTAGTAGCACTGCTGGGTCAAAGGGTATGCACATTTTGATAACTTTTTGGGCATAATTCCAGATTGCTCTCCAGAGTGGTTGGATTCTTTCACAACTCCACCAACAATGCATCAGTGTCCCAGTTTTCCCACAGTCCCTCCAGCATTCATCGTTATTTGTTCCTGTGATTTTAGCCAATCTGACAGGTGTGTAATGATATCTCAGAATTGTCTTAATTTGCATTTCTCTGATCAATAGTGATTTGGAACACCGAATAAGTTTTCTAGCAGGAGAATCTAACAAAAGGCCAATCTCGTGGTTCTCAAAATAAGTACTTTTGATGGGTTTTGGATAAGTGGAGGATTAATTTCCCTTCTTAGCCATCCTACACAGCTCACCAGAGGAAAAGCTTCTCTAACTTTGAAAGAACATAATATTTGAATTCTCATAAATATTGCTTGCCTTTTTCTTTTTCTTTCTTTCTTTTTTTTTTTTTCTTTTTCTTTTTCTTTTTTATTTTTGCTGAGGCAATTGGGGTTAAGTGACTTACCCAGGTCACAAAGCAAGAGAGTGTTAAATGTCTGAGGCTAGATTTGAACTCAGGTCCTCCTGATTTCAAGGCTGATACACTATTCATTAATCAATTAGCTGCCCCACTCATCAACATTGCTTTCAGCATTCCAGGAGCCTCAGAAGTTGACTGCAGTGGGAGCTAAGAGGCACATCTAATTCAAACCAGGTATTCTGATTAAAAGGAATCTTAGGGTTCTTTAAAGGCACCAATTTTTATTTCCCAGGAGTGGTCTATATCTAAGGGGAATTTTATGACAGGAGAAAAATTATTTCAATAACTAGGAGCTGAGGGTTTAAGCTTTGGTCACATGTGCTCTTTTAGCTTAAATTCACTCTATGGACATTGTATATAATTGTGGGAGAGGGTATTCTTGACTTTTGTGGGGATTGCTTTTGTTCTAGTATATCTACTTGGGAAATATACATTTTTAAAAGCTAATTAACTTTCAGCAATAATCAATGGGGAGTACACTTGGAGATTCAAAAGACATAGGACTAAAAAACACCCCACCTCCACAGAGTTACCTCAAGAATCCTGAGGTGAGATGTAGTCACCCTTTCTGTGTGACTGCAAACTAACTTTGAGAGTGATAGTTGAGAGAATGATCCAAATACTTATTCGAGGGGTGGGATGTAGGGAGAGGATGAGAAACACTGTAATCAGACTACTTTGGGAGTAGTAGATTTACCCTTGTGGGAAGTTTTCAAACAAAGGCTAGATGACATGGGAATATGGAAGGGCATTCTTGTTCAATTTTTGGACCAGATAGTCTCTGAGCTCTTCTCTCAATACAAAGAATATGTGAATCTTTGAAATCTTTAAAGATTATAAAATTTTCTTGTCTCTTAGTATTACCAAGAGATTAGTTAGACAGTACCATGGATAGATCACTGGGCCTGGAGTCAGGAAGACAACTTCAAATCAAAGTTCAAATCTGGTCTCAAACATTTACTCTCTTTGTGACTCTGGGCAAGTCACTTAATCCTGTTTGCCTCTGTGCCCTCATGTAAAGTGAGCTGGAATTGCAATGGCAACTCACTCCAATAACTTCTCCAAGAAAAATCCAAATGGTGCCACAGAGAATTGGGCCTGGCTAAAGGAGAGAACAACAACAAATATCATTACAAAATAAACTTTCGACAAAATGGCAATGGTACAAAAAGAAGTAGTAATATAGAGTTGTAGAGGATCTGTTGATTATGGAGATTATGGAGATTACTTCTTATCTTTTCTGAAGTATCTTGATAACTCTGAGATAAAAATCAAACTATATACCATTAATCCTACTTTATGACATTGGCTATTTCCCCAAATAATAATTAACTACCAATATCCACTTCATGACAGCAATTCTTCCAAACCATTAATGTTATCAGGAATATTCATTTCATGTAAACATCTAAGAGATTGCTCTGAAGTTATAAAGGAAAAGATTAAACCACTCTGTTGTCATTTGTTTTGTAGGTTATTTTACCCATTTAGCTGAAATTTCCCAAGCAAACATTAAACATTAATTAACTGGTAAGACTTCAAGAAACCAGTGAAGACTTCATTGAAACCTGGAAAATATTTTGATGACATTTTTAATAGCACATTTTCATTCCTAATGCCATTTAAAAACTAGAACTGAGCAAGAAGGTAAAATTAACCAGGCAGTTGAGGTGGAGGCTATTCTGTATATAGCTTAATTTCAATAGTGCTTGAACCAAGAGGCTCTCAAAAGAATTATGGAGACAACTCACTTATAGAATAGTTGTTTTATTGAAACTGGCATGATTCTTTAAATAGCAGTGGAAAAGGAAAATCTTCTCTTCCCCAAAGAATGGAAAGAAAATTAAAAAAAAACCTGTCAAAATCATCTATGAAAAAAAAAATCTAATCTTTAAAAAAAAGAACAACAGTATAAATTTGGTAAAAGTTAAGGAATAGAATTTATTCTACCCTTACCCACATCCCAACCCAGGCACAGCAGCCATTATTTTTGTTTAACTATTCAAGAGCTTTTTTTTTTTTTAATGACCTCAAATATCTTACTTTTTTAAAATATAAAAAAAAATAACATTACAGCTTAAGAACTAACAAGTCCATATGGGCTCTTGTAATCTGGGAACTGTGTGCATTATCATTTAAAAGGAATGAGAAATGTAAGATTAATTCCCTTGTGCATCCTTGAATGCCTACTCACTTCCTGCTTGGTTACTTTTGTTATTACTTTTATGAATAATAAAAATATTAGTAAATATCAGAATTAATTTCTTGTTAGACACAACTAGTAATTGACTAAATGTCAACATTTCCTTTCTAGTCATTAAAAATCTGGTTATTTTGATTTTAAACAATTAACGGTATCATTCTATTTGAGCCTGCCAAGCCAAATGCAGAATTTGCCTTTAAAATTTAACATTAAACATTCTAAAAGGATTTTTTAAAACTTCTTTTTGTGAACCTTGGAGACATGCATCATTACATTTCACTGAGTTTGTTCAATTCAAAAATATATTCTATTAATATATAGCATACATTAATATGCATAATTATGGTAGGGAGGACATAATTTTAGTTTTATTAAGTTGTGACCTTCCCATGGCCTCATTTCTAATCATCTATCATTTCTTCAAGATTCTCAGCTTGCAAGTTTCTAATATACATCACTGATATAATTATATATACAGATTTGGTGACAGTTTTAAAATATTACATAGAATATTACATTATCAAACTGTTATTATGCCCTTCAAGTATTTAAAGAATTTTATATGCTTTTTCAAAAAAAAAAAAAACTTAAGGATATCTCATAACATTAGGTTAGGTCATCATTAGCTATTCACTCATTAAGTCAAAAAATTCAGTGGTCTATTTAAAAAAAGAAAACTCTAAAATTGTATATTATTCAAGAAAACACATCACTGAAAAGAAGCTTGAAAATACAAAGGCTATTTCTGAGCTTTCAGCAAGAACCTCAGTACTCCATTTGTTTATGGAATTAGAGCTATGCTTTAGTGAGACCAATGTCTTTCTAAGTGTGGACAGGCACATCTTGGGGGCATGACTGCCAGTGTTTCAATGAGACTTTGTTACACTGAATGAATCACATCTAATGAGCACACCCCTCTAGTGTCCCATTCAATCAAAAGAGGATTATTTTTAGAGGAAATAAATTGCCTTTACTAAAGTGGACTGATTGTTGAAATCGCTGATACACTGGACAATTTAAGCAGGGCTCGTTCGTGCAGTCGGAAATAGCCTGGAATCCACCCAAACTCAAACCCTGCTTCCTCTCCAGACTCTTACCACTGCAGGATCTACATGGCAAAGTGCCATGTGATCTGTGAAGTATTTGACTGGAGCTGCTTTTGTAGGTGGTGGGAGGTAAACTTCTTTCAAATTAATTCTATGGGCTGTTCTGAACCCAGACCTTGTCCCTACCTTTAGATGTCCTCTGCTGCTTCCGGGCACCAGCAGCCCTGTTTGAATCTGGACTGAATTTCAGCCTCTCCCACTGGTGATGTTTTTTTTTTTTTTTTTTTTTTTTCCCTGCTCTCTCTTTCTCAGTCTCTTCCTTTTTTCCTTTCAAAGCCCCATTGTTGCCCAGGCTCAGCAATAGGCAGAGGCTGAGGACTGCTTTGAAAGGCAACTTGATTCCACTTTGCCATGGGCCAGAGCAGTAAGAAGCAAAATGTACTTCACATCTGTTTAAATTACAATGGACAGAGTCAAGTTTTAAACAAATGAGCTGTATGTTTTTCTCTAATGCTTATTGCTCTGACTGTGCAGTGGGCCTGAACCATTTTCAAAGACTTTTCGCTCCCTGCACAGAACTGAGAGGTTTTGCCATTGGTTCTTTGAAGAAGAGAGACTGCTGGTGGTACAGATAGGTAGTTTAGGCTCAGCTCCAAAACTGAGAGGAAATAGGAGAGAGAGGATTCTGGCAGTAGTAGCTCAAGAAATTAATTTAAAAGATCCTTTCCTCCTCTCTCCCCAGCAATAGATCTCCCCTACTCCAGCATCATGGTTTGGTAGTTGTCACAGAGAATGATTTCTAACTCAAATAACAGAAAAAAAGAAACTTTCATATTTGCTTTTTTTGGCCTAAATCTATATTGCAGACATTTTAACAACTTCCATTTGATATACCTCTTAAAAAAATAAAAAAAACCAAACAAACAAACAATAAATAAATAAATAAAGCAACTTTTAAACTATAGCAATAAAGCTTCATTAATTCATATGCCTATGATTTTAAAAATTTGTGATCATCTCTAGAGGACTGAAAAAAATTTTAGTTTTATACTATCCATGAAATAAAAAGTTTTCTAAATAAAACCATGGAGTAAGCAATTTATTCCTACAGAAGGTATTTATTCCTACAAGAGGAGAAAGATTTGTCTGCTTAAAGGTGTTTTGTTTCCAAGCATTTTAGAAACTTTCTTTTGCCTCCAGAGTGCCTGATATATTTTGATTGAAATATTTTTTGAAGGAATGAATGAATAAATACAATGAAATTTCATCTTACTCAAAAGGCCAACAAGACTCTTCTCTGGTTTCAAGATATATTTTTAAATTTTTTTTTTAGAAGGGTCAAAAGTTATAGGAATTTGAGTTTTAAGAAAACTTAAAGAATCCAATATCCTCAAGTTTAGTTTTTGTTGTTGTAATTGTTGTTTTTACAAATGAGGAAACCTGGGCCCAGAAGTATGTATATGTATGTGTATGTGTATGTGTATGTAGGTATGTGTATGTGTATGTAGGTAATTAAGAATTAGTTCCAAGATACATCTTCTGTTCCAGATTCTAGGCTCTTACATTAGGAGTTTAATTTAAATTAATGTGTGTTTTTATATAGTGCTACATTTGGGATTTTCCATAAACATGCTATAATTTGAATTTTTTACTATTTAAAAATGACATTCCTCCATTGCTCTGATTTTCTGACATTTAACTGAAACTTCATTTCTACTCCATTGGGCAAATAGGTGGTGCAGTATATAGAATACTGGGTTTAAAATCAGGAGGACTTATCTTCCTCAGTTTAAATCTGACCTCAGATACTTACTAGCTGTGGGGCCCTAGGCAAATCACATGATTACCTCCATTTTCTCATCTATAAAATGAGATGGAGAAGGAAATTACATATCTCTTCAGTATAATTGCCAAGAAAATCCCAAATGGGGCCACAAATAGTTGAATATGACTGAAATGACTGGACAACAACAACAAACTATCTAAACTAAAGGTAGTTTTCTGGACGAATACTAGATATGTGACTAAGAGACTGATTGAGAGAGCCCTGACAGTGTATAACTGTATGAGAGAAGGCATTTGTGGCAATTGTTGGCAGATTTGAGAAGTAGTGGAGAAAAGGAATTATGAACTTTAAAATGGCAGACTCAAGAAGCAGCTAATTGGTGCCCTAGGATAGAGCACCAGCCCTGAGGGCAGGATGGAACTGAGTTCAAATTTGATCCCAGACACTTAACACTTCCTAGCTGTGTGACCCTGGGCAAGTCACTTAAACCTAATTGCCTCAGGAGAAAAATAGGCAGACTCCAGAGGATTTAAGAGCTGAAGACTTGTTTTCTAGTCCTTGTGTCTGAGACTAGTAACTTAGGAATCTACACTTTCTTAAAGATTCTTCTAGCTCTGCTTTGCTTGATCTTATCTACTTTCAGGCAAAGAACTCATTCACTCTTGTGTATTCATTAATAAATTCCAATTAGCATAACTTTCCAGATTTTACTTTGCTACTTTTTTTTTTTTTTTTTTGAGGTGGGGGGGATAAAGAGATTTACTAATTCTTCTTAATGATCTTATTCTCATCAGAACTTGTTTAAAGAATGAATAACAAATACATCTAGAAAGACTTATAAGTCTTCTAAATACATAAACAAATAGTAAGAAGCAGGTACAGGGGAAGAAAAATGAGGGGAATTTTAGGAGGCTGTATAGATAAAGAAGTAGAAGGGTAGAAGAAGAGGATAAGGGAGAGATTCTTAGAGGAATCAGAGGATAAGGAGAGAGTATAAAGGAAGGACTCTTTAAAAGGATGTGAGTTAGGGAAGTCTGCTGTGAGGAGGGATAAGATAAAAAGGGAGGCTGAGAATAATAATTGAGAGGAAAAATAGAGGGAAATATGGAACTGGTAATCATAATTTGAATATGAATGGGTTGACCTCACACCTAAAATGGAAAGAGATAGCAGAATGGACATTATGTTGCTTACAAGAAACACTGAATGTACACAGAGTTAAAATAGAAATTTGGATTAGAATTTATTATACTTTATCTTGGGTTTTTAAAAATAAAAGCAAGAGTAGCAGTCATGATCACAGACAAAATTAAAACTACAACAGATTTAATTAAGAGAGATAAATAAGGAAATTGCAGTATGATAAAAGGTATCATAGTAATTACCATGAAATAATATTGATATTAAACCTCATATGCACCAAGTGCTATATCATCTAAATTTTTAAAAGTTAAATGAATTATAGTATAATAGTGGGGAATTTAACATTCCTCTCTTAGAAACTAATCAAATCTAACCAAAAAATAAATGAGAGAGATATTAAAGAGATAAATGTAATCATATATGTATATGTACATATATGTGTATGTATATATGTACATATACATAAGTGTGTATATATACATATATACCCATAATACACACACACACACACATATATATATATATATATATACACACACACACACATACACACACACAGAGAATTGAACAGGAATATAAATAATCTCAATCTCAAAAATTGACAATATACTATGTCATAAAAATTTTTTAAGTGGGAGAAAGTCTTTATAGTTTCTTATATAAAGATCTCATATTTCAAAAATATAAAGAATTCATCAAGTTTATAAGAATGTGAGTCATTCCCCAATTGATAAATTATCTAACAATGAGAAAGGTGTTTTTTAGTAAACATAGTTATACAAAAATAGTATATGATCATGAAGTAATATAATGTGTCAGTCCTTCACCTTGGTGAGATCAAATAGAACTTATGAGAGGTGATCTTTCCCTTTTCGAGGTCAGAGCCTCAATTTTATTAGTTCACCAAGAAGTAAACAGTCTCTGGGGAAATGATTCCCACTAACCTGACTCACAAGAGACTGATTTATAAGGCAGAATATTAATTTATTAATTTACACTGAGCTGAATCTAGTCTGAGAACTCTATTATTCATTTTCAAAAGACATTTTTTCTTGATGAAAATGTCCACTCAGATCAAATTGCAAAGGAGAAGGTTTATCAGTGAACAAAGGATTAAAACAAAGAGATTTTTTAAGGCATATTTTAATTTAATGTAACTATTTGATGTATTGGCCTTATCTTTTTGTCTAAAGTTGCTAATATTTTTCCACTGTTCCAGTGAGGATTGCTGGAGACATAATGACAAGGTCTTTAATTTTCAACTCTCCTATTTCAACATCTTTATCAGGTGGCCAAAACTTTCTGCCATTCCTATATTTCTTCATCTTATAATGTCCAATATTACAGCTGATCTTTCATAGTTTTTAGACAAGTATCTTCTGATGAAACTTTTTTTTTTTGGTTGACTACAGAGTCATTTGAAAGAATTAAAATATATCCAGATTGACAATCTGGTCATAAACAAGGCTAGAAAAAATAAAAAGAGTACATGCAAATGGAAGAACACCTTATAGTGAATAGAAGAGCTTCTCAGACAGGTGAATAGAAGAGCTGGCAAGTTTGGGGCTCAAAGGAAAAAAGAAAAATTATGTTATAGTCAATTTGTTTATTCTAACTTTCAGTATTCACACAAATGCATTAAAGAAGAACACTGGATTTAGTTGCAGTTTATGAATCAACATCAATTTTAGAGGCAAATAAGAAAAATTCTATGAAAAAAAAAAAAGATTCTGTAAAAGTAAGTTAAAAAAATGTCCTGATGTTCAATGGTTTTAATATGAAAGTAAGCACAACTGCATTGAAAAATAAGAAATTTAATAAATCACAAACTTATCAAGTACTTAGATGATTTGAACCTCTAAATCATGATTAATTCTAAAGAAAAGGGTTCAATTTCAAATTTTCATGTTTGAGCCATCAGGAAAAAAAAAACAACAAAATAAAACACAAATTGAAATCATTTGCTCAATATTTGTTCAATCATTTCTATTTCTGTTACAACTTTTGTATTTTTTATGACATGCCTTTAACTTACTTTCCATCCCTATTACATACTATTCCCTTTCACACACGTTTTGGTCCACCCAAACTAATCTTCTTAGTATTTCTCATATGCTTTTACTCTCCAGTCTTCACACTGACTGACCTCCATGTTTTGAATGTAATTTCTACTTTTTTTCACCACTGGGAATTCCTAGCTTTCTCCAACACTTAGCTTGAACTACCTTTTTCATGAAGACTTTTCCTCATAATTATCAGCAGCTACTCTCCTCTCTTCCATTGCCCTATGTTTGCTCTGTAGATATTGTGTACATTAAAGGAAATATTGAAGAGAAAATGCTGGCCTGTAGAGGTAGATTTAAGTCCTTCTGAGACATGGTGGCAGACCCTGGGAAAGTCCTTTTCCTTTTCGTTTCTTCTAGGAAAGAACAGCTAGATGGCACAGTGGAAAGATAAGTCTGGATAAGTCTGGAGTGTTTATGACTTTTCTTACTGAGTTCAAATCTGGTTTCAGATACTTACTAGTTCTGTGACCCAGGGCAAGTCACTTAACCCTGTTAATCTCAGGAAAGGACTGATTAGTAAAACTGGGAAGGAAATGTCATCTCACTCCAGGATAAAATTCAGGCATCTCGTGTCTCCCTGGTAAAATATAAATTCCTTGAGGGCAGGTATTTTTTGACTTTAGTCTTTCTGTCTCTAGAGACCAGAGCAGTGTCTGGTACATAATAAGGGCTTGATAAATGTTTGTGGAATGAATCTTTGAAATAAGGCAATCAAGCGGAAAGGAAAAGCAAAGAGGATAAGGAAATTATATATAAATATATATATATGTGTGTGTGTGTGTGTGTGTGTGTGTGTGTGTGTGTGTGTATGTTATGAAAATATATACATTATATGCAAGTTAAATTATTAAAAAGTTGTTTCATTAATGTAAGGAAATATTTGGCATGTAAAACTCACTGGGCAAGTTGTTTTATATACATATCCAAAAATAGTTTACTTTAAAGATCATTAGATTTTTTGGGAAAAAAAAATATACAAATGGCTAAAAAAGCATTTGCAAAAATTTGTCTGGAAGAATTTATGGTCCAAATACAAGTAGGATAAATATCACAGCATTGTCCTGACTAAAATAATTCATAAATGTTCTCTAATTATTTTCTTCTTGCTTGAAGGGAACCATCCAAGTTTTATACAGAAACCTTGTGTATTTGCTTTTTTCCTAATAGGTTTATTTGGATTACTTAATCCTAGTAAACATAAGGAAATTAACAAAAATACGACATAAGCACATGAAATGTTTTTAAAAAGTAAAACATTACCCAAATATGGAAATTTTCATTGTCTCTCATTGAAGGAACCATATGGAAAATATACTATGGTGTTTGGCAGCTGCCATATCCAAATAATGTTCATAATGCATTCAAACACCTTGACTTATTGCCAAATACTGTATAACTATAATATTGGCAGTTATTTCACAATGCCTGTTAAATAGAATTTGTTGATAAGATACATAAAAAGAAAAATGTATAACTAAAATCTAATGACAAGGAGGAGGAAAGTATTTGTACACATTGAGAAGAGCACTTAACTGCAAGTTAGCCATCTGACCTTCTTTTGTGAGTGACCTTGATAAGGCTACTTAACCTCACTAGACCTAATTTTTCTCATCTTCTAAATGAAAGATTTGGCATGGATCCATTCTAAGCTTCCTTATAGATGTAAGAAGCCATGATTCTATGACCTGCATCAGCTACTCTAGTTTTTCAATTTTTGTTGGAATTCTTAGAATTTAAGGAATATTTATATGATTAGTTAGTTAGACTTTGAGATTATGTAAGACAGTTCCCTTCCATGTTTATAGTTATATTTCCTTCCAGAAATAAATTTTATAGATTCATTAAAGTTCAGAATTTTGTTTCCCAGATGGTTAGATTCCATAACAAATGTGGCTCCTTAATAACTCCCAGAAATCAGTTGTTTTAGTAAGTTATTACTTCCAAATCTATAGTCATTCATTTTATTTAAAGGGGGAAGTGTCAGTAAATACTTTCAAATTTTCCTTTATATCTAAGATTTTCTAAAGCTTTGAAGGAAGGTAAAAAGGAAAAAGAGGGGATAAAAAAAAAAGGTTGAAGAAAGCTAATGGAGAAGAGAATAAAGACTACTAGATGAGCACATGTTCCCTTTGCTCTTTTTTCTAAATGACTCTCTAACTCCATTATCTCACCTCTTTACTCAGTCTTTTAAATAGTGGCCAAAATAATCTTCCTAAAGCATAGGATTAATTATGCTACTTCCTTGGTCAAAAAACATTTCAGTACTTTTAATTGCTCCTTGGGAAAAACAAAAATCTCTGGAATTTAAAGCCCTTCAATATTTCGTTTTATTCTCCCTTTCCAATCTTATATCATACTACCCTCCTTTTTTATATTCCAATTTCCACACAAACTGGACTGCTAATTATTTCTCAAATTTAACATCTTTTTTTTTCCCATCAACTAGTATTTGCTAACGATGTATCCCATATAGTACACTCACCTCCTCCTTGCCTTTCAGAAACCTTATCTTTTTTCAAAAGTTACTTCAGGTGCTGAATCTTCTATAGAACTATAGATTTGCTAACCCCTTAGTTGAAAATATTCTCTTCCTCTCTAATTTTCTCCTGGCTGGATCCTTCCTTAATCATCCTTCCCCACTCACTTCCTATCCTTCATCATCACTCATTATCTCATAATTTTATTGTGTCTATATTGTATTAGCCATATAAAATGTAAACTCTTTGAGGACAGGAATAATTTTACTTTAATCTTTCTTTCCTCACAACAAGTAGGATTATTGCCCCACACATACTAGGCACTTTACAAATTCTTGATGATTGACTGCTAACAACATAAAAGACTCCTCCCACAACTTAGTAAACTAGTTTGAATTGTTATAAAAAAAAAAATCACTATCTGCTGGCAGAATTATCCTAATGTTGAGAATTTCTGGCCCTACCTAGGGTGGTCTTCAGACTAGTCTCCATATCGGGATCTGATTTCAAAATCTTTCCAACATAGTAATAACAGACAAGGCTCATTGTTTCCCCTCAAAACTATTTGAAGCTTTGAATCATTTTATTCTTTAATGACAGCAGATTAAAATGGGTAGGACTTCAGTCCTAATGTCATTCTTCTCATTTTTAAAATTCTATCTAGAATCTCTTCAAATTTTTGTTTTTAATTTTGCTTATAGGATATTTGAAATAATTATTTTTTGTCTTTATCCATTTCCCTAAAAAAATATGTTAGTTATGGTTTTAGAGACAGAGTGAGTGTGAGAGAGAGAGAGACACAGAGAGAAAGACAGAGACAGACAGACAGCCATGATTATCTGTAATCATAATTATCTGTAAGTCAGGCAAAAGAAAAAAAAAGTGCTTTACTATCCTAGGTTTGCAGAACCCAAATGACCTTTGAAAAATAGGTCACCACATCTAAAATATCTGCCTTGAATAAGATATTTTTCTGAGAATTTTTAATTCTTTGATTATCTTCTATTTTAAAAATCTCTTAATTATAATACTGAAAATTTTATTTGACAGACTATTATTTAAGTAATCAATTTAGTGTATTTTTCTTCAACTTATCCAAATGATATCATTTATGCATAACAAGAAATCAATTTGTTGGACTAGTGTCTTAAAAATAGAACTTCAGTTATAGTTGAGAAATAGACAATTATGAATGTCTCAACTACTGACATTTCATATGTCTCCCATTTTATGTAAATCGAAAAGGTCATTGTCTGAAACTTCTTTGTGAAATCAATGCTTCTTGTTTTGTCAGATAAAAGAACACACTTTTTTTTCTAATTCACACTTATATAAGTGTGTATTCCATTAAAAACATATTTATTAAGTATCAACTATTTGCCAGGCACTGTGCTAAGTACTAGGAATACCAAAAGAGGCAAAAGACATTCCTTTACTCAAAGATTCTACAACCTCTTGAAGGAGACAACATGTAAACAAATATATACATATTTGTTTTGTATACATATTTGTATACATATTTGTATATATGTATGTATACATACATAAAATATATTATATACAAGAAAAATATGAGATATTTAAATGAAGGAAGGTACTGGGATTAAGAAAAGCTGAAGAAGGCTTCCTGTAGATGTGGGATTTTACTTAGGACTAAATAAGAACTAAGGAGATTAGTAGTCAGTATGGAAGAAGGAGGACATTCGAGACATGCAGCACAGTCAGAGAGGATGCTCATAGTTGAGAGATGAAATTTTGGTCCTGGAACAACCAGATGGCCAGTGTCATTGGTTAAAGGGCTCATTTTAGAGAGCAAAAAGTATAAGATGATTGCAAAAGTAGGAGGAGCCTAGATCATAAAGGACTTTGGACTCTAAACACAGCATGCTCCTGGAAGTAAAAGGAAGCCACTATAGTTTTTGACTAGGGTTGCTGACACGGTCAGACTTTCATTTTAGGAAAATCACTTTAATAACTGAATGAATAATGGAATGGAGTGGGGAAAAATTTGAGGCAAGTAGTGGCACCAGGAGGCTAATGCAAATATTGAAACATGAGGTGATAAGGGCATATTTTCAGGACAGAAAAAGGGGAATATTCAGAGATTTTATAAATGAAATTAGCAGACCTTGGCAATAACTTGGACATGGAGTTTGGATAGGTAATGGAAGATAGTAAGGAATCTAGGATGACTCTTAGGTTGTGAACTTGAGATTGAGAGGAGAGAGGATAGTATTAGCCTCTATATTAATAGGATAGTTAGGAGTGAGGAGATGATTTAGGAGGAAAGATGAGTTCTATTTTTGACATATTGAGTTAAGATGTCTACTGAACATTCCATTGAAGATATCAGAAAGTCAATTGGAAATATGAGAATTAGGGTCAGCAGGGAGACTGGAGCAAGAAATATAAACTTAAGAATCATTAGCAAAAAAGATAGTAATTAAATCTTGGGAGCTGATAAGATCACCAAGTGAAGTTGTTTAGAGGAAGAATTAAATGCAGCACAGAATCCTGAGGGGATACCTATGGTTATAAGGCATAATGAGGAGGAATATTCAGCAAAGGAGACATGGACATGCTTGTAGGCAGTAAGAAATGAGCCAGTAGAGAGGAAAAATTTGAAAATAATAGCAAAAATGGAAATGTGTTGGAGAAGAATGGAGGGAATAAGATCACTTGAATGGTAGAGAGATTACCCTTGTAAAGGAGTAAGACCACTTCATCACATAAGACAGAGGTGAAAGAGGGACTGGCAGAAAGCTCCCTAGTGATAGGAGATAAGGAAGAGGAAAAAAGAGGAAGCTCAAGGTTCTCATCTGAGGTGATAGGTGGGGCTAGGAAAATTTAAAAAGGAATGAAAAGATTTTGGAGAACTTCAATGGAGAATGTGATAGAGAATTAATAAGGAAGGCAGAGTACAATTATGTAGCAGCAGAAAGAGTTCATTTGAGGGCATGTGACATAGGGAATTCGAACAGAAAAGTTGTGAGATTTACCACTTCATTTAGCAGCAAATATGTAAGTGCAAAAATGACAAATGATGCAAGTCATCTAAGATTGAGATTTGACTGAGCATAATTAGTGATGTGTTCTAGGAATTCAAGAGGAGAAGATGGTATAAAGTTGAATTGGTTCAGCAAGGAGTAGAGATAAGTAAAAAAAAAAAAAACAAAACAAGCAAAAAAAAAAAACGAAGAGTAGCTAATACTGGGAAAAATGATCTGTAAGATAATTGAGGGTCAAGAGATTGAAAGTCATGGTAAAGATGAAGAGTAAAATTATATAAGATAAAGCAGAAGGAGAAATTAAAGACCAGAAGATTATGGTGAGAATTTCAGAATTCCTGAATATGAAATAAGGTAATTTGTGGGTTATGGCAAGATAGAAGATATGGCTATCTTCACATGAAACTGGAGATAGGAGAGTAGATTGAGAAACTTAGTTATTAGGGTATTTGAGAGAGAATCAATGGCTATTTGAGAGGGAATCAATATGTATGTTAAAGTTCCCATGTAGGAGGGCAGGAGTTGGGAAGGAGAGAAAAAGTATAAGACATATCAAATTCATTGAGAAAAGAAGGGGAGTGACCTGGAAGTCTGTAAGTAACCAGTAACCAGATTTTGACTGAGTGGTATATAGATTAAGTGATAGAATAAAATGAACTTCAAAAGAGGAAAAGGAACAAGGGGGAAATCTAGAAATAGCAATAGGGAGCAAGGATTATTCTAATTCCCGTGCTTTGACTAGTGGGCCCAGGAGAATGAGTGAAGATCTAGCCAGTATTAGGAAAGTTGTCCATGAGGTTTGTATCATTGTTGAAGTGTATAATGATCTCTCAGCATCAGTTCATGTAAGTCTCTCCAAACCACTCTGTATTCTTCCTGTTGGTCATTTCTTATAGAACAATAATATTCCATAACATTCATATACCATAATTTACCCAAACATTATCCAATTGATGGACATCCATTCATTACCAGTTTCTAGCCACTATAAAAAGGGCTGCCACAAACATTTTGGCACATACAGGTCCCTTTCCCTTCTTTAGTATTTCCTTGAGATATAAGCCCAGTAGTAGCACTGCTGGGTCAAAGGGTATGCACATTTTGATAACGTTTTGGGCATAATTCCAGATTGCTCTCCAGAATGGTTGGATTCTTTCACAACTCCACCAACAATCCATCAGTGTCCCAGTTTTCCCAAAGCCCTTCGAACATTCATCGTTATTTGTTCCTATGATTTTAGCCAATCTGACAGGTGTGTAATGATATCTCAGAGTTGTTTTAATTTGCATTTCTCTGATCAACAGTGATTTGGAACAGTCTTTCATATGAGTGGAAATAGTTTTAATTTCATCATCTGAAAATTGTCTGTTCATATCCTTTGGCCATTTATCAATTGGAGAATGGCTTGATTTCTTATAAATTAAAGTCAAATCTCTGTATATTTTGGAGATGAGGCCTTTATCAGAACCTTTAACTGTAAAAATGTTTTCCCAATTTGTTACTTCCCTTCTAATCTTGTTTGCATTAGTTTTGTTTGTGCAAAAACTTTTTAATTTGATGTGATCAATATTTTCTATTTTGTGATCAATAATGATCTCTAGTTCTCCTTTGGACACAAATTCCTTCCTCCTCCACAAGTCTGAGAGGTAAACTATCCTATGTTCCGCTAATTTATTTATGATCTCATTCTTTATGCCTAAATCTTGGACCCATTTTGATTTTATCAAGGTATGTGTTGTTAAATGTGGGTCCATGCCTAGTTTCTACCATATTAATTTCCAGTTTTCCCAGCAGTTTTTGTTAAATAATGAATTCTTATCCCAAAAGTTGGGATCTTTGGTTTTGTCAAACACTAGATTGCTATTTTTATTCACTATCTTGCCCTGTGAACCTAACCTATTCCACTGATCAAACTAGTCTATTTCTTAGCCAATACCAAATGGTTTTGGTAACTGTTGCTTTATAATATAGTTCTAGATCAGGTACAACTAGACCACTTTCATTTGATTTTTTTTTTCATTACTTCCCTTGAAATTCTCCACCTTTTGTTCTTACATATGAATATTGTTGTTATTTTTTCTAGGTCATTAAGATAGTTTCTAAGGAGTCTGATTGGTATAGCACTAAATAAATAAATTAGTTTAGGGAGTATTACCATCTTGATTATATTCGCTCAGCCTATCCAAGAGCACTTAATGTCTTTCCAATTATTTAAATCTGACTTTATTTTTGTTGCAAGTGTTATATAATTTTACTCATATAATTCCTGACTTTCCTTTAGTAGATATATTCCCAAATATTTTATACTATCAACAGTTATTTTGAATGGAATTTCTCTTTGTATCTCTTGCTGTTGTATTGTGTTGGTAATGTATAAAAATGCTGAGGATTTATGTGGATTTATTTTGTATCCTGCAACTTTGCAAAAGTTCTGAATTATTTCTAATAGCTTTTTAGCAGTTTTTGGGGTTCTCTAAGTATACCATCATGTCATATGCAAAGAGTGATAGTTTGATTTCCTCATTTCCTACTCTAATTCCTTGAATTTCTTTCTCTGCTCTTATTGCCAAGGCTAATATTTCTAGTACTATACTGAATAGTAATGGTGATAGTGGGCAACCTTGTTTCACTCCTGACCTTATAAGGAAAGGTTCCACTTTATCGCCATTACATATGATGTTTACTAATGGTTTTAAATATATGCTCCTCATTATTTTAAGGAATAGTTCATTTATTCCTGTACTCTCAAGTGTTTTTAGTAGGAATGGATGCTGGATTTTATCAAATGCTTTTTCTGCATCTATTGAGATGATCATAGGGTTTTTGTTAATTTGGTTATTGATATAGTCGATTATGTTAATATTTTTCCTAATATTGAACCAGCCTTGCATTCCTGCTATAAATCCCGCTTAGTCATAGTGTATTATCCAGGGGATGATTTCCTGTAGTCTTTTTGCTAATATTTTATTTAACATTTTAGCGTCAATATTCATCAGGGAGATTGGTCTATAATTTTCTTTCTCAGTTTTCAGCCTACCTGGTTTAGGTATTAGTACCATGTCTGTATCATAAAAGAAATTTGGTAGGACTCCTTCAATCCCTATTTTTTCAAATAGTTTATATAGCATTGGAGTTAGTTGTTCTTTAAATGTTTGGTATAATTCACATATAAATCCATCTGGTATTGGGGATTTTTTTCTTAGTGAGTTGGTTAATAGCTTGTTCTATTTCTTTTTCTGAAATGGGACTATTTAGACTATTTACTTCTTCCTCTGTTAATCTGGGCAAGCTATATTTTTGAAGGTATTCTTTCATTTCATTTAAGTTATCGAATTTATTGACATAAAGTTGAGCAAAGTAGATCCTAACTATTGTTCTAATTTCCTCTTCATTAGTGGTGAATTCTCCCTTTTCATTTTCAAGTCTAACAATTTGCTTTTTCTCTTACCTTTTTTCAATCAGATTTACTAAGGGTTTGTCTATTTTGTTGGCTTTTTCATAGAACCAACTTTTAGTTTTATTAATTAATTCAATAGTTTTTTTTTTTTTTTTTTTTACTTTCAATTTTATTAATCTTACCTTTTATTTTTAGAATTTCAAGTTTCATGTTTGTCTGGGGAGTTTTAATTTGTTCCTTTTCTAGCAATTTTAGTCCAATTCGTTGAACCTCTCTTTCTCTATTTTATGCAAGTAGGCCTGTAGAGATATAAAACTTCCTCTTATTACTGCTTTGGCTGTATCCCGCGCATTTTGGTATGATGTTTCATTATTGTCATTTTCTTTGGTGAAGTTATTAATTATGTCTATGATTTCCTGTTTTACCCAATCATTCTTTAGTATAAGATTATTTAGTTTCCAATTATTTTTTGGTCTATTTTCCCCTGGCTTTTTATTAAATGTAATTTTAATTGCATTGTGGTCTGAAAAGAAAGCATTTACTATCTATGCCTTATGGCATTTGAATTTGAGGTTTTTATGGCCTAGTATAATATCAATTTTTGTATAGGTTCCATGAACTGCTGAGAAGAAAGTATACTCCTTTCTGTCTCCACTTAGCTTTTGCCAAAGATCTATCATATCAAACTTTTCTAGTATCCTATTTACCTCTTTGATGTCTTTCTTATTTATTTTGTGGTTTGATTTCTCTAATTCTGAGAGTGCAAGGTTGAGATCTCCCACTATTATAGTTTTGCTGTCTATTTCTTTTTGCAGCTCTCTTAATTTCTCTTTAAGAATTTAGATGCTGCTAGGGACCGCGGTTTCTGGCAGACACTTCCAGTTTGAGCACAGGGGCTTTTCACGTCACCTGTTGCAGACATCCACGCCCCACCCGGACACATAGGCTGGGCTTTGTGCTGCCTTTACTATTCAACGCCCTCGGGCACAACAGTGCTAATCACCTCTGAGGCACTTCCAGGGAGGGGGTGGGGAACTCTCTCCCAGAGCTCTATCTTAGCTCAGGCGCAGGAGCCTCTGCATCCATCCGGTCTGGGAGGAAGCTGGTAAAGAAGTAAATAAATAATTTCCTACCCCAGGGACAGACCCCAAAAGATTTTTTTTAAATATGAGCAAAAAAGCTAGAAAAACTATAGATTCCTTCTATACAGAGAAAGAGCGGGTATCCAACCCCGAGGAAGTTAACAGCAGAGAGTCAGCAGATAACAACCCAAAGGGGAACGATCCCTGCCCCCCCATCACATAACTCTCTCCTAGAAGAAACTCTTAAAAAATTGAGGGAGATTGAAGAAAAATGGGGAAAGGAAAGGGAAGCTATGATAGAGAATAACAACGTCCTGAAATTGGAGTTGGAAAAAATAAAGAATTCACAGGAGATGCAGGGAAACAAAATTTATGAATTAGAAAAGGTTAAAAAAACACAGGAAAGTAGGATTTCTGAATTGTAAAAGATAAAAAAGTCTCAAGAAAATAGAATTTCTGAATTGGAAAAAGAAAATAATTCTCAAAAAAAAAATTAGGGAAATGGAAAAAAATTCAATAGAGCAAAATAATTCATTTAAAAACGAAATTGGGCATTTACAAAAAGAACTAAAAACTGTGAAAGAAGAAAATAACTCCTTAAAAGTCAGGATGGAACAAATAGAAATGAATGATTCACAGAGAACCCAAGAATCAGTCAAACAAAACAAAAAAAATGAGAAGCTGGAGAACAACGTCAAATACTTACTGGGAAAATCTATAGACCTGGAAAATAGATCTAGGAGAGATAATCTGCGGATCATTGGACTTCCTGAAAACTATGACCAAAAAAAGAGCCTAGATTCTATTTTACAGGAAATTATCAAAGAGAACTGTCCAGAGATAATAGAAACAGAAGGAAAAGTAGATGTGGAAAGAATTTAGATGCTGCACCACTTGGTGTGTATATGTTTAATATTGATACTGCTTCAATATCTATGCTACCCTTTAGCAGGATATAATGCCCTTCCTTATCTCTTTTAATTAGATCAATTTTTGTTTTTGCTTGATCTGAGATGAGGATGGCTACCCCTGCTTTTTTGGCTTCACCTGAAGCATAGTAGATTCTACTCCACCCTTTTACTTTTATTTTGATTGTATCACCCTGTTTCAGGTGTGTTTCCTGTAAACAACATATAGTAGGATTCTGGCTTTTAATCCAGTCTGCTAACTGCATTCTCTTTATGAGGGAGTTTACCCCAATCACATTTATGGTTAGAATGACTAATTCTATATTGCTTGCCATCCTGTTAACCCCTGCTTATGCTTTTCTCCTTTCCTTCCCTCTTACCCCTATACCCAGTATTAAACTTGTGAACACCCCTTGCTTTTCACAGCCCTCCTTTTTTAGTATCTTTCCTCCACCTTAAAGTTCCTCTTCCTATTTTACCCCTTTTTCTCACAATTTCTGTATTGCATTCCCCTTAGATTACTCCTTCCCTCTCACTTTTCAATGAAGTGGAAGAAGTTTCACCATAAATCGAATGTCTATTGATACACACTATGTTCATCTCCCTCCTTTCTTTCTCTCAGATATAATAGGTTACCTTTGCCTCTTCATGAGATGTAGTACCACCACTTTACCCTTTTTTATGATATAATTTCCTTTCCACCTCTAGTTTCTAGGACAAATTATACATGTGTTCTTTACATATCTTTATGGCAGAAATATAGTTCTCAAGATTTCTTTTTACCTTTTTCAAGATCTCTTGAGTTCTGTATTTGAAGATCAAACATTTTGTGTAGGTCTGTTTTTTTCATCAAGAATAGATGGAATTCATTTATTTCATTAAATGTCCATCTTCTTCCCTTGAAAAGGATGCTCATTTTTGCTGGGTAAGTTATTCTTGGCTGCATACCAAGCTCCTTAGCCTTTTTGGAATATCATATTCTAGGCCCTTCATTCTTTTAATGTGGACGCTGCTAGATCCTGGGTTATCCTTATTGTGGCTCCTCCATATCTGAATTGCTTTTTTCTAGCAGCTTCCAGTATTTTTTTCTTTATCTGATGATTCTTGAACTTGGCCACTATATTTCTTGGCGTTTTGATTTCATGGTCACTTTCAGTAGGTGATCAATGAATTTTTTCAATGTCTATTTTACTCTCTGTTTCCAAAACATCTGGGAAGTTCTGTTTGATAATTTCCTGGAAAATAGTGTCCAGGCTCTTTTTTTTCCTCACATTTTTCAGGGAGTCCGATTATTCTCAAATAGTCTTTCCTGGATCTGTTTTCCAGGTCTGTTGTCTTTTCAATAAGGTACTTGACATTCTTTTCAATTGTTTTGTTTTTCTGATTTTGTTTGACTAATTCTTGGTTTCTCCTTGAGTCATTCATTTCTACTTGTTTGAGTCTAATTTTCAATGATGTATTTTCTTCACTCATTTTTTTTTAATATCTTTTTGTAATTGTCCAATTGAGTTTTTAAGTGAGTTTTTTTCTTCTATGGAATTTTTTTTTTCCATTTCATCCATTTTATTTTTTAGAGAGCTGTTTTCTTTTTCCAGCTCACTAATTTTATTTCTCAATGATTTGTTTTCTTTATTCACTCTGTCTTTAAATGCGAGGAATGACTTCTCCAGGCTCTCTTGCCAAGCTTCCCTTCCATTTTCCCATTTCTCTTCTAGCTCTCTTGTGAGAGCCTTTTTGATTTCCTCTATGAGATTCTTTTGTATTGAGGAGCAGCTCATATCCCCCTTAGGGGATTCCTCTGGAGACAATCTGCTTTTAGTCTCCTCAGTATTTGAAATCTGCTCTCTCTCCATACAGAAGCTGTCAATGGTTAGAGCCCTTTTGAATTTTTTGTTCATTTTGTCAGAGTGGGAATCCAAGAAAACAAATTGACAATAGAAACAATTGGTCTGTTTCTGGGGGGGATGGTGCTGGGTAGTGTTACCAGGCTTTCTCTACAGACTGAGGGAGACAGCAGCAAGGCACTAACAGGACAGCAATGGCTGTGCTGGGCCTGACCTCTAAGAAGGTGCTGAGTCACTCCAGGTGTGGGTGGGGGGTGGCCAGGTCCCAAGAGACACTAGCTTTCTGGGGTTTTATTCTTCACCTCCTGTAATTACACCTTCTCTGATGCTCCTGGCTTACTGCCAGGATGGAGTATCCAGACTGGGGTAAAAGTCTTTTCACAGAAACCAAAGAGGTTGTACCCCTCCCCGCTCTGGTCTGAGCTATGTGAGCTCTCTGTCTTGTTCTCTCTGCCTGCACTCAGTCTATGCCCAGTCTGTTTGACCCTCCCCTGAACAAACACAGACCTTCTCTGGTGAATTTCAAGGAGGTCTTCTGTTGGTGATTATTGGTGGGTTTATTTTCCGGTCATGCATTAATTCCGAGGCTTGTCATGAAGTAAGTACTGAGAGAAAACACAGAGCTCAAGCAGCTGTCTGGCTCCATGCAGCCATCTTGGCCGGAAGTCAGAAAATGGGAAATTAATGCATTTAAGATAAAACACAGTTTGTTGCTCATCAAACAGGCATTCCAAAGGGCACAGTAAAAGGGAGGGTAGAATTAAGATAAAACTTTTGGTTGGGAGGATTGAAGAGAACATGGTAGGGCGTCTTAAGTTGGGTTTGGATGAAGGTTTGAAGATGGTCAAATCTCGGGAATGTGAAAGATATGCAAAATGTAATAATGTTGATCACTGAGTGTAGGGCATCACTGCTCAACCCTCAAAGGACAGGCACAGCAGGAGGTGGGACACCTAAAGTTAAAGAAATATTCTTTTCAACGGAAGTATCCCACATATGAGTTGGAAGATTGGGTTACATGGAAGTATAAAAGAGATTAGTGCCCCTTTAGGATAAATATGTAAAATAAATGTTTACAAAGAGTATTAAGAAATTTATCTTCCTGAGTTCAAATCTAGCTTAAGGCAGACACTAATTAGATGTGTGACCTTAGGTATGTAAGCCACTTAACTCTTTTTGACTTGATTATCTTATCAGTAAAATTAGCTGAAGGAAGTGACAAACCACTCCATTATTTTTTGCCTAAAAAACCCCCAATGGGGTATCAAAGAGGTAAAACATTACTGGAAAATTACTCAGTAACATGTCCTTACAATTATAAAGCAAATATTTATGAAAACAGTTTTTAGTATGCAAGATTCAAAACTGAAGCTACAAAGGGACAGACAGGAGGCACAGTAGATAGAAGACTAAACTTGAAGTCAAGAAAACTCATTTTCCTAAGTTCAGATCTGGCCTTAAAGAATTATTAGCTGTGTGATCTGGGCAAGTCAATTAACACGGTTTGCCTAACTTTCTTAGCTAAAGAAGAAAATGGCAAACCACTCTAATATCTGCCCAGAAAACCCAACATGGGGCCATAAAGAGTCAAATTCAACTGAAAATGACAAAACAACAACAAAATCAATCAACTATTATTTTTGAAGCACCTATTATAAGTCAGTAAGTGAATAAATCAAATTTCTTTTCTACAATGCTTCACAAGTTTATTTGCAATCCACTCTTCTCTCTCCCAACCTTGAACTTGTCTCTTTGCCAGGCTTCCCTCTCCTGAATCCCACATAGCATGGTCTCTGGTCCTGTACCCACCCTGTTTTCCCTTTTATGTTTTTGGATACAGTTTGCTAATATGGTGATCACATGGTAACAGTTAGAAGCAAACTTCAAAATCTGACCATAACAAAGAATACTGGAATTATTAACTCTCTTCCTCACTTCTGGATGGAATTCCTCTCTTAATGTATCAGAGGAAGACATTAGATTTTATTGTTACAACTTTTTAAAATGTAATATATAAAGACAATCTGAACATTCTTTTTCTCTCAAATTTTGAGTTACACTGGAAATTAAATGGATGCCCATCAGTTGAAGAATGGCTGAATAAGTTATGGCATATGAATGTTATGAATATTATTGTTCTATAAGAAATGATCAGCAGGATCATTTCAGAAAGGCCTGGAAAAACTTACATAAACTGATGCTAAGTGAAGTAAATAGAACCAAGAGAACTTTGTGCACAGCAACAAGAAGATTACACAATGATCAATTCTGATGGACATGGGTCTTTTCAATAGCGAGTCCAGCTTTAATTGTCTTGTGGTGGAGGGAACCATCTGAATCCAGAGGACTATGGGGACTGAGTGGGTTTTACAACATAATATTTTTACTTATTTTTTTGTTGTTGTTTGCTTACATTTTTGTTTCTCATTTTTTTCCTTTTTGATCTGATTTTTTTCTTGTGCAGCATGACAATAGTGGAAATATATATATATATGTATATATATATATATGTATATATATATATATATATATATATATATATAAGAATTGTACCTGTTTAACACATATTGGATTATTTGCCACCTAGGAGAGGGGTAGGGAAAGGGAGGGAGAAAAAAAATTGTGACACAAGGTTTTTAAAGAGTACATGTTGGAAACTACCTATGCATATGTTTTGAAAACTAAAAAACAAAACAAAACAACAACAAAAAAAAACTTTGTAAAAAAAAAGGAACATAAAATAATATTTTGAATTCCAAATTGTCTCCTTTCCTCCTCAATTGAGAAGGCAAGCAATTTCATATAAATTATGCATTTGCAGAACCACAAAACATTTTTGTGATACAATTCTTTTTAACTTAAAATATTTCTGAGTAATGGGCACCCCATCTTCTACTTCTGAAATTGATGTTTTGAGCCCAAGTGTAAATATATTTATTCTTATTTAATTTGATCTTTTTAGATTTGGCATCTCTTCTCCTATCCAGCAGATATCTTTGTGTGTGTGTGTGTTTAATTTCTTTCTTTCTTTTTTTAATTTATTATATATTTATTTACAAGTTATATGCATAGTACTTGGGTAATTTTACAGTACTGACAAACTGCCAAACCTTTTTTTCCAATTTTTCCCCTCCTTCCCCCACTTTCTCCCCTAGATAGCAGGTTGATCAATACATGTTAAATATGTTAAAGTATAAATTAAATACAATATTAGTATACATGTCTAAACAGTTATTTTGCTGTTCAAAAAGAATCAGACTTTGAAATAGTATACCATTAGCCTGTGAAGGAAATCAAAAATGCAGGCAGTCAAAAAAGAGGGATTGGGAATTCTATGTAGTGGTTCATACTCATCTCCCAGAGTTCTTTCTCTGGGTGTAACTGGTTCAATACATTACTGCTTGCTCTATTGGAGCTGATTTGGTTTATCTCATTGTGGAAGAGAGCCAGGTCTATCAGAATTGATCATCATATAGTATTGTTGTTGAAGTGTATAATGATCTTCCGGTCCTGCTAATTTCACTTAGCATCAGTTCATATAAATCTTTCCAGGCCTTCTGAAATCATCCTGTTGGTTATTTCTTACAGAACAATAATATTCCATAATATTCATATACCACAATTTATTTAGCCATTCTTCAATTGATAGGGATCCATTCAGTTTCCAGTTTCTGGCCACTACAAAGAGGCCTGCCACAAACATTCTCAGTACTTATCTTTTTAGATAATATTTCTCAGCATATTAACTAATTTTCTTTCAACTTTAAGTCATTTTCATATATGACAAATTTGTCCACCATGTCCATCCAAATCATTGACAAAAATTTTGGAAAGTACTTAATCCTTTAGTAAAGTAGAAATATGATAAGTAGACACCATCAAATTCTCATGGATACAATGTTAGCTTTTTAAAAATTTTTATGTGTTGTCTTCCCCTATTTGATTGTGAACTCTTTGAGAGTAGAGACTGGCTTCTGCCTTTATTTATATTTTTAACACTTAGCACAGTGCCTCATACATTGTAGGTGCTTAATGTTTATGGATTAATTGAATAAGAAATTCATTTGAAGAGGCAAATAATCTTTTTCAGAGATAGGAGATAGATCTCTATATTTATATTTCCTTCTATCTTTCTAGACTCACATACATATATACACACCTAACTATATTATGTCTATCTAAACTTGTGTACATAGCTATATGTACTCATTTAATGCAAGTATATGCACACATTTATGATATATATTATGTGACTCATAAGCCACATTTGAATAACTCATGTGCTTATTACCTGCACAATTTGAAGAGTGTAGATATAGTTTTAATCTAATATCTTAGAAGAGGACAAGAGTAAGTTTCCATATATATGTACTCTTCTCTATCTCTCTGTTTCTGTCTCTGTTTCTCTCTGTCTTTCTCTCTGTGTGTCTCTTTCTCTCTGTCTGTCTCTGTTTCTCTACATGTATATATATATATATATATATATATATATATATATATATATACACACACACACACACATTTGTATATATACATGCCATCAAAAGGTGTCTTTAGCTGTTAAAATTTTAATTTTTAAATTTTAATTTATTTTTTAACATTCTTTTATTTTTAATTTTGAGTTTCAAACCTTTGCTTTCCCTGCAACCCCATTTCATTCCCATTGTGAAGAAAAACAATATGATATAATTATACATGTGAAATCATCTAAAACATATTTTTACATTAGCCACATTTTTTAAAAAGCAAGTAAAATAAAGAAAGTGAGAAAGTTTCTTCAGTTTGAATTCAATTCCATTAGTTCTCTTTCCAAAAGTGGATAGCATTTTTTTCATTATGAGTCCTTTGGAATTGTCTTGGATTATTGTATTGATCAGAATAGCCATGTCTTTCACAGCTGATCCTCATTACAACATTGCTGCTCCTTGTACACAATTCTCTTTCAATTCCTCTCAGTTTATTTTGCATCAATTCATATTTTTTTTGCCATTTTTTAAAATGAAATTCCCCTCCTATCATTTTTTAGCACAATAGTATTCCACAATCATATGTTATAACTTGTCCAAACATTCCTCATTGATGAATATTCCTTCAATTCTCAATTCTTTGCCACCAGAAAAAGAGCTACAATAAAAAAGTTTTTCTTTTTTAAAAAAATTACATTGGGGGAAAGAGCTACTAGTGCATTACTGGGTTAAAAAATACACTCTGTTTTACAGTCCTTTTGTCATACCTCCAAATTCTGCCCCATAATAGTTGGATCATCTGTTGGTTAAAACAACAGTTGGACACTTCTCTACTGACAATTCATTAGTGTACTTATTTTCTTTATTCTCCTTCAGTATTTGTAACTTCTGATTAGTGTGAAGTGATACCTCAGAGTTGTTTTAATTTGCATTTCTCTACTAAGTATTTATTTAGAATTATTTTTTCCTTATGAAATAGATATTTTTCATCTTCATTTGCAAATTGCCTGTTTATATCTTTTGACTATCAATTAGGTAATGGCTCTTATTTTTATGAATTGTGTTCAGTTCTCTACTAATATATATTTGAGAAATAAGGTCTTTATCATAAAAAACTTGATATAAAAATGTTTGCTAATACTTTATTTTTATGATACCTTTTTAATTTGATGGAGTTGCCTTGATTTTGTCTTTTCATGAAGTCTGTTTTTTGCTTTTGCTTTGTCTGTGATCATGATTGTTATTCCTGCCTTTTTAAAATTCAGATGAGATATGTTAAATTCTATCCCTGCCCTTTTATTTAAACTCTCTATTTTGCTCAAGTGTGTTTCTTGTAAACATATATTTAGATTCTGGTTTCTAATCCATTCAATTATCTGCTTCTGTTTTAAGGGTGATCTCATCCCATTTACATTCACAGTTTTATTTGCTAATTATATATTTTTCTTCATCTCATTTTCCTCTCTTTCTTTCCCTTCACTTCTGTTTCTGACTCTGGTTTTCTGTCTTTCTTTTATCTCAGTCTTTCTGTCTTTGTCTCTGATTGTCTCTGTTTTTAACCTTTCCTTCTTAAGTTTGTTTTGCATGTAATCAATGGCTCCCTTAATCCACTTTCCCTTTTATCCTTCCCCCACCTTCTCTTTTTCTCTTCTCCTCCTTTTTCCTGATTAAGTTACATTTTATTTTGTACTGAATATGTAGTTACTGAATGTGTATGTAAATTTTCTCTTTTGGACAATTCTGATGAGAATGAGGTACAGGCATTTCTTGCTTGCCACTACTACCTAATTTTCCTCTGCATTATATAAGCTCTGCCTTGTGCATCTCTTTTATGTGAAACTTTTCCCAGTCCTATTGTTCCCTTCCCCTTTCTCCCAGTGCATCCTTCTTTCTTAACCTTCAATTTTTTTTTTTTATATCAGCCCAACTTGTTCCCATGTCCTTTATCTATGTAAACTCCTTTTAGATTGACCTATAATGATAGATCTCTTAAGAATTACATTTATCATCTTCCCAAATATGAATTTAAACAATTCAACTTTGAGTTCCTTATGATTATTCTTTTTATTATCTTTATTTTTATTATCTTTTTATGCTTCTGTTGAAACTGCTGTTTGAATATCAAGTTTTGTATTTAATTCTATTCTTTTCAAAGGATTACATTCAATTTTTCTCAGTAGATAACTCTTGTTTTATAATCCTTGTTCATTTGTTCTCTGGAATATCATATTCTAAAGCTGCTAAATCTGGTGTGAGTCATCTGACTGTGGCTCCATTATATTTGAATTATTTCTTTCTGAATGTTTACAATATTTTTTCTTTGACATGAAAGGTTCTGGAATTGTCTGTAATTTTCCTGAGATTTTCCATTTTGGTATCTTTTTCAGAATTTGATTGGTGAGTTCTTTCCATTTATATTTTGCCTTCTGGATCTAAGATTTTAACGGTAGTTTTCCTTGACAATGCCTCAAAATTTGATATCAAGATTTTTTTTTTAATTATGGCTTTTTTTAGTGTACAACTTTTAAATTTTTTTCTCCTAGATCTATTTTCTATTTAGTTGTTTTTCCAGAAACATTTCACATTTTAAAAATTATTTTAGCTTTGTTTTATTCTTTCTTCCATGAAGTTATTAGCTTTGACTTACCCCAATTTTAATTTGTATTAGATGAATTCAACCAAATAAACCTTTTTTCTTTTTGACTTTATAAATTTGGGAAGTGATAGTAATGATAAAATTTAATCATGAGAAATGGGATGATGGATTTCTAACAAATCACTTGTACTGTCTCATTTGAGAATGCATCAATGTATTTTTAATCTATTTTCAGTAGTGTGCTGGCAAATGTTTAACAATCAGCTCTGAGAAAAATAAATGTACCAATGTACCAATGATTCTTAAATTTAATCTTTACTTTTTTTTTTTTTTACTTTATTAAGTCTAGACAATCAAAAAAACCAAAACCAAACAAAAACAAAAACCCGCAATAAATCAATATCTGATTTGAAGGATTTACCAGTTACCAAGGATATAAATGCTCAGACTGAAAATTTAACAAGAGGCTATCCAGAGCTTGTTAGAACCAACTCCAGCATAGTGCTCTCCATGTGCCTCCTCTTAACCTCTTCTTGTCCTAGTATTATACTTCCAAACCCAAAATAGTTTGGAATTTCAAATCTAATTTATTACACCAAATAATGAATCTAACTGGCAACTGATTGTTTTGGAGATGCAATAATATATGTAAAGGATTTTACATACTTAAACATCTATTTAAAAATAGCTATTATTACTATAGATTTCATTTGTGAAAATTAGAGAAAATATATTCAAAGAACAATTTAGGACTATATTTAGTTTAATGTTATTAAAATTCAAATGTATACATAGTAGAAAGCAATATTTGCTTTTACAGAGGAAATAAATTACATAGTTCAAGAGTATCATAAGTCATCAAAGATTTCCAATTTTCTTATTAATCTTAATGAATATCACTAAAAGAAATTGCATTGCATCAAGAAAAGCCCACCAGGAAGTTCATATAATTAAGCCCAAGGGAAAGACAAATAACTGGAAAAGATGCTTCTGCTGGAAAACATTTCTTATTGTTATGATGTTTTGTTCATATGTCTAAAGTATAGAATTTAGACATAACTTGTTAGATTTTCTCTATATGTGAATTAAAATTCTTCAACTAATAATGTTATAGCTACTATTATCTTTTCAAAATCAATCTCACTGATTAAATTAAATTCACTTTCTTCCTCTTTTATACATTAGAAGAAAAATCATTAAAGTTATCTCTTTTCCACTGAATGATAGATGATAGAGAAGATTTTATAGTTTATTTTCACTCAGATATTATCACTTCAAAGAAACAAAAAATTATAAGCAAACATAAATATATGTATAGGACATATACAAATATGTAAATATAAATTATTCACTTAAGAACATAATATACTCCCTTATTCTATCTATTTCCCTTTAGAAGCTTCAAAATGTGTTATCTAATTGTGATAATATATACTATATAACAGAAAGACACAGCACCTTATTGCTAAATAGTTTGTTCCATATTACCAAAGACAGAGAGTCGGGATATATCCTTTGTACTATTTGGGTAAGAAATTGAGAAATAATGCGTTCAAAAGTAGCCTCAACTGCAGTAATGACTGGAGAAACTAGGACATTGCTTAGGTTGTTGCAAACTAAAAGGAATCCTAAGAACATTTACTCTAGATGGCTTCTTTATTTTTCTTAGGTCACTGACTAAATTATGGTCACAGAGTAAAATGAAGATTTGACAATTATGCAGCTAATTTGATCAATGCAGACTGTCAGACCCAATAACTTTCCAAATCTATATTGAAGCTTAAATTATCTGCATTGGTTGTTTGTAAGCAACTAGTTGTTAAGACTTCATTTTAGTTTGTGGTTTATGTAAACAGTAGTAGACTTATTCAGTGTCTATAACAGAGTTCAGCAAGACTGAAACTGGATTCTTTCTTGTGAACTTAATAAGTGATTTCATTTGTCTATGCCTCAGTTTCCTTATTATACACTGAAAGTGCCTATCTAGATTATTTAGAAGACCTTCTCCATCTCTAAGGTCTCTCCCAGCTACAACCTGGAATTGAAGAATATTAGATTTGGAGGGTTTCATAGTTTAATTAGTCTATTTGCTGTTCTTGCTGTTTGTTAGAAAATATGTTTCTTCTAATTTTACCTAAGTTTGACATTATATAATTCTGCACTATAACTGGAGGTAACAGAGTCCAAATACATTATTTTATTTAAAAAAGAAATTCATAAGGAAGTTTGGCTAAAGGAATATTTTTGTTTGAATTATTCTGATAGCTGGCATCCTCCCCACTCCCCTGCATTTAGAAACTAACTGTATGTCAGCTACTGATATGTACCTATAGTGAAGTTATATAAATAAAACCTAAGATAGGAAAAATAATATTTATACAGAGAGTTGTAGTTCTCAAAGGATGATTTGAATATATTTCTTCTCCCATGTTTTCCGTTCCTTTCTCTGATTTGTAAGCTCCCCACTCCATACCTCTGTCTTATAATGGACTCTAACTATCACAGAACTCTCGGCCAAGTTCCCTGCCAGTCCTTGTCTCCCTCACTACTCTCTTAAATGACTATTTCTGAACAGTCATCATCAAGACTCCATCTCAGTTGTGCTCTCATTTTGTTGAAAGAAATGTGCTTCTGAAGTGATTTTATTTGAAATGGCTCTGACATCTAGATGACCATTTGTCACAGATACAAATGCTCTATGGATAAAACTCAGAGATAAATACACACTTACCTTTTTTCTTCCTTTTTATACAGGATTGAATTTTAATTTAAAGTGTGATTTACACCTTGCTAATTTATCTAAAGAACTTCCCCCATCCTTCCTGGCAACAGGAAAATCTGCTTTTCTTGATTTCTTGCTACTCTGCTGTCCAATTAGCTTTTTATTTATTTCTTCCTCATAGCCCTCAAACATCTCAGTTACTTTTTTTTTTTTTCTTATCTCCATTTTCTTTCAGGACATCTTAAGCATTAATCTTTTTTTTTTTTTTTTTTTTTTTTTTTTAACTCAGTGAGGACCCTTGTACATCTCTAATAGGCATGTGTTTATTTAATATAATATTAACTTGATTTTAATTCAGTTCTTAATATACATATACACTTTAGTCTTTACCAATTTCATTAGTTAGATAGACCTGCTGTAGTGCCTCTGATTGTCCACTTAAAATGAAGATGATTTTGATAAACTTTGTGATTAAATGAATTGCAGTAATTCTTCATTATGGAGGGAAAAAATGTGAACAAAACATTTTTCTTCCTTATTTCTTATTACTTATGTGGTTTTTTTTTGGGGGGGTGTATGCTAGATCAAGCTATTTTGATTAGTAAAATATATGTTTAATATAATCTTTAAGGGTATCAATTCATTTATCCTTTGTGTTCTTCTAAGAGAAGCAACAGTTGAATCTAAACTTAGAACACTGAACTATGATAAGACATTAAATAAATTTAACTTTGAAAGGGACCAAGTTTGGAATCTGATTACTAAAAGAGAGTATTAACTTTAGTACCTTTTCTTCCTCTGTGTGGAGGGGGGGCAGGGAAAGGAGGTATGAGAGAAATACAAAGAGAGACAGAGATCCAGAAACACAAAGAAAGACAGACAGAGAATCCGAAACAGATAGAGAAAGAGGCTAAAAGAGGAAAAGACTGAAAGGAAAGATCAAGAAAGGAAGAGAGAAAGAAAAATAGATAGTAAAATATTTGTTAAAATTTTTTTCTAGCAAGTACTTTGCTATGTATCAAGGATACAAAAACAAATAAATAAGCTAATTTTTTGTTCTCAAGAAATATACACCTTTAAGGTGATTGAAGATATAAACAGAAATTAGAAGAGGGGAAGAATTATGGTTGTATGAAATGAAACTAGTGGCAAGATAATAAGGTGAAGGCCTGTTTCTAGACAAGAGAAATTAAAAGCTTACCTATCACAGTGGTTGTGGAGTTAGGGGTGCTGTCTAGGATTCTGATGGAAAAGAAATGGCATTGTAATAGTGAAATACATGTAGAATAGTATGGTTTGGAGTTAGTGACTAGAAGTGAGAAGGAAACCTAGTTCCAAGAAAAGTGACACAACAACTCATTAGAGCTCAGGGGGTTCACAAATCATAGACCTATTGAATTATTAAAGTGTCAAAAAAGTTTTTCCAATACTTTCTATTTCTAAACTGGGTAGTGGCTAGCAAAGCATAAACCAATGATAGAGGTCTCATGGATCTGAGCTGACAATCTTAGAGTTGGGAGCAAACTTGCAGTGGAATTTTCTCATGCCTTTTTTCAGGTGCTATCTCAGTTCCAATACTTTTGTGATTTAATAGGTGACCATACAGTAGATAACACTGGATCACATGATAGCGATAGTTATTTGACATTTTTTGCTTTAGTAACACTCAGGATCTCAAAATACCTGATAATGTTTATACAGTTGTTACCTGCTGCATCTGAAGCTCTTTTTGTGGATAATTATTTATTATAGTCTATGAGACAAAACTTTATAATGTCTGTACTTTTTGGTCTTATTAACCTGATCATTTTTATTCCTTTTGCTTTTATTTATCTACCTATCTGGAACTTCAGGCCAGAGCTTCTCTTGGAATTAACAGTAATTATCAATTTGAAAATCACTCACTTATTTGGGATTGTGGATTCCCATGTGGTTCCACTATACTCTTGGCATTATTGATAGACAAAGTTTAAAAGATTCATAAACTGAGAGCTAGAAAGAGTCTTAGATATTATATAGTGTAATTCTGGGGCAACTGGATAGTGCAATAGATAGAATAGCAAGATTGGGTTTATCCAGCCTTAGACACATAATAGTTATGTTCTACTGGGAGAGATACTTAATTCTTTCTGCCTTGGTTTCCTTACATACCAAAAAAAACACTAAATGGGATCACAGAGTAAGGTACAACTGAAAAGATTAAACAAGTTCAATTCCTTCACTTAATAAGTGGGAAAACTGAGGTAAATGCCTCAAGTTACAAGGTTATTAAGTGTCAGAGTAAGAATTTGAACTCAGGTCCTCTGACTCCAAATCTACTATTTTCTCCCTTGCCAAATGCTGCTCCCTTTTTATGTAAAACTTCAATTATACCTCTTTTTTTGCTTATAATTTTTCAATTATTGTTTATTGCTGACTGAATAAAAGCTATATTACTTATAAATACATTCATTTATTCATTCGCAAACATTTATTAAGTTCCTATTGTGTGCCAGGTAATATAGTAGATAATGGAAAAACAAAGATTAAAGACCAAATAGTCCTTGCCCTTAAGGAGCTTTGTTCTCCTGTGGGGAATCAACCTATTTACAGAAAAAATGAAAAATAAAGACAAAGTAAATATAAAACAATAGGGAGAAGACACTAGCAACTGGGGGAATCATGATTGGTTTTATATAAAAAGTAACATTTGAAAACAACTAGATTAGAAAAGGAATGCATTCTAGACCTAGAGGTGATTTATCAGAATATCAGATAGTCCAGTCTGATTCAAACATGCATATGGCTGAAGATAGCCTTAATTACTTCATCTGAAAACTGTTTATATCTTGTGATTATTTATTAGTTGAGAATGATTCTTATTTTTATAAATTTTACTCAGTTCTCTATATGTTTGAGAAATGAAGCTTTTATCAGAGAAACTTTCTTCAAAACTTTTTTTTTCCTTTACTTTTACTAACTGTATTTCCCCTTACCCTATTTCCCCCTGATTATTCTGTTTTCTTTCTCCTTTCATTCTGTCCCTCCTCAAATGTTTTATTTTTGGCTACCACTCCCCTGAATCTGCATTCCATTCTATCACCTTCCCCTGTCCTCCATACAGATCTGCTTTCTCTCCTCTTTTTCTGTAGAACTAGACAGATTTCTTTACCCAATTAAATATATATACTATTCCCTGTTTGAGACAGTTCTAATGAAAGTACGGTTCATTCAGTCATCTCTACCTTTTCCCCTATTCCCTCCACTGTAAAATATTTTTCTTGCCTCTTTTATATGAAATAATGTATCTCATTATACCTCTCCCTTTTTATTCTACTACATTTCTCTTTCACCTATTAATTTATTTTTTTAAGATATCATCTCTTCATATTCGGCTTAAACCTGTGCCCTCTGTTTATATGTATTCCTTCTAACTGCCCAACAATAAGAAAGATTTTGTAAGTTACAAGTATCATCTTCTCATGTAGGAAAGTAAACATTTTAATCATATTAAGTCCCTTATGATTTCCCATTCATGTTTACCTTTTTATGCTTCTCTTGAGTCTCATATTTGATGGTCTAATTTTCTATTCAGCTCTGGTCTTTTTAATAAAGAATGCTCAAAAGTCCTGTACTTCATTGAATTCCCATTTTTCCACCCAGAATGATTATATTCAGTTTTGCTACATAGGTGATTCTTGATTCTAATCCTAGATCCTGCTCTCCAGAAAAATCATTCTTATGTTTTAATATCAAAGCTCCTAGAGAGATGGAGCCAAAATGCTGGACAAAAGGCAGGAACTCATCGCTACCCCAGATTCCTTTAAATGATGACTCTAAATAAATTTAGAGCAGCAGAACATCTAAAAAGGTGGAGTAGAACATTTTGGATCTGAAGGCAATTTAAAAGGTCAGTAGAAAAGATTTAGGAAAGCAGGAATACAGTCTGCAGTCCCAGTGCAAGTTGTGCCAGTATGGCCCTAGTCCTCCTCCTGTCCCAGTTCCAGCCCAAGCACCAGCTTAACCTTTGAATCAGCAGCAGTACTGATGGCTTCCAGACGTCTCAGGTCACAGACACCAAAGTGGATTTAGAAGGTCAGCAGAAAAGCTCTGTAGAACCAGGGTGAGAGCCTAATCCCAGCACAAAATGCACCAGCACACCCCTGGCCACAACCCCTACTTGCCCCCAGCTTCAGTGAGATGGGACCACTGAATCAGAAGTCTGCCCTCAGGAACACCATAGAGAACTCAGAAGGTCAGAGAAAAAGGTCCATGACAAAGGGTAGGAGTCCAGTGTTCAGTCCCAGTACAGGCCAGAACTCTGTTGATTTAGTACATTAAATCTTAAACTAGGGGCGAAGACAATCCTAATAGTTCCCTAGGCAGAAAAGAATGTTTGTGGTTAGGTCCTAGAAGGATCTCTGAAAACAGCTGGATAGAAGATTGGGACAATGCACCTTCCACTGTGGAAACAAAGCCCTACTTTAACAAAGTTAAAATCCAAGAAATAAGCTAGGAAAATGAGCAGACAACAACAAAAAAAGTTTCTGACCATTGAAAGTTTATGGTGCCAAGGAAGATCAAAACACATGCAAGGAAGATAACAAAGTCAAAGCTCCTCTGTCCAAAGTTTCCAAGAAAAATAAGAATTGGGCTCAAGATATTTCGAAAATCACATAAGAGAGATAGGAAAAATTAGGAAAAGAATTGAGAGTGGTGCAAAATGAAATACAGAGTTAATGAGAAGAATGCCTTAAAAACCAAAACTGGCCAATTGGGAAAGGAGGTACAAAAGTCACTGAGAAAAATAATTCCTTAAAAAATAGAATTGAATAAATGGAAGCTAATGACTTTATGACAAACCAAGATATAATAAAGCAAAATAAAATTAAAAAAAAGTAAAGTATTTACTTGGAAAAACAACTGATCTAGAATATAGATTTAGGAGAGATGATTTAAAAATTGTTGGTCTACCTGAAAGTCATTTTCAAAAAAAAGAACCTGTTCATCATTTTTCAAAAAATTATCAAGGAAAACTGTCCTGATATTCTAGAACCAGAGAATAAAATAGAAATTGAAAGAACCTACCAATCACCTCCTGAAAGAGATCCCAAAATGAAAGCTCCCAGGAATAGTATAGCCAAATTTCAGAACTCCCATGTCAAGGAGAAAATATTGCAAGCATCCACCAAAAAAAAAATTCAACTATAGTGGAGCCACAGTCAGGATAATACAAGATTTAGCAGCTTCTATCTTAAAGGACTGGAAGACTTGGAATATAATATTCCAGAGAGCAATGGAGCTTGCATTATAACCAAGAATCACTTACCCAGCAAAATCGAGTGTAATTCTTCAGAGGAAAAGGTGGTTTCAATGAAATAGAAAATTTTCAAACATTTGTGATGAAAACACCAGAGCTAGAGAAACATAAGGAAAGTAATATCATAAGAGACTTAATAAGGTTTATCTGTACACATTCCTACATGGGAGGATGATATTTGTAAATCATTAGAATGTTTTCATTATTATGGCAATTAGAAGGAGGATATATAGACAGAGGGCACAGGCATGCATTGAATATGAAGGAATAATATCAATTAAAAAAATAAATGATGAAATTGAGGGGTAAGGGAGGAATGTATAGGGAGAAGGGGAAAGGGAAAAGTGGAATGGTGCAAATTATGTGCCATTAAAAAAGACCCAAGAAAAAGCTGTTACTGTGGTGGGGAAGAGGGGGAAGAGAAGGTGAGAGAGTGTACTTTACTCTCATCAGAATTGGCTCAAAAAGGCAATAACATGCATACTGAATAGGGGTAAAGAAATCTATCTTACCTTGCAGGAAAATAGGAGGGAAAAGGGATATAGGAAGAGGGGGTGGGTGATAAAAAAGAGGTCATATTGGTTAAAGGAATAGTCAGTATCAAAATACTTTTAGGAGGGACTATGTGAAAGGAAAGAGAAGGAATGAATGGGGGGGAAATATAGTTAGCAATAATGATTGTAAAAAGAATTTCAAAGCAAATTTATCTGATAATACCTCATTTCAAACATAGAGGGAACTGAGTCAAATTTATAAAAAAATAAAAGCCATGTCCCAACTGATAAATGATCAAAAATATGATTTGTGCCCAAATGGCTATAAATTCATGCATATCCATTGACTTAGCAACAATATTACTTGGCATGAATAGCAAAAGAGATTTTTAAAAATTGAAAATTACTTATATGTACAAAAATTTTTCATAGCAACTCTCTTTTAAGGGACAAAGAAATTGGACATTAAGAGGATGCCCATCAATTGGGGAATGATTTAATAAATTGTGATATGTGTTTATGATAGAATATTATTGTTCTATGGGAAATGATGAGCAGGATGCTCTCAGGGAAAAAACAAACAAACAAACAAACAAAAAATAACAATAACAACAATCTGGAAACTCTTCCATGAACTCAAGCAGAGTGAAATTACTGTATACAAAATAGTAGCAATGTTCTGGGATGACCAGCTGTGAATAGCTTTGCTATTCTCAGAAGTACAATCATCCATGACTACTCTGAAGGACTTATGATAAAAAATCCTATCTATACCCAGGAAATGGAACTGATTGTGTCTGAATACAGATTGGAGCATTCTCTTTTTCTCTCTCTATTTATCCTCTTTTTTTAAACTTAATTTTTTTCTTGAGTATTTTTATTTTAATTAGAACATAAGATCTATATTTTCCCCCCACAATTTGACTTTTATGGAATTGTTTTGCATGACTGGTTTCTTAATTGTGAATGGGGATAAGGGAGAAAGCCTAGAACTCAAACATTTTAAAAACAAATGTTTAAAAAAAGAACAAAAAATGCATAGTATAACAAAGGGAAAAAATGAATACAGAAACATTAAGCAATCAAAAAAAAAAGTTGTGTTATCCTGACTGAGGCTGATATTTAAATCCTTTCTGGCTACTTGTAATATTTTCTCTTTGACCTGGGAGCTTTAGAATTTGGCCGTAATATTCTTTATATCTTTGGGGAAGACCTTCAGGAGGTGATCAGTATATTCTTTCAACTACTATTTTACCTTCTGTTTTTTTAGAATTTCAGGGAAGTTTTCATTGACAATTGCTTGAAAGATATCTAGTCTCTCTCTTTTTTTTGATAATGGCTTTGAGGTAGTACAATAATTTTAAAATTATCTCTTCTGAATCTACTTTCCATAGTAGTTGTTTTTCTAAGGAGAGCTTTCACATTGTCTTCTATTTTTCATTTTTTGTTTTGTTTTATTTCTTGATTTCTTATAAAGTCATTACTTATCATTTGTTCAATTCTAATTTTTAAGGAATTATTTTCTTGTGAGTTTTTGTACCTCCATTTCCATTTGTCTACTTCTTTTTAAAGTGTTTTTACCTTTAGTGAATTTTTGTATCTCTCTTTCAATTTGGTCAATTCTTCTTTTTCAGGTATTTTTTTCTAATTTTCTTTTTGTTCTTCCATTACCATTTGGCCTAGTCTATTTTTAAGGTGATTTTTTTTCAGTGTTGCCTTTTTTCATCATTTTCTTGTCTCATTCTCATTTCTCTTCCCAATTTTCCCTTCATCTCTCTTACTTGATTTTTAATTTTTTTTTAGCTCTTCTATGACCTGATACCAATTTATATATATATATATATATATTTGGAGGCTTTGGATATAGGAGCTTTGACTTTGTTATTTTCTTATGAGTGTGTGTTTTGATCTTCCTTGTCATTATACAGTCAGAATTTTTTCTTTTTTGTTCTTTTCCCCAGTCTACTACTTGACTTTTAACTTTTTGTTAAAGTAGAATTCTGCTTCCAGGGTAGAGTATGCATTGTCCCAAGCTTTAGAAACTTTGTGCAACTGTTTTCAGAGACAGTTCTAGGGACCTGTAAGTTTTCAATTTTCTCAAGATGGTAATCTAAGAAGAGGTGTTTACTACTCTCCTAGACAGTACTTTGGTCATTGAGTGACCACAAGGACTCTTTTGTACTCTGAAATTGTAAAGGAGGGTTCCTGCTGCACTGTGGCTATAGGCCCTCATGTGCTATTGTTCCTCCTCATCTTGGAGTCCTGCTTCAGTGCTAGCAAATCTCTGTAATCTCCTTCTGATAATTTGGTTTATCCTGATACCGACTGTGGGCTGAGAGTTCATAAGTAGCTGTTGTTGCTTCTGATTCAGCATCCCCCAAGACCTGCCTGTGGTTTGCATGGGCTGAGGTTGTGTTGATATGGATTGTATTGGACTGTGCTTTACTCTCACCCACGTGAGACAGAATTTTTCTGATGACCTTTTAAGTTTTTGAATTAGACAATTATGTCATTCTGTCTTTTTATAGCTTCTCTCAATTTTGGGGGGTAGTTATTATTTGAAGAAAAACTCAGGTGAGTCCCTCCCTTTACTCTGCCATCTTTGCTCCACATTTCTGGTTTTATCTTACTAAATAAAACACCATATAAAAATATCTATTAGCATAGTTTTTTTTGTAACTGATTATTCAAAGGTGGTTGCTAGTAGTATCAAATTCTTTACTAGTATGCAAAAAATTTATTATCAAAGGGAAAAGGACCCACATATGCATATGTTTACATATATTGGATTTAACATATTTTAACATGTATAACATATATTATATTGCTTGCCATCTAGAGGAGGGGGAGGAGGAAGGAGAGGAAAATTTGGAACACAAAGCTATGCAAGGGTCAATATTGAAAAATTATCTGTGCATGTTTTGAAAATAAAAAGCTTTAATAAAAAAAAAAAAGAATAAGGAGTGATTTTTTTTTGTAGTGATAAGGAACAAAAAAAATATATGAATGAGTAGATGTCCATCAGTTAGGGAATCACTGAATAAGTTATGGTATATAAATGTAATGGAATATTTAAATGTAGTTATACAATTATCTTGCTACACAAGAAAAGTCAGATCAAAAAGTAAAGGAAATGTCACTCCTTATTTTTAATGAGTTAGATTTTGTACTTAGGTGATTAGGATTCTATTCTTTAAAATTTTTTATCTCAAATTATTTCATTATTTTTTAAAGAAAAATTATGGGGATTTTCCTTCTAGCATTTTCTCTATCCTCCCTCCCTCCCTTCCTCCTTCCCAGCTTCCTTTCCTTACTCCCTTCCTTCTTTCCTGCCTCCTTATGCCTCTTCATCACCCTCTCTCTCTCCCTTTCCCTCTTCCTCTTCCTTTTCCTTCCCTTTTCCTTCCTTCCTTCTCCCAAGGAACTCAAGTTGTCTGGGTAATTCTCTAGCTCAGAATTCACACCTTTAGTTCCGGCCTTTAGTGGGAGTTTACACCTTTGAACTTCTGAGGAGGAGTTCATTGGTTGAAGTAATTTTCTCAAAGCTCCGTTGAGTTCTCACTACAATCTCTGCAAGGATAAAAAAAGGGCAGCATTGGGTCTGGAGAGTAGTCTAGTCTGTGATTGAGTTTAGATGGCACAGAGGCAAAGATTTTACATAAAAGAGATTTCCTCCCAGAGAAGGATTTTAACTTAGAGACAGCAGGACCTTTACACCCCTCCCCTTCTCTCTCCTAGCAAAATCACAGGCTAGGTTGTTTTTGTTTTTTTGTTTTTGTAAATTTATTTCTTTTGATTTAGCTGTATACCTACTATATTTCCCCTCAATGGAATATATTCCCCTGGTGGGCAAGGTGTGTTTTCACTTTTGTCTGTATACCTAGTACATTCAGTACATAACAAGCACTTAATTAATCCTTGTTGGATTAATTTAAATTGAGCCATTTCAGTTTTAAAGGAAAAAGAATAGACTTTCAGTATACTGCATCAAACTATTTGGAAAAATGCAAGGATATCAGAATTCTTTAAAAGATTCAAAATACTAATTGGAAATTCTATGATTCAATTAGGTTAAAAGTATCAAGGTAAATGAGAATTGTGCTCCAATTGCCCCTGTATAGCCTCTCTTTCACCTATATATATTACTGTTCTCCTTATCATATACAAAATATTTTTCCCAAGTACAAAAAAAGAAGAATGACATAAAAGAAATGAGAGAAAAACAAAACAAAACAAACAGCAGCAACAAGAACAATAACAAAAATAAGAACCTATGGTTGCTTCTTTTCTGTTATGTATTATCACTGTTTTTGCAAGGCATTCTTTCCCCTAAAGAGTTTTGAGCCACTTGTTGTGAGTTTATATGCTTTGTTAGTATGGACATACATCAAAGGTAAATATTGCTTAATTATAGAATGTGTTTTTATTTTTTTACTGATGAGTTTATGTCTCATGAAATATATTTTATAAGCATATCCCCTAATTTGCATTTTCAATTAGCAATTAGCTCACTCAACCCTTTCTTCTTGTTTTTCTTCTTTAAGAAAATGTTTTAAAATGAGGAAACATTTACAAATGAACACATAAATATCATTTATGTGTTTTCCAATGGTACAAAGAGTTTTTGAAGTGTGCAATGAATTTATTAATTAAAAACAAATAAATAATAATTTTTGTTCAAATTGTGGGAAAGAGGGAATAAGATAAATAGAAAAAAAGCATTTAGGAGACTGTCTCCTGGGATTTCATTTGAATATATCTTAAAAATGAGTAGATTGCACTGAAAGGTTAACGATAAAGAACTTATATACTTTTTGGAACCTTATATCAAACTAAACCAGATGATATTAAAGTCATAATAAAGCACATATACTTATCTCACTGAGTATTAAAAAAATGTTATCACATGCAAAAAATATTAAGAGTGCTTGAAAAAAATGTAACTTATAATGCAAAGTTATTTCTTTGCTCTTGCCTATAAATGCAAGCCAAAGTAGAATAAAGCATGAAAAGAAGTCAATTCATAAACAACCAAAATCATTTGCCAAAGATCACAATCTTGTTCAGATTAATTATAACCTTTGAGAAATTTTGAGAAAGACAATAGTAAAGTTTATTTTACTTTTGCATTATTGCTGGTGTGAGTATGGGGAACCTTATCTTGGTATTGGTAGACCTGAGGAAGAATTATACATTTCTAAATATAATTACCTTCCTATTTACCAAATAAATGTATATGATAAAAGTCACCCTGAAGCCATTGAACATATTTATTTATTCCATAAAACATTTTGGAATTTGTTTTAAGTTATCGCTAGTCTATATGACTTATTTGTAGCATAATCATATGAAATAAGGCTTTGTCAGCATGGAAGGTATGACTTTTTAAAGGCTGGGTATTATTTGATAAAATATTAAAAAAACTAATTCAAAATAATAGTTACCAGAAGAGTGAGACAGGTTTTTTTTGTTTTTTTTTTTACGGAAGTCCACTAAAATGCTCTTAGCTTAATCATAACCTAAGCATAATTAAAATTAACATCAACACTAACTTGTATTGGAATATATACTTAATACCATTTTATTTTCCAATTTCCACTCTCCTTTTGTTTGACTGACATGTGACTTGAAATGACTAAAATGGGTTGGAAAAATATCAGATTTCCTTCTTTTCCTAAAGGACTTAAACAATAAGGAAATAGCCCCAACAACAACATACATTTTCTTTTTCTTTCTATAAGTGTGTAAAATACAACATTAGAAACATCTTCATTTACATGTTAATTTAATATGATAGAAACAATGAAACAAAACACTCATACTGTAGACTATTTAAAACTATAAATTTAATTCATAAATTCAATCATACTAGTTACATTTAGATCCTACTGTATCTTAGATCTATTAGGTAAGTGAAATCAAACTTTCTCCTCCAAAATACTGATACCACCTCTTCCACATATCCATTTTCATTCCAATTTGACTCAGTTATCTCATTGGTAGCACATGAGGTTTGCACTCTCTTATGATATTATATCTTTATAATTATTTATCTGAGTAATTATACCATAAGATGTCTTAATTTCAAATTCATATCAAAATTGTGTATTAAGATAGTTGATACCACATGTATTCACTTATTTTGTACCAGTATGTCCAATCACCCTCTTGGTTAGTTAAAGTCCTACCAACTTGATTCATGTTTCTGTGGCAATGCCAGCTGGATAGTAAAGGCAGTGTTTGGGGAATAATAAAGCAATACTTCTTTGATTTTCTTAACAGAAAAAATTAAATTTTAAATATAATTTTAGGAACAAAGAAGATAGTTTCATAATGTATTTTGGGGGAGGTAAATTCATTATCTCATGATATGATCTCATAAGATCATAGAATTAGAATTGGAAGGGGCCTTAGAAATCATCTGACCCAGACCCTTCATTTTGTAAATAAGGAAACTAAGAAACAGATAGTTTAAGCAGATTGCCAAAGTCACATAGGAAGTATGAGATATTATCTATTACTAGACTATTTTGAAGCAAGTCTTCCGGACTTAAATTTAGGACACTTTCTGCTATGTCATTTTAGTATTCTCAGTAGGAGAGAACTTTGGAATGTTAGAGACTCAATCATAATATTTATAATTTATCTCTAATTTATTTTTGTAATCAGCTTTTTCCAATTTTTCTTCTGTGAATGTATAATGATGGAAGATTCCAAAGGTATGAGGCAACAGTGCTTTAAATGATTTTTATGCTCCAATTGTTAAATGGATGTATGATCTCATAGAAGTGAAATTATGAAATAGTTCTATAACAGAATAGGTAAGAGAAACCAGAATAGCTTTCATTTAGGAAAGCACAGAGCAATTTTAAGGATTCAAAACTAGTCTCTACTACAAAAACCTATCTTCTAAACACTAATTCATTTTTCCAATAAATTTCTATAAATAATCACCTATAGAATGAATTTCTGAATCTTGGCAGAGGATTGTTTCAGAAAAATTAAAACTTCAAGAGATCTAAAGAATAACTAAAATATATATGATAACCTTAAAAAGATTGCCACTTAGAATTAATTAAGACTCTGAGTAGGGGGGTGGAGCCAAGATGGCGGAGAAGATACATGCAATTTGGGGAGCTCCCTTCTTCCCTCAATACCGATTAGTTAAATCAGCCTCAAAAATAATGCTGGACTGATAGAAACCACAAGGACTGGAAGCATGACTTACCAGATGAAGAGAATCTGGAGTTTCAACAGAAAAGGTCGGGTCCCAGGGGAGGAAGAAAAAAGGCCAGCACAGACAGGCTTAGGTGCTAGCACATTGTAATGATCAAGCTGGGTAGAACTCTGAGATCAGAGAAGCCACTGAGATAGAAGAATCTGGCACAGGCTGTTAGCTCTTCTCTGCTTATAAAACAGCAGTCCAGAAGAGAAATCAAGCCACTTTAAAATATAAATCCAGATACTAGAACCACCCCAATCCAGAAGTGACCTAACAGATCTCAACAAGGCTATGAAGCTGCCTTCTGTTGTCCAGGGCTTCACCTTGGAGTAGTTAAGAGCTTGAAATCAGGGACACAGCCCAAGGCAATATCTAATTCACACAGTGCCTGGCTTGGCTGGAGGCTGTGGATAATAGGTGTGGAAAAAATTCATCGAACACCTTCTGAAAAAGACCCTAAAAAAAGAACTCCATGGAATATTGTTGCTAAGCTGCAGAATTACCACACAAAGGAAAAAATATTGCAAGCAGCTAGAAAAAAGCAATTCAAATATCAAGGGGCCACAAAAAGGGTCACTCAAGATCTGGCTGTCTCCACATTAAAAGATTGAAGGGCCTGGAACCTGATATTCCAAAAGACAAAAGATCAAGGATTGCAACCAAGAATAAAATACTCAGCTAAGTTTAGCATTTTCTTCCAGGGAAGAAGATGGTCATTCAATGAAACAGAGGAATTCCATATGTTTCTAAGAAAAAAAAAACAAATTTAACCAAACAATTTGATCTACATCCACAAGACAGAAGAGAAACAGAAAAAGGTAAACAGAAATCTTAAGAACTGTATCTCTATTGTGGATATATAGAAAGTCCACATGGATAATTTGATTTTACTGATATAAAAAAAAAAGAAAAAAATGGGGGAGTAGTAAAGGGAAGGGGGTATTATCAGAAAAAGGAGAAGGAGTGATGAAAAGAGGGAAACTACATCCCAGGAAGAGGCATAGAAAATATACCATATCTGAGGGAATTTAGAGAGGGGGAGAAACATTGTGTGAATCTTACTCTCATCAGAAGAGGCTCAAAGATTAAGTAATTGACTTTTTCAGAGAATTCTCTCTCACCTCATTAAAAGGGGGGAGAGGAAAAGGGAAAAGGAAAAGGGGAATAAGGGCAGGGACTTGGAAGGAGGGGGAGGGATACTAAAAAAGGGATCAAATCAAATGGAGACAGATAGCAGACTGGATCAAAAGTCAGAACCCTACAATATGTTGTTTACAGGAAACACACTTAAGGCAGGGAGATACATGCAGAGTAAAGGTAAAAGGTTGGAGCAGAATCTATTATGCTTCAGGTAAAGCCAAAAAAAGCAGGGGTAGCCATCCTTATCTCAGATCAAGCAAAAGCAGAAGTTGACCTAATTAAAAGAGATAAGGAAGGGAACTATATCCTGCTAAAAGGTAGCATAAACAATGAAGCCATATCAATACTAAACATATATGCACCAAGTGGTATCTAACTTCCTAAAGGAAAAGTTAAAAGAGTTGCAAGAAGAAATAGACAGTAAAACTATAATAGTGGGAGATCTCAACCTTGCACTCTAAGATTTAGACAAATCAAACCACAAAATAAACAAGAAAGAAATTAAAAAAGTAAATAGAACATTAGAAAAACTAGGTATGATAGACCTTTAGAGAAAACTGAATGGCAATAGAAAGGAATATACTTTCTTCTCAGCAGTTCATGGATCATATACAAAAATAGACTATATATTAGGACATAAAGATCTCAAAATTAAATGTAGGAAGGCAGAAATAGTAAATGCCTTCTTCTCAGATCATAATGCAATAAAAGCTACATTCAGTAAGAAGTTAGGGGTAAATAGACCAAAAAGTAATTGGAAACTGAATAATCTCATCTTAAAGAATGACTGGGTGAAAGAGCAAATTATAGAAACAATTAATAATTTCACCCAAGATAATGACAATGATGAGACCTCACACCAAAATATGTGGGATACAGCTAAAGCGCTAATAAGGGGAAATTTTATATCTTTAGAGGCTTATTTGAACAAAATAGAGAAAGAGAAGATTAACGAATTGGGTCTGCAACTTAAAAAGCTAGAAAAAAGACCAAATTAAAAACCCCCAAACAAAAAATCAAACTTGAAATACAAAAATTAAAAGGAGAAATCAATAATAATGAAAGTAAAAAAAACTATTGAATTAATAAATAAAACCAAGAGTTGGTTTTATGAAAAAGCCAATAAAATAGATAAACCTTTGGTAAATCAGATCAGAAAAAGGAAAGAGGAAAATCAAATTGTTAGTCTTACAAATGAAAAGGGGGATCTTTCCACCAATGAAGAGGAAATTAGAGAAATAATGAGTTACTTTGTCCAACTTTATGCCAATAAATTTGATAACTTAAGTGAAATGGATGACTTCCTCCAAAAATATAGGCTTCCTAGATTAACAGAGGAGAAGATAAATTGCTTAAATAGTCCCATTTCAGAAAAAGAAATAGAAAAAGCTATTAATCAACTCCCCAGGAAAAAATCCCCAAGACCAGATGGATTTACATGCGAATTCTACCAAACATTTAAAGAACAATTAGCCCCAATGTTATATAAACTATTTGAAAAAATAGGGGATGAAGGAGTCCTACCAAACTCCTTTTATGACACAGACTTGGTACTGATACCTAAACCAGGTAGATCGAAAACTGAGAAAGAAAATTATAGACTAATTTTCTTAATGAATATTGATGCTAAAATCTTAAATAAAACATTAGCAAAAAGTCTACAGAAAATCATCCCCAGGATACACTATGACCAAGTGGGATTTATACCAGGAATGCAGGGCTGGTTTACTTTCAATTTTATTGATTTCTCCTTTTAATTTTAGAATTTCAAGTTTAGTTTTTGGTTGGGGATTTTTAATTTGGTCTTTTTCTAGCTTTTTAAGTTTCAGGGCCAGTTCATTGATCTTCTCTTTCTCTATTTTATTTAAGTAAGCTTCTAAAGATATAAAATTTCCCCTTATTACCGCTTTAGCTGCATCCCACAGATTTTGGTATGTTTCATCGTTGTCATTATCTTGGGTGAAATTATTTAATTTAATTTTTTTTTTTTCCTGAGGCTGGGGTTAAGTGACTTGCCTACGGTCACACAGCTAGGAAGTGTTAAGTGTCTGAGACCAGAATTGAACTTGGGTCCTCTGAATTCAGGGCTGGTGCCCTATGCACTGTGCCATCTAGCTGCCCCCTTGGGTGAAATTATTAATTGTTTCTATAATTTGCTGTTTTACCCAGTCATTCTTTAAGATGAGATTATTTAGTTTCCAATTACTTTTTGATCTATTTACCCCTAACTTTTTATTGAATATAGATTTTTTTGCATCGTGATCTGAGAAGAAGGCACTTACTATTTCTGCCTTCCTGCATTTAATTTTGAGATCTTTATGTCCCAATATATGGTAAATTTTTATAGGTTTCATGAACTGCTGAGAAGAAAGTACACTCCTTTCTATCACCATTCAGTTTTCTCCAAAGGTCTATCATACCTAGTTTTTCTAATGTTCTATTTACCTCTTTAATTTCCTTCTTATTTGTTTTGTGGTTTGATTTATGTAATTCTTAGAGTGCAAGGTTGAGATCTCCCACCATTATAACTTTGCTGTCTATTTCTTTTTGCAACTCTCTTAACTTTTCCTTTAGGAAGTTATATGCTATACCACTTGGTGCATATATGTTTAATATTGATATGGCTTCATTATTTATGCTACCTTTTAGCAGGATATAGTTTGCTTCCTTATCTCTTTTAATTAGATCAACTTCTGCTTTTGCTTGATCTGAGATAAGGATAGCTACCCCAGCTTTTTTGGCTTTACCTGAAGTATAATAGATTCTTCTCCAGCCTTTTACCTTTACTCTGTATGTATCTCCATGCTTTAAGTTTGTTTCCTGTAAACAACATATTGTAGGGTTCTGACTTTTGATCCAGTCTGCTATCCGGCTCCGTTTAATGGGAGAATACATCTCATTTACATTTATAGTTAAAATTACTAATTCTGTATTTCCTGCCATCATATTATCCCCTGATTATTCTTTTTTCCCATTGTCCCCCCTGAACCCCTTCCCCAGTATTGAATTTATTGACCCCACTTGTGAAGTGCAGCCCTCCCTTTTTAGTATCCCTCCCCCTTCCTTTTTAGTCCCTTCTCCTTTCTTGTACCCTTCCCTCATTCCTCTTTTCCTTTTCCCTTTTCCTCTCCCCCCTTATAATGAAGTGAGAGAGAATTCTTTGAAAAACAAATATGTCAATTATTTACTCTTTGATCCTACTCTGATGAGAGTAAGATTTCTCTAAATTCCCTCAGATGTGGTAGATTTTCTATGCCTCTTCCTGGGATGTAGTTTCACTTTTTTTTATCTCTCCTTTCCTTTTTTTTTTCTGATACTATCCCCTTCCCTTTACTACTTCCCTTTTTTATGTTATATCAGTAAAATCAAATTATCCTTGTGGACTTTCTGCATATCCACAACAGAGATACAGTTTTCAAGAGTTCTTTTTACCTTTTTCTGCTTCTCCTATGTCTTGTGGATATAGATGAAACCTTTTGTTTAAGTCTGTTTTTTTTCTTAGAAACAAATGGAATTCCTCTGTTTCATTAAATAGCCATCTTCTTCCATGGAAGAAAATGCTAAACTCAGCTGGGTAGTTTATTCTTGGTTGCAGTCCTAGTTCTTTTGCCTTTCAGAATATCAGGTTCCAGGCCCTTCGATCCTTTAATGTGGAGGCAGCCAGATCTTGAATGACCCTTATTGTGGCACCTAGATATTTGAATTGTTTTTTTTTTTTTTTCCTAGCTGCTTGCAATATTTTTTCCTTAATTTGGTAGTTCTGCATGAATTCTTTCAACACCTATTTTCCATTCTGTTTCAATTATCTCTGGACAATTCCCTTTGATGATTTCCTGTAAAATAGAATTTAGGCTCTTTTTTTCATCATAATTTTCGGGAAGTCCAATGATCCTCAGATTATCTCTCCTAGATCTATTTTCCAGGTCTATAGATTTTCCCAGTAAATATTTGATGTTATTCTCTAGCTTTTTTTTTTTTTGTTTTGTTTTGTTTTGTTTTGTTTGGCTGATTCTTGGTTTCTCAATTAATCATTCATTTCTATTTGTTCAGTCCTGATTTTTAATGAGTTATTTTCTTCATTCACATTTTTTAGTTCTTTTTGTATATGTCCAATTGAGTTTTTAAATGAATTGTTTTGCTCTATTGAATTTTTTTCCATTTCACCATTTTTTTTGTGTGAGTTATTTCCTTTTTTTCAAATCTTGGGAATTTTTTATCTTTTCCAATTCAGAAATCCTGTTTTCCTGTGATTTTTTAACCTTTTCTAATCCACAAATGTTGTTTCCCTGCACCTCCTGTGAATTCTTTATTTTTTCCAACTCAAATTTTGGGACATTGTTATTCTATATCATAGCTTCTCTTTCCTTTCCCCTTTTTTCTTCAAACTCTCTTAACTTTTTAATTGTCTCTTCTAGGAGAGAGTTATGTGATGGGGGGACAGGTGTATCATTCCCCTTTGGGGTGTTATCTGGAGACTCTTTGTTGTTAGCCTCCTGGGGTTTGGATATCCCCTCTTTCTCTGTATAGAAGGTGTCAATTGTTCTCTTCAGTTTTTTTTATTCATTGTTAAAACTCTGTGGGCGAGGTCTGCCCTTAGGTAGGAAATTTACCAGCTTCCTCCCACACTGGGGATAGGATGCAGCAATCCTATTACTGGGCTAAGTGAGAGCTCTGGGAGAGAGTTCTCCTCTGCCCCTCCCCCCCAGAAATGACTCAGAGGTGGTTAGCATGGCTGCACCCTATGACTGCCCAGTGAAGGATCCTGGCTGTATCGCCTAGAGACTACCCCTGAGGGCTAGGGGGCTGAACAGTAAAAGCATCACAAATACCAACCAAAGCCTCCCATGGGGCTGTAGATATTAGCAGTTGATGCAAAAAGCCCCTGTACTCAAACTGGAAGTCTCTGTCTGGAAAGCACAGTCCCTTCTGCAACGTTTCCTCTGCTGTGGGAGTTCTGCTTCTGCTGGAATTTTGCTAATGCGAGAATTCCACTGCCTCAGGCTGAGACCTGTACTATGTGGATTAGAGGCTGCCCCAGGCTGTGTTCCCCACTGTTCAGGTTCTTAACTGCCCCAAGGAAAAGCCATGGACAGCAGAAGGCAGCTGCACAGCCTTGCTGAGATTGGTGTTAGGTCACTTCTGGTTTGGGAGTGGTAATATTTTATGTTTTTATTTTTTTTTCATTTTAAAATTTATTTTTATTTTGATTTCTCTTCTGATCTGCCAGAGTAGAAGCTATCAGCATATGCCAGATTCTTCTATCTCAGTGACTTCTCTGATCCCAGAGTTCTCCCCAGCTTGTTTGGCACAGTGTGCTAGCCCCTAGTCCAACCCTATCTGTGCTGGTCTTTTTTTTCTCCCCTTGGAACCAACCTTTTCTGTTGAAATTCCAGATTCTCTTCGGCTGGTAAGTTGTGCTTCTAATCCTTGTGGTTTTATCAGTCCAGCGTTATTTTTGAGACTGATTTAACTAGTTGGTATTGAGGGTAGAAGGGAGCTTAGAAATGCGTGTGTATCTTCTCTGCCATCTTGGCTCCATTCCCCCCATAGAAGAGTTTAAAAAGAAGCTTAAAACATTATATAAGAGAGGAGAGAAAAAAATGGGACAATAAATGTGAATAATACAAAATATTTATGAAAAGATATGTTGTGCCTGTGTTAGTATCCTGGATATCTTAGAATCAGCTGGAGTCAGGATATGCAAAAGTCTTTATTCTTGGTCTTTTGGGATCACCTTAAGGGGATTAGATATAGGAATATCCACACCTCCTTTCTCTCTCTCCACTACCAAAGAATGATCCTGCTTGCCTACTCCACCCTCTGATCTCTCTTTCCCTTCTTTGTCCACACCCAGCCAGCACAGAGGTAAATAGGGTCATCCTCCAAGCATGTTAATAGAGAATTGTCCAATTGATAATTAGCCTTAAGTGTTAGGGTATCTCGGTTAAGTGCATCTGCTCAGTTCTAGCCCTTTACAAAGATGAATCAATAACTGAACAGTGTCTTTCAAGAAATTATTAAGGAAAGTACCGTGATGTTCACTATAAGTGGCCAGAAAGATATGATAAAAATAATCTGAAAACAACCCGGATTACACCATGACTTGGCACATACAATATTAAAAAAAATCTGTGATCATGAAAAATAAAGGTCATGTTTGCTTTTCTGGAAGGCAAAGGAGTAGAGACCACAACCAAAAAATCAAGCAAAATCAAACATAATACAACAAGGGGAAAAAATGTAATAAAAAAATTTTAATGAAAGAGAAGAATTTCAAGCTTTTTCAAGGAAAAGACCATAAAATAGTCTGCAATATCAAGACCTAAGAGAAGCATCAACAGGTAAAAAGGAAAAGAAAATAAGGGAATTCAGTGGAGCTGACATATTTATATCCTTAAATGGAACGGTGATATTTAAAATGATTAAAAATTATTTTACAAATGCTAAAGCTAGAAAGCACATACACAGATAAAGGATATGGTTATAAAATGAATTTGAGGGAATAACATAAAAAAATTAAAAGATGAGAAAAGGAATACACCAAATGCAAAAGGAAGAAAGAGGCAGAATGATATAGGGGTATATATTACAGTAGAGGGGAATATGGGAGGATGGGCAATGAGCATCATTTGAAACTTATTCTTATCAATATTATCTCAAAGAGGGATTAATGTACAATGATGAACAAGCAGATTTCAGAAAAAAACTGGTAACCAAGAGAACCATATAGAATAATAGCTATAAAATAATTTTAAGTGATTAAGTCATTTTGACTATTATAAATGCCCAAATTAGCTACAAGGGATATATGAAGGAAGACACTTATCTACATTGAAACAACTGCTAAAGAAGAACAACTTTATATAAACACACACATATACACAAATTGTGAATATGTGTGTGTGTGTGTGTGTGTGTGTGTGTAAACTCCTCTTTATTTGTAGTTTCATGAATAATTATTTTTTAAAATTATGCTGTTATGAAAATGCTTGTTTGATTCCATAAATTTAAAATAAAAGGAATAAACAAATTTAAAATAAGATGAGTACTGAATACATAATTGGACCTAGAATATTTTAAGTGGTTGATTTGTTAGTTGGTTATATAAATATTAGTACTATGACTAGTAAGATTTCGTTAATTCTACAAATACATGGCAAAAACTTCCATAATGACAGGACTATTATCTATAGATGAAAAGTAATCATTACTATTTTCTTCCTTTTATCTAACTCAGTGCATACCTTTAAGAATCAATTTAGGATTGTTGTATAAATTGTTCTGGTTCTTCTCACTTCACTTTGAATCAGTTTATATGAGTCTTTTTAGGTATCATTGAAATCATAATTTCATCAAATATTATAGTGCAAGAATATTCCATAACATAAAATATTTACTAATTGAAAAAAATTGCTGGATTAAAAATGATGTTCTTTTTTCCAGTCAGTAACAGAGAATACTTTATGCAGTGTGTGGCTGGCTGAACCCCACTAAAAGTACAAGGAATATAGAGCATTTATTGGAGGAGAGGGAGGAAAATATTAATTAAGACAAAGAAACACGTTCATATAAATATGCAAATCCATCAGAAATTATTTCTTACATTATGGATATAATTTTTAACATAAAGTTTAAAGTTGTAAAACAGAGTTATACTAGCATTAAAATAACAACAACAAAAAAGATGGTTATAGTGTAGATATTTACAAAGCCTTCATCTGAATACCATGAAGGAAACATTCAGATTAGTTCTTCAAGACCAAATAGCTGCTCCTATAAATTGTATCCTGGGCAGTTCTTGCCATTATTCTTCATCCCATGTAAACATGAGAAGGACAAATAATGATAGTGTCCCTTTAGCAGATCCACAATTTACATTAACTAATAGATGGCAGTAAATGACCTACTCTGTTACCAAGTAACATAGGTTTCCAAGAAATAAGCCAATGTCCAATGGGACAATGAAAAGGAAAAGGAGAAAAAGGGAGGAAGCTGTAGCACCATACTGACTAGAAAGAAGAGGGTTAGATCTTCATTGTTTTACTATCCATTACAAGAAACATTCAAAGAGAAGAGACAAAGCCATTTTATAGTTTTGTTTATTTCTTCTATTCTAGTCGCATCATATGTAACTTGGTTGAGTGTTGGACAAGATCGGTGTTCAAGTTCTGACTCAGATATTTATAAACTATCATGCTGTGCATGTCACTTAATCTCTCTCAGTCTATGTTATAATAAAAAGTGCCACTATCATGATCAGATGAGATAATATATAGGTAAAGTACTTCACAAACTTTAAAATGCTATATAAATATTACTTAAGTACCTTATAAATGTAAGTCTTATTATATATGATTATTTTCTTACTAGAATGTCAAAAAGCTTTCTCAGTCATTCATCAGTCAACTAATCAAGAAATAATTATTAAACACTATATAATAATTAGTCTTAATTTCTAGGGACACAAAAAAAGGCAAAATGATGGTTTCTGTCCTGAAATAACTCTCACTGTCAAGGAAGAGACAATACGCAAATGAGTATTTACAAATAAGATGAACAATATATGTAACAAGAGCTAATCTCAGAGGTAAAGCACTGGGGAAACCGAAGGTGAAGGGTTTATTTATTTAGAAAGGTTTTCTTCCCTAAAGAAATTTGAGTCAAGTCTTGAAGGAGGGTAAGGAAGTTAAAGAGGAAGAGTTAAGAAGGGATAATTGTGGTCAGGTAAATATGGAAGTAACATCATATCCTAAATTCACTAAACCTTATATCAGGTATAAGAGCCTATGGGGAGATTATTTCCACTCATCAAGACAAATTGATTTCGAAGAAAAAAAGTGGAATTTTATTAACAGAATGCTGCTTTGAATCAACCCCCCCCCCCCCAGATTTGCCATTTTTCTCCTAATTTCTATTTTTGATGTTTGAGAAGGGAATGATGAATTATTATTATATGTCCATTTCCAATCCCCATTCTAAACTGCTAAAACATTACCAAATGTCAGTTGAGGAAGAAATTAAGTCCCTAGAGAGCAGGGATTATTGCATAGTATAGATTTATATTGCTAGCATCAACTGTCGCGTAGTAGGTGTTGATTGATTGGAGAATAATAAGCTAAAAAATAATCACTTGTATTATTTTTCCTTCATTGGAATATCTACACTCAGAGTTTGCTAACACAAAACTTTTTAGTCTTCCATTTAACTTTTTGAATAAAAAATTAAAGATAAAAGCAGAAGAGGCCCAAAGGACAAGGGCCAGGCCAGATGTCTCTATTTTTGAAGTAACATTATTTCTGCAACACTGACATTCAAGGTATAGCTTTCAAAAATACTTCCTCTTGTGGCTCCATTGCTTTTATCTTTCCTACTTTATTAAAATAGTTAAATGGAAGATATTCTGTAACTCCAATTTAGCTTTTATTTTCCAATAAAAATGACAGTCAAAAAACAGAAGCAGAGAGAGCTGCTACAATGGGGTTAAGCACATGCTGAGCAGAGACTGAAAAATATTTGGCTAACAGGCTGGAGGTGCAGAAAGATGAGGTTTTCTAAAAAACTTGGTGAGAGACTAAAGGAAGGATAAGGAATAATCTTCATCTTTTTTCTTTTGCACCAGCTCTGCTATCGTGAAAGTTATTTAACAAAATCTTTAAAAGACCATTTACAATGTGCTACTTGAACACTTTAAAGCAGTTATTTTGGTTTGATGTGCCCTTTCAAGTCTGCTTCAAAAGTGTAGTTTTCCCTGCTTCCTTTATTGCTCCAATAACAATATTTCCCCCACAATTAATCATAAAATCTATTCAACAATGTGTTCTTAAATAATATTTACTGGGCTCCCACAGAGATGTTCTACACAGAGGGCATACACTGACTACTCCATAAACACTGTTATTCCAAAAGATAATATGAAGAGATTAGATTTAGATTTAACAAGTAATTTTATATTCATTATATAATTTCCAAACAACTCTTCAATTCTAGATCCATAATGCAAGTACTAAATATTAATTCTTTAAAGATTTTTCATTTTCCCCCAGACTAAGGCTTGATCACTTATAGCTATAATGGAAAACTCATTTTTACTACTTTTAGCATGGATAGCTGATAATCCATGGCAGGGGATTGCAAATATTGGACATTCATATTGAGTCCAACATTGCCATACTATAAGTACCATGAATTGCTAAGAGTCATAATAGCCTCTTACAAATGAAAACTTAACATGAATCTATTTCTAATTTATAGCACTATGACTCAGATGTGAATGTTTTCATTTATCTAAGGATAAATTCTTATTTGTACATGATACTTAATGTATTTAATAAGTTGCCAAATTTTGTGGATTCCATATCTATAACACTTCACACTCTTTTCCATTTTTTCTATTCACAATGTTACCACTCTAGTTTAAGCCTTTATTGCTTCTCACCTGGGCTATTGCAATAGACTCCTAATTGGTTCCCCTTTCTCCAATCTACACAGCTGCCAAAATGATTTTCCTCAAGAACCATGTCATTCCTTTGCTAAATAAACTCTAGGGAGTTTCTATTACTTATAGGATTAAATACAAACTCTACTTTTTGGCATTTAAAGTCCTTCCTAACCTGTTTCCAACCTAGCTTTTCAGCCTTATTATATATTATTCCTCATTGTGGCCCAGCTATTCCAGCTTTAATATTGTTCCTAAAATGTTACACACCTTCTTATACTTCCTTGTTTTTGCACAAGCTGTTACCCATGCTTAGATTGCATGCTCTTCCTCACTTCTGTCTCATAGAATCCCTTGTATTCTTTCTTTTTAAAAAATGAGTCCTTAGTATTCATAAAATTCAATTCAACATGCACTTCCTACATTGGGGCTTTTCTGATTTTCTTCAGCTGCTAGTAGTTCTACTGTATCTCATTTCATATTGTTACATATATGTTGCATTTGCTTATTTTATATGTATTTATAAGTGAATAGATGTATATACAAACACACACATATATGTGATGAAAGAGAGAGACAAAGTCAGAAACAGAGACAGATTGTGTAGACTCTCCCCTAAAGAATGAAGCAGATATTAAAAAATCTCCCTAATAGTAGGGGTTATTTTGTATCTTCATATACCTGAATGGAACTTTATATTTTGGTTTTTCTGAAATATGGTACAATGCGTAGTAGTTGTTAAATAAATTTCTGGTGATTTTGTGAATGATTTACATGTAAATTTCTCTATAAATCTTATTTAAAAATTAAAGCTGTACATTTCAAATTGATAGTGAAACTATCAGCACAAATATAAGTTTATTCTTTAAAATAGTTATAAAAGGTAAGAATTTCCCTTTTAGTTGAAGTGTCTACAATCACATCCCATTGTAATGTCTTATGATATAGAAATGTCTGTACATTCTCAAAGATTATGCTCATGGAACACAAGTCCTTAGCAAGTTCTGGCAAAATGGGAAGGCTTTAATTTAAGGTTCAGCTATAAAGCATGTATTTCATGTTGAGCCCACCAGCTTATCAATATGTGGAAAATTTCAAAACTATGAAATTTCCTATCAGAAGTCAAATGTGGTTTGGTCAATGTATGAAATGGTCAAAGACTCAAAATAACCAGTAGCCTTGTATAGCAAGGTTCTGTTTCTATGGGGAATTCTGCAGAGGGAAGAAAAGGAAGAACAGAGTGATTTTAGATTGTCTGCAAGCATTAAACTATCAGTGCTTCAAATTTTTCATCTTTGTCCAAAGACAGACAAGTAAACATACTGTAACCAATGATGAAACATATGCATATGATATTATTGCTATAAATCAAACTAGAACATAAAAGTGATACAGCTAAAAAGGATTGCTTACAGTTTTTATTTTGAAAGCAAACAAAGTTAGTGTTATCATTTGCCTACAAGCAACCAGAAAATATACTTCCACACAGCACTTGGTCATTCAACTTTGCATCATTCATAATAAGCATAAGCAAAATTTTTTTTTTAAAAATCACTCAAAAAACTGTTATGAACATGGGGCAACAACTGCCAAGTGGATGAAGAAGTAAATTTCATAAATAACTTATGGAAAAAAGACACTGAAGTAAGATGTGTATTTAGATATTCAGCACCCTTAATAAGAAATGGACTCATTGGGAATAATAAAAATTATATTAGAAAATACAGTTTTGATCTAGAAATGGAAAAGGTAATAGGGTTTCAGAAGACTCAGAAGTTTCATGCAGATGACAAATAATTTTCACAAGCAGAAACTTGGAAGGCTCCTTACTTGAAGAGTATTAAATGACTTTAAAAAAATGAAATTAACTATATCTTAAAAGACAAGTGATGAGTGCTTACTGGAATTGCAGTTATTTCATGTAAGATGTCTGAGTGCCATTAAATCATTGACTGATTAGGATGAAAGTCAAAGTAAATAACAAATTAAAATAAAGATGACAAAAAGACATGGTTATAACAGCAACTTGACTCATTTATATATGCTATTGACTCTGAAAAGTGGTAAAAGGACAAAGTCAAGATAATTCAATTCAATTCCCTAAACATTGATTAAATGCCTAGTGTGTGCAAGACATAGTGTAGGAGACATTGTTTCTATCATCATTTTATAAAGAAATTTAACTTCTTATGTAAAACATCTGCCACAATGAGTAGAATAAACAAAACTCAGAAAGTTCCTCAACCAGTAAATCTCTCCAAGCAGATCAACAGCAGCCAGAGCAGTATTGGTTTAAAGTAGTGCTTCAAAAATATGCTGCAAGAAAGTCTGAAACTTCCCAGAATTTTTTTTTTAAAATAACCTTATGTTGTTTGTTGAAAGGAATTAAAATTATACTTTTAGATAATTTTTACTCCAATAATTTTGCCAAATTTTTCTTTTTAATTGAAGAGTTCTACAACTATGATAAATATTGAGAACCACTGGCTTAGAGAATACTTTTATTAATAAAACATTATGGAATAGAATAATGAATGACTATTGCCAGTTAGACTTGGCAATTATTAGTTTCTCTGACTAAAGAACTATTACTTAAGCTATCTTCTCTCTTCAGAATGTGAATGAAGCCATTCTTTCCTAATTGTCCCCTTCGCAGAAACTTACTAAGTTTGATTTTTCCTTAGTGTTCCATTCAAGATCAGACCAGCCTTCATATTGAATTACTTGAGGTGCCTGACTCTGAGGAATTATCTCTCACTTTTTATTCACCAATCTTTCTTTTACCATTAAAATCTACTTATTCATGGTTTAGGAATTGCATACAATCAATGGTCTAAATTTATCCAATTTCGTGCCTCACCCAGGAAACTTATATAATTTTTTTAAAAAACTCATTGAGAGTTTGTCTCATTTGGTTCAATTCCTCAGCCAAGAGAAAGCCTGGCATTTTTAAGCAAAGGTTTTGTCTCTGCCTTGTTTTTGTTTTTCCTTTCCAAATCTCTGTATTCCACAAGTAATTCACTGTATCATTCTTTCATAATCCTTTCTCTACTGCCCATCCCCACACTTTCCCTCTTTGCAAATAAAGCCCATACATACATAGATCAAGAGCATTTGTGGTTGATTAGGTTTTTATTTAGCCAGAAAATTTTTCACTACTTAAATAGAAATTGCAAAAGGTAAATTTAGAAAATAGAGATAATCTTTGAAATCAGCTTCTTCTCATAAGTACTGAGAGGGGGAGAAAAGGGAATATGTAGTTTCTTGTCTAGTTCTCTCAAGTGAAATATTAGCTACCACAGTAGCTTGGGCAGACGCTTCTTGATGTCTCTTATTTGTCCCATTCTCCCAAGTCAAAGCAAAAGTATACAGGCAACTCAGTCCCTTACCACTTAGCATTTTTACTAATACTGAAAAAAAATTATTACTAGTCTATCTGTCTCTATCTATCTCTGTCTGTCTCTCTCTCTGTGTCTCTCCACTATATTTACCAGAAATCAGATTTGTAGTCTTTGATAACCTCTCTATATTTAAAGATCTGCCCCCAAAAGCCTGCTAAAATCTTCCTTCCAAAACAGTGAAATCCATTTGAGAAGAAAATAAAGACAAAAATAAAAATTGAGAAGAAAATAAGTCTATGGAGAACTAGCTAAGTCAGAAATACTTGTAGTTAAATCTGGAATCACAACAACTATGTTGCTTTTGTATGGTGATTTCTTTGAAGATACCCATATACAAAGAATGAATGAATAACAGAAACACTGCATTTTGATTTTATCACAGAAGTGAAATAAATATGTGAAGATTTGCTGAAATTTTAGGTATTTTCCATGTGATACTATAACTGTGAATTCTATTATCCAGTGTTTGCTCCAGCATATATTCTTAACAAATGCTCCTTGATTTGATTTGAATCAGGTAATACCATGATCTCAGAAAAATTCATAAGATTACATAGAAAGAGTTTTATAAATATTCTCAGTTTGTGAAAAAAAAATGTCATCAGAGACAAGGTGACTTGATCAAGGTCAAAGAGTTTCCAAGAATAATTGGAATCAAGATATTCTAACTCCAGACCTATTACTCATTATCTGTGTCATGATGTCTCTTATAAGACATCACTTCAGAAATCTTTCATTTCTTACTTGGTTGCATTTATTTTAGATTGCTTTGACTTCTATACCATGTCCATGTGTTAGGTACTTCTTCACTCCCTCTAGTAAAAATTAAGGATAAGCAGTATTCCAATACAGAGAAGGAAACAAAACAAAGAGATCTGCTTGTAGAGTACTGGTGGCGTATGACATGGATTGAACTTATAGATAGGTGCTCAGCATTCTATCAATAGTGTTACTTTTCAGGTATCTTTGTTTTTTAATTACTGTAGTAAGCAATATGTTAACTTGGAGTGTTTTTTAAGTTTTCCCTAAGTTTTGAAAGACGGTGGTTAGAGGGAAAGTGCTATACAATAATAAACTTTATCTTAGAATTTGTTCTAGGGTAGTGGCAGCCAGATTAGCGAATAGAATGCTAGCCTTTGTCTGCCTCAGTTTCCTCATTTGTGAAATATTGATAATAAGAGCACTTAACATACAGTTATTGTGAGAATTAAATGAGATAAGGGTATATGAAGCACATTGCATATCTTAAAACATTATACATATAGAACTGGCTATTGTCATTAAACAGAAAATAATAAATGTAACAATCAATAAGTATTAAAACCAAAGCATTTCCTTCTCCTAAATTACCTAAATAATCACATCCAATCTTTATTTTCTAATTTGAAGACAATTATATTGTTTCTTTCAAATTTACCAAAGCATCTCCAAACCCAAACCATATTTTCTATAGTCAATTAGCTTGATTCTGAATTCGGTGCTCAGAACCCCTTAACAAATCTTTCTACTTAGAATCATCATCAAAATCTTAGAATCTACATCAAAATCTGGTCAGATTCTCCAACTTTCTTTTTTTTTTTTTTTTTTTTTTTTTCTTTTTTTTTTTTTGGCTGAGGCAATTGAAGTTAAGTGACTTGCAGCCTCACACAGCCAGGAAGTGTTAAATGTCTGAGGTCAGATTTGAACTCAGGGCCTCCTGACTTCAGGGCTGGTGCTCTGTCCACTGCATCAACCAGCTGCCCCTCTACAAGCTTTTTCATGCTACTTCTGATGTTACTTAATCTTTTGGTATTTATGCCCAAGTTTATAATCTATTCCAAATGCTGCTTTCATGGCTTGCCACCACAACTTCATATCTGAATTCATTTTATCCTTTTCTTTCCATCTGTGCCAAATATGGCCTTGCCTATGTGACTCTGGTCAAGTAACGTCACTCTGAACCTCAGTTTCTTTATCTGTTGAATAAAGGTTTTGGCTTAGATAACATTTAAGATACCTTTTCTAGCCTTAATTTATGATCTTTTATTCTACAAGCAAGTTCTTTTGTACTTATGTACTGTCACTGTATTACATAGTTCTGTTCATATCACTCACTCTTGGTTCATTACAAAATTACCATCTTCAAATTCCTTCATTTGCATCTGACTCTAAGTAAATAAGGAAAAGTCTTCAATTACAATGCACATATGATTAGGAAGAAGGACTCTTCATCACATGTAATAGTCTTTGGGAATGCTTTTACATAAGAAATTAGTTTCAGGTCCTCAAAGTCTTGTTCAGTATCTGACTTTTTCAAAATATAAACAGCTGCTTAAAAGCCACTTATTCAATGGGGCTTTAAGTAACTTAGATAATTTAATAATAATATTTGTTCTAGTTTCCTCCCACTTCAATAACAGAGTTAAAATCACTTTAGTTTCTGTCTAAAATTTTGACCTATGCAACCACTGAAGCAATTGGTCGGTTTTATTTGCTTAAGTGGATTACATCTTTCTGAATCCCTATATCCTAAAATCCAAAAGGGGGATAGCACATATAATAGCACTTCATTTAGCTGACTTCAGAAAAGGCAGCTTGGCCTGGCAGAAAGAGTTCTGGATTTGTATTTAGGAGAGATATGGTTTTGAATCCTGCCTTAGATTCTGACTAACTTGGTGATAAACATTATCGATATAAGCTTCACTTTACTTGTATGTAAAAAAAAAAAAAAGAAAAGAAAAGAAGAAAAGGAATGATAATGATTTTATTTTAGTAGAAAATTCAAGTGAAATGTTTCATGAAGTATCATACAAGTGTAAGATAGCCTATATTTAGCATTTAGCTGACAAATGTCCAGAGATGTTTTTAAACTAATACCCATACATGTATATATAAATATGTACATACATACACATATATGAATATAAATGTTTATATGTACATGTATATATACACATAGAGAAAAAGAGATAGACACACAGAGAGAAAAGAGAGACAGAAAAAGAGAGAGAAAATGAAAAAAGGAGGGAGGAATTAGGGGAGGGAGGGAAAGAGAGAGTACAAGTGGGGGAATATGCACACACTGGCCTGAATTCAAATCCAATCTCAAGCACTTACTGAAGTATATGGCCCTGAACAAGTTTCTTAACCTCTGTTTGCCTTAATCTCTTTTAAGAAGAAATGAAAGACTACTCCAATATCTTTCCCAGCAAAACCCCATTTAACCCCATTGACAAAATGGTCCACAAGGTCATGAAGAGTCTCACACATATCACAGAGACAGATACAGAGATATATATATATATACACATATAAACATATTGTTTATATATATATATGTATATATATATATACATATATATATTCTATATATGATTATATATATTTATGTGTATGTATCTTTCTCTATTATGTGTATGAGAGTATGTAAAATTGGATTCTCTTTTCTATCATTTCCTCCTGAATTTTACTATTGGCAATAGGCAATAGAGAATAATTATCTATTAAGAACAAAGTAATAGAAACCAACCTGAGCATTGGTAATCCAAAAAAAAAAAAATCCTAAACTCAAGGAATTTATATTTGTGGTGAAAGAAAAAAACATAAAAAATAACTGAAAACCTGGGATGGGAGGAGGTTGTGGTGGTGGAGAAGGAAAGAACAACATACAGAAAGTCATAGACTGACAGTCCAAAGCATTTGAAGAAGATCCAGGAGAAGGATAAAGCATAATTGGTGGCCCAAGCCTATATCAAATGGGAGGCTTTGGATGGATATCACCAATGGAAGAAGGAAACCAGAATGTTGGAAAGATGTTCAGGGTGAGAATTTCTTGGACAATAAAGAAAGTTCCAGAAAGAGAAGGCAGATGAGATGGTGACACAATTCACAATATTGGAATAGTAACTGGAAAGGGAAATTGTTGAATGGTTATTCTTTCATATATACATTTGGTTTTTGCTAAATAGAAATTATTTAAAATGTATATTTTTATTCTGCTACTTTACTGAAGACATTATATAATGTTCTGGTTAGCTTTCTGGAGGGCCTTCAGACCAGTATTAGTTTCAGCAGAATAATCATCACCAGAATAGTCAGGCATAAAGTCCAAATTCTTTATTAACTCCTTCAAAGAATGGAGTCTGGCTAGCTTTCTGGAGGCCCTCCGGAATGGGTCTTCGTTTCAGTGGAGGAATGCAGGAGGCAGAGAGATCAAAGATGGAATCCTTGTAGCTGATTTTGTCCTCAGTTTAAATACTCTATTACAAGTACATCATCATAGGTGTCAATCTTGTAGAATTATATTAAGTACATGTAAACTAGAGAATCATTATCTTAATTCCACTGAGTTAACACCTTGTTTTAGGATTAACTCAATCATACTGAGCCTTAAGTATATTTTTCCAGAGTTCCTGCTCTTTACAACATTAAATACCTAAACATTAGCAAAGAGGGACCAACATATATTGATGTACAAAGATGAATATTACTTAGAAAACCCTAAAGCATTAGAAAAGAAATTACTATCTTTGTTTGTATACTTCATGTCTAGAAATCAGGATATCATAGTCTTTTCATGCTGCTCTTTAGGCATTCAATTTCTTTATTTTATTTGATTTATTTACCAAAGCATCTCCAAACCCACCAAACCATATTTCCTATAGTCACTTTAATGATAAATTAGCTTAATTCTGGATTTGGTGCTCAGAACCCTTTAATATATCTCTCTATTTAGACAGGGTCATCTCCTCCCATTCCTATACCAAATCCTGAATCAGGTTCTACAAGGCCTTTTTTTTTTTTTTTTCTTTTCTTTTCTTTTCTTTTCTTTTCTTTTCTTTTCTTTTCTTTTCTTTTCTTTTCTTTTCTTTTCTTTTCTTTTCTTCTCTTCTCTTCTCTTCTCTTCTCTCTTTTCTTTTCTTTTCTTTTCTTCTCTTCTTTTCTTTTCTTTTCTTTTCTTTTCTTTTCTTTTCTTTTCTTTTCTTTTCTTTTCTTTTCTTTTTTCTTTCTTTTCTTTTTTCTTTCTTTTCTTAGGCAATTGGGGTTAAGTAACTTGCCCAGAGTCACACAGCTAGGAAGTGTTAAGTGTCTGAGACCAAATTTGAATTCAGGTCCTCCTGATTTCAGGTCTGGTGTTCCATCCACTGTGCCATCTTGCTGCTCCCTGATTTCTTTATTTTATAGAATAAAGTTAAACAATAGCAGGGAGAGAAAGAATACTTACTTTATATTTTTTATCAACTTCTATTTTCAACAGCAACAGCTTTTAGTTTTGAGTACATAAATTTTATCACATATGTATAGACTTTCCCCTCCCCCCCAGGCTGGGGTTAAGTGACTTGCCCAGGGTCACACAGCTAGGAAGTGTTAAGTGTCTGAGACCACATTTGAACTCGGGTCCTCCTGAATTCAGGGCTGGTGCTCTATCCACTGAGCCACCTAGCTGCCCCTATAGACTTTTAATAAATAAACTTTGTTGGAATTTTAGCATGAAGGAATGACATATTTTGAAAGACTTTCCCTCTCAGCTTTTACTGATATAATTATATAGGTTAGAATGGTTTTATTTTCAGTTATTGAAATAATCATATAATTTAAGGTATTTCTATTTCCCCTTCAATTATTTATTTATTTCATTAAATTTTTTAAAATAATATGCAAAATTAAATATATGAATAATTACTTCCAAATTCTCTCCCTCCCTTTTTCCCTTCATGAGTAGTAAAGCAATTCCATTTAAATTATATATATGAAGTTATACAAAACATTTTCCCACATTAGCCATGTGGCAAAAGAAAACACAAAAAAAACCTAAAAGAAATAAAGAATGTAAAAATAGTATATTTTATTTTTTAAATTTTTTTTATTTTATTTATAAATTTTTGACAGTATATATGCATGAGTAATTTTTTTTTTATAACTATCCCTTCTATTCATTTTTTCAAATTATCCCCTCCCTCCCTTTACTCCCTCCCCTTGATGACAGGCAATCCCATACATTTTACATGTGTTACAATATAACCTAGATACAATATATGTGTGTAAATCCCATTTTCTTGTTGCACATTGAGTATTAGATTCCGAAGGTATAAGTAACCTGGGTAGATAGACAGTAAGGCTAACAATTTACATTCACTTCCCAGTGTTCCTTCTCTGGGTGTAGTTGTTTCTGTCCATCATTGATCAACTGGGAGTTGGATCTTCTTTATGCTGAAGATATCCACTTCCATCAGAATACATCTTCATACAACATTGAAGTGTTCTATTCATTTCACTCAGCATCAGTTGATGTAAGTCTCTCCAAGCCTCTCTGTATTCCTCCTGCTGGTCATTTCTTACAGAGCAATAATATTCCATAACCTTCATATACCATAATTTACCCAACCATTTGCCAATTAATGGACATCCATTCATCTTCCAGTTTCTAGCCACTACAAAAAGAGCTGCCACAAACATTTTGGCACATACAGGTCCCTTTCCTCTCTTTAGTATTTCTTTGGGATATAAGCCCAATAGCAGCAATGCTATAAGGGTATGCACAGTTTGATAACTTTTTGGGCATAATTCCAAATTGCTCTCCAGAATGGTTGGACTCTTTCACAACTCTACCAACAATGGTACACTTTAATATACATTCCATCAGTTCTTTCACTGAAAGCAAATAACATTTTTCATCATAAGTCTTTTGGAATTATCTTGGATGATCATATTTATGACAATAGCTGTCATTTAAAATTGATCATCTTTACATTATTCCTTTTACTATGTACAATGTTCTTCTGGTTGTGCTTATTTCACTTTAATCAGTTTTTTGAAGTTTAAATTAATTCCCCATTTTGATTTAATCTTGTAATATGGTATGAGGTGCTGGTCTATACCAAGTTTCTGCCAAATTTTTTTTTTCAGTTTTTCAGATTTTTGGGGGAAACTGTAACTTAATTTTCAAATATATATATGTATATATATATATATATATATATATATATACATATATATATATATATATACATATATCTTTGGGTTTATTAAACATTAGATTGCTATGGTCATGTATTATTATATGTTACATAATATCTGTTGTACCAATTCATCGTTATTTTTCTTAGCTAGTAGCAGATTGTTTAGATGATTCTGCTAGGCCACCATCCTTCACATTTTTTTTTCATTAATTATCTTGATATTTTTCATCTTTTGTTTTTTCAAATGAATTTCATTATTATTTTTTCTAAGTCAATAAAATAGATTTGTAGTTATTTGATATGGCATTAAATAAGTAAATTAATTTAAATAGAATTGTCATTTTAATTTTATTTGTTTGGCCTACCCAGAGTAATTAAAATTTCTCAATTAATTTAGATCTGATTTTATTTTCATGAACAAATTCATGTAATTCTGTGTTTATATTTAATATTGTCTACAGTCATTTAAATGGAATTTCTCTTTCTATCTCTTGATTCTGGGCTTTGTTGGTAATGAACAGAAAGACTGATGATTTATGTGGGTTTATTATATTATGGATATAATTATTAATGTTGTTAATAATTTTAAGTTGCTTTTTAGTTGATTCTCTAGGATACTCTAAGTATGCCATCAAATCATCTGCAAAGAGTTATAGTTTTGTATCCTTATACAAATAATTCCTTCAATTTCTTTTTCTTCTCTTATTGCTAAAGCTAGCTTTTCTATATATGCAGTACTGAAAAACAGTGATGATATGAGCATCCTGGCTTCACCTTTGATCCTCTCGAGAAAATTTTTGACTTTTCTCCATTATACACAATGCTTTTTGATAATTTTAGCTAGAGGTATATACTTCCATTTTAAGGACAGCCCTATTATTCCTATGCTTTCTAGTACTTTAAAAAATAGTAATGAATATTCTACTTTGTCAAAAGTGTTTTCTATATTTTTGAGATGATTATATATTTTATTATTCTGGTTTTATTGTTTTGGTCAATTTTGCTGATAGTTTTCTTGATATTGAACCAACTCTGTATTTCTGGTATAAATTCTATCTAGTCACAGTGTGTATTCTCAGTATTATTTTGTGGTAATCTCTTTGCTAATATTTTATTTAAATTTTTGTATCAATATTTATTAGGAAAATTGATCTCTAATTTTCTTTCTTTGTTTTTGTTCTTTCTGGTTCAGGTTTCAACACCATAGTTATGTTGTAAAAAAAAAAATGATCCCTATTTGCCTATTTTCCCAATAATTTATGTAGTATTGGAATTAATTGTTTTTTATGTTTGATGGAACTCATTTGTGAATTCATTTAGTCCTGGGGATTTTTATTTCTTTTATTATTATTTTTTTTAATCAGGAGCTCATTTATGTTCTGTTCAATTTCTTCATCTAAGATAGGATTATTTAAGTATTCTCTTTTCTATTATTCTGGGCAACTTATGTTTCTGTAGGCATTCATCCATTTCTCTTTATTGTTTTTTTTTTTTTTCCCATTTCTCTTTATTGTTATAAAATTGGGCAAAATAGCTCCTAATTATTGCTTTAATTTCTTCTATATTGTTGGTCAATTTAGCTCTTTCATTTTTATGAGTAATTTGGTTTTCTTTTTTTCCCTTTTTAAAAAAAAATCAAATTTAACAAGGATTTATTTTTATTGGTTTTCCATAGAACTAATTTCTATTTTTTTGTATTAGTTCAATGGTTTTCTTACTTTTAGGTTTCTTAATGTCTCTTTTGATTCTTTAAGCTTTCCAACTTGGTGTTTAACTGGGTATTTTTAATGTGTTCTTTTTCTAGTGTTTTGCATTTGTTTGTCAGATTCATTGATCTGTTCTTTCTCTATTTTATTGATGTAAATATTTAGAGATATAAATTTTCCCCTATGCATTGCTTTGACTGCATTCCACAAATTTTAGTATATTTTCTCATTATGTTCATTCTATGATTTGGTCTTTGGTTCATTCATTCTTTGAGATTAGATTAATTACTTTCCAAGAAAAAAAAAACAATTTTAATTTATGTTTTTCAACATAAATTAAACATTTTCAATATATATGTATATATATATATAACATATATTCAATATAATTGAATATATGTTTTCAAGGAATTGATTTTGTTTTCTATTTCACCAAAACTATTCTTTAAGGAATGTTTTTTTATGATCTTAAAAGAATGTGTTTAATATTTGTGCTTTTGTGCCTTTTGTGGTAAGATTTGTTGCTCTAACAACATCATTAATTTTTTTTGAAGTTGTCATGTTTTTTTTTCAGATAATTTCTGTGTTTTCTTTTTCAGAGTTTTTCCCATTTTTCTTCTAGGTCTCTATTAATATCCTTTTTGAATTCTTCCAAGTGATCCTTGTGAGATGGAGAACAGTTTATATTAATCCTTGAGGCTTCATCTGGAAATGTTTTGCCTTTAGTGGCCTCAGGATTTGAAGTATTTTCTTCTCTGTTTCCATAAAAGCTATCTATTGGCAGAACTATTTTCAGCTTTTTTGATCATTTTTAAAGGCTAAAGTTTGCTCTTAAGGCAAAGAGAGATCATCCCAAGTTTCCTCTACAGGCAACAGCAGCTTCATCCTTCTCTGGTGCTGATACTGCTGGCTTCTTTCCCAGATTGGGTGAACATGGCCAAGTTTTTTATTATTCTGGGGTTCAGGGATTCACTATTTGCCTTTTGTAGTTGCATTGGATGTCTCACAGCTAGTTTGCTGATCCACTGGCTTCTGAATCAGGACAGAGTAGCCAATGCTGCTGTATTTTAGCTAAGAGCCTCCCCCGTAGATTTCCGCAATGCAGATACCATTCTGCTGTGGGTTCCTGCTCTGCACCTGCACTCAGCCACCTCCTCTCACTCCCCAACTCCTCACATTGTCTGATTAAAAAAGACCTTTTCTAAAGTTCTTCCAAAATATCTTCTGCTGGAAATTAGTTACACTCCAAATGTGTGTGGATTGTGTCATTCCAAAACCCATTCAGAGATTAGATCTGGTGTTGATCTGAGGGAAGCCAGGAAGAGCTCAGACAAAGACCTGTCTATTGTCTGCCACTTTGGCTTCACTCCCCATTGGTGGTATCATACTTTGCTTTATCTTTTTATAGTTTAGGTACTAAAAATAATTGTTCCATCAAAATATTTGCAGATTTTTTTCTTTTTCAATTCTACAGAATAATTTATATAGTATATGCATGTTACTCTTTAAATATTTGATAGATTTAACCTGTAAATCTGTCTTTACTAGTGCTTCTTTCCCTTAGCACTCTGCTAATTTCTTTACAGCTAATTAAATTTAATTTTATAAGATTCCATTGTTTAAGAATGCTATTTTATGTCTTGTTAAAGTGGATATGTTATATTTTTGCTGGTATTAAACATTTATTTAAAAATATTCAACTGCATAGCATATGATTGTATATTATAAATTATTTTAAGAGCATGCTGAAAATTGTTCAACAATCAATTCTTAAAGGAAACAAAGAATGTGTATATGCATTTGTCTTACTATTGTCATAAATTTTAGCATTATAAATGATGTGTAGTAAATAATTTATTAATAATAATGACAATTTATAATACTCTATTTTGTCAATGATTTTTAGAAAATGCTTTTGTAAATTTTTGCTGAACTTTCATATCTATAGCCAAACTTCAGCTCAGCCATAATTTGAGAAAATGAATGCATTTCAATCTATTATGTTTTTTCTTCAATAAACTTATGATCATGAAATCTGATATATAATCTACTATTACAGTAGTCTTTGTCCTCATAGAAATTTTATTCATTAAATTAAACTATCTTTAATATTTAGAGCTAATGACCACAATCATGCTATTAACCTTTTATTTAGTTGCAGGGAGTGGAAAATTATTTGATCACACTATTTTCTAAGAAATCCTTTGAGTCAAATAATTTTTATATTTTAAAATTTCACTGAAATGATACATTTTAAAACTAGCTATTTATTCCTCATAAGTCCAAGTAGATGATTCTAATAAACTAACATGTTTAAAAATGCTTTCATTATTGTCTTTCCAATTAATGTCCTAAGTTCGTGTTGAATTATATTGTCTACCAACATTCCTAGAATGTGCATTAAATTTATTTTTTATGTTGAGTGTCTTTAAACTTCTCTGACTTAATCAAATGTTTATTTTGATATTCATGATTTCCAGTACCAATAATTACAATTCCCCAAACTCTTATCATTGTACTTGATTAATTTCCATGCTTTCTGGATGTTAGTTTATCTGGGCTACAATGAAGTTAAAAGTAGTGGAAATTCTTCATGAATAACAATAATTAAAGTTAAGTGTTACAAGAAATTAGCCAAATCAGAATAAGAAACTAGAGAATAATGCATATATAATCAGACTATTTATACCATATAGCAATACCAACTTTTAAAGTACTACTGCCTATCTGTCTCAATAGTAAACCATTTTTTACCATTTCCAAAATCAAGTTCTCTAGCTGTAGTGTTAAGCTTGATTTGATTTTTTTTTTTAATTATTAGATTGGTGATAAGTAGAATGAAACTTATCCAGAAATGTTTTAACAAAATTAAGTTGCATTATTTTAATTATTGAATAAGCACCTGATAATTGCAATCAATGATCCAAATTATGATTTTAGGAAAATTTTCTAATAACTTCTGGTTCCTCTACACTTTTTTTCCTTGTCTTGTGTAAGTACACATTAGAATAAAATTTGATCACATTCCGTTTCAAATATTTATTATTAAAAGCACAATCACTTATTGTATTCAATAATTTATTGAAACTATACTCTTCTAGAGTTGACACTAGTTCTTTTAAATCAAAAGTTTTGGCTTAATGGTTCAAGGACTGATTGAATTGTACACACTCTGTTGGCAACTGACTCACAAGATATCTAAAAATTTAAAGGCTGGAATTTGCATGTTAGTAATGAGCTAGCTTTAGCACATTACTGATTTGATAATTTGACACTGAACTTTTAAATTTTAAATTTTTGTTTTGTCTGATGCCATGATTACTACTCCAGCTCTTTTTAAAAGTTTATTGAACTAAACACAAAGTAAGAAAAAAAAAAAAACAGAATAAAGAAAAAGACAGAAAAGCAACATAAATACATAACAAAACAAAACATTCTCATGTGCTTTATATTAGGAAGGATTCAAGATATAAAACAATAAATTTCCATTTCAAGAAAGAATATATAATAATGGAAGAAATTATATTAATCGATATTAATTTTTTTCTTTGCTTCTTTGTAGATTATTCTTTGGTTCTCTGATGAACACTTTTTACTTTATTCTTTTTTTTTTCCCCTTTCATCCCTAATACATCACCCAAATACAGTTAAGCACGCGCACACACATATACACACACACACTCATCCACAGATCCACCCATATATTTTTCATTTGTCTATATATACCCGAACATGAATCTACATACAAACATATCCACATATATATGTATGTACACATACATATGTTTATGCATTTACCTATATGTAAGCATGCATTTAAAACAATAATAATGTCTGGCATATAATGTAGATTTTTCTCTTGATTGAATCTTTAAGTGTTTTTGTCTAAGATCAATAATTACTAGTCCCACTTTTTTCTAGTAAATTCTACTACTGATCCTTGTTGTTGTGTTTCTATATATAATGTTGAGTTTCTATAAAGTGATATATATATGTATATGTATATCTATCTATCTATCTATCTATCTATCTATCTATCTATAAACTTATCTCCAACATATCCTAATAACTTTCCTACTTTAATTCTGTTCCTTAACTTCCCTTACTATTACTTAATCTCCCCCACCCATGCATCCCCCTCATGTCTTCTCTCTACCCTTTCTCTTCTTTTTATTCCCAATCCTATTAATCAACACATCTTATCTCACGACATTTAATCTAAACATCCTTCTATATTTCACCTTATCTTATGCTACCCTTGCCCCCTTTATCCCTTTGCCATTAATCTACACACCTATTATTTTAAAAATCCTTCTACACCCCATTATCCCTTGCCCATTAATCTATAAACTTTGTTCAACTGCCATAAATCTACACATCCCACTTAATTCCATTTTCTTCCTACCCCCATTCTTCTGCCCTAATAATAAATTTTCAAAGGTGTAATGGACTGCATGTTCACCATTCCTGGTGTAAGTTGGTTTTCACAGTTATAAGCCCTTCTCCCTCCCAATGCCTCTGTGTCTATTCTTCCTCTGTACCTCATTTGCATAGCATAATTATTATTTTTACCTTTTCCTAGAAACTTTTGCTTTTTAAAGTCAGATCATACTCAGCTCTGCCCCAATCTTTATTTTGAGCACCCCAATTATTAATGTCAATCTTGAACATATGATATATACATTTACATATAAAAAATTGAAAAATTTGTCCATGTTAAGTTCCTTGAAATTAATCTTTGATATTGGCTCTTATATGTTAAATTTTCTCTTATGTTTGGGTTTGTTTAAAAAAAAGTTCTGAAAATCTGCAAGTTTTTTGAATACCCATTTTTTCATTTAATATTATGGATAAATTTGCTGAACAAGATATTTTTTGGCCCAGGTCTAATTCTTTTGATTGCTGGTATATTTGATTGCTGCTGTCTTTTATTGTGGCTGCTGATAAATCCTGTACAAGTCTAATTGTAGTTCCAACATATTTGAATTGTTTTATTATTTTTGTTTTTTGTAAAATTTTCTCTTTGATCTGAGGGTTTCAAAATTTGGAAATAATATTCCTATATGTCTTTCACAAAAGATGTCTTTGAAGTGATGATCAATGGATTTTTTCTATTTCTACTTTCCCCTCATATTCTATCATTTCAGGATAATTTTTTGGAGTTTTTCTTGCAGTTTTGTCTCAAGGTTCTTTTAATGGTCACAGCTTTCAGGCATTCCACTTATTCTTATGTTTTATCTTCTTGATCTGTTCTTCAAAATTTCTTTTCTTATATGATGTTTCACATTTTGTTCTATTTTTCATTATATTCTGTTTTTTTTTAAATTTCTTTGTCTCATAGCATCATTGACTTTCCCTTGCCAATTCTAATTTTCAAAGAATTATTTTCATCTTTAAGACTCTGTATCTTCTTTTCTAGCTGATTATTTTTTCCCTATGATATTCTTATTTTTCTTAGATAGTTTTTATTTTTTTTAATTAGTTTTTCCTTAATCTCTCTCATTAAATTTTTAAAGTATTTTTTGAGTTTTATAAATTCTCTCTAGACAGGGAGAAATTCAATGTTACTCTTTGGGTTTATATATATATGTATATATATATATATTTACTCTCACTGTCTTTCTCTGAAGAAGAACCTCAGTCTTCCCTATTCCCATGATAAGTGTTAGGATTACATGATTAGGATTTCTATGTATGGGTTCTTTCTTCTTTGCCAATTCATTATTTTTTAATGAGAACCATTAGTGTAAGCACCACTTTCATGGTGTGGGAGATGATGCCTTCACCTATGCTTCAAATCTCCTTTCTGATTTGGAACCCTAAATGCAAAGCTCCATTATCCTGATATTCCTAATCAGCAGACTATTCCTCTCTCTTCTCAGGCTCAGACCCCCAATTGCACACCTCTGTCATTCCTGTCAGCCAAACCCCACCAATCCCAGGGGTATTCACTTGATATTTTTGTGGAGCTAATCAGGAGTTGTTTGCATTTCAGACTGGTTCATCCACAGCCTTGGGTTTTTTTATGATCTTTTTTGGTTGTCCTAGTAGGACCCCAGTTCTGCCCCAACTCTTTTTGAGGATTTTTCTTTTTGTGGAGGAAATCTTCTCAGAATCTTTTCTACTCCATATTTTTAAAAATAACCTGATACATAGTGAATTTTGCTTTATCCCCTTGTTTTCATTCTGTAGCTGTCTTTGTTTTTAGTTATACTTCATTTATGCTACAAATTTGGGGGGGTTAGTTCCTGTTCATTTTTTCTTTCTCTTTCATTTTATTGCATTATGTAATCCATTATCAAAAAAAGTTATAATTAAGCTTCTATTTTAATATGTTTATTTTTGTATTATTTTTATCTATTTAAATCTGCACTTTATCCTTGCAAATAATTTTACTAATACTACATTGAAAATAGTGTTTTCTCACATGATCTCCTGTTAACTAATTTCAAATTCCTTGGAATTACTTATTTTTCTCTGTCTCTCTCAGTCTCTGTTTCTCTCCTTCCTCCTACCCCATCTTTGCATATGTGTGTATGTGTATGTGAGACTCCCTTTCTATTTATCTCTTCCTTCCCTTCTTTTGATAAATTACTTTCCCAATAAAATTAAATATATGATTCAAACCATTTCTTTCTTCCACTTTATAAAATCAATTTTAAGCAGCAACTTTTTGGACAAAAATCTTTTTTGGATAAATTTTCCTTTATTTTATTCTTACCATTTCTATCCCATTCTGATCTATTTGGCATTCTATTCTCCAGTTTATAGTTTTGTATACTTTTTTCTTCTATATACTTTAATTCCTTATACTCTCTGTGATAAATTTAAAGTTTCAGAAGTTCCAGATTTAAACTCTTTCACATCCTATTTCAATGTTATTGCTTTAATAAATTTTACTCTTTCTTATCCTTTCTATCGTTGGCTGTCTATTCACTTTAAAAAATATCAGTTCACAAAGGAAACAATCCCACATGGAAACAATGTTATGGGATAAAATTTATTTTGTGTCCTGAAGTCATAACACCAGATCATTTCATCTAATGTGACCATGACAGTTCCAAAGCTAAATTATTTGAACTCTGGTTGTTTGTTCCCTCTAATATTCTGGGTGCTGGTTGTCCTTAGGTATTCACAAGTGATGGGGTACAGTACAGTCCTAGTAGGTTACAACCCATCCTGAGAAAATGTATTTTCCTAAAATGAGTTCTCCACACGGTAATCTCTGTGTAAAATAACTTTTTATCACAGTCTCCTTGCTGTAGAAATGATTTTTGGACCCGCTTTTTTCCTTTCCAATTCTGGAAAATTGTGGGGAAAACAACAACAACAACAACAACAACAACAACAACAACAACAACTAATTATCCTCCAATCCTAATCCCAAATTCTTCTTTCCTTCATGACTTTGTTCCTTCCTTTTGAAATCCATTTTTCACTTTACCCATAATCTTGTTTAAACTCAATTCAGCAAGCATTTAATAAGCATCTACACTGAAGGTATGCTAAGCATTAGGGATAAAGAGAGGAGAAAACAACAACAAAAACAAATCCCTCCTCTTGAGGAGTCTATAATCCCACATGGAAGAGACAGTATAAACTATATAAAAAAAGATGTATAGCTGTGAGGTTGCAGCCAAGATGGCAGAGTGAAGCCAGGAAGCTGCTCTATATCACCCAGTTTCCCTAGGAAACCACATTATCCCAAGTTTCTAAATAGATTGACTTCTGTCAACAACTGACACAACTCTATAGCTCAAGATAGATTGGAAAAACTGTAAGAAAAATCAGTTTCACTGGGGTGAAAGAGGTGCTCAATCCACCTCAGACAAAGTCTGAGAATGCCAGTGAGAGGGTCTTAATTACAATAGATCAACAACTGATGCCCTCAGTCCCAGAAGCACATCAGTAGGGCAGTCCTCAGTCCCAGCTCAGAAGGAAAAATCTGGGAAACCAGGCTGTTACAGAAAAGAGCAGGCAAAGCTACCCACTGCAGATACAAGGGAGTCTTTTGCTCAAAGCCAAGGTTTAGAGCTCACCAGAGTTCCATCTTAAAAGTAAAAAAAAAAAAAAAAAAAAAAAAGACAAGAAATAGAAAAGAACCTTGACCATAATGACAGGGAAGACTGAAAGACCAACTTAGATGAAGACAAAAGACAAAATTTTCCCAGAGGAAATTTCAAAGAGTGATATCAAATGATCTCAAGCTCAAAGAGGCTTTTTGGATGTGCTCACAAAAGACTTTAAAAAGCAAATAAGAGAGATAGAAAAAAATGAGAAAGGAAATTAGAGGTATGCAACAGAATCAATAGTTTGGAAAAGGAAGGCAATTCCTTAAAAAGTACAATTGGCCAAATGGAAAAAATATCCATGGAAGAAAACAACACCTTCAAAAGTAGAATTAACCAAAAAAAAAAAAAAAATCAAAAGCTAACTGAAGAAAATCACACATTAAAAACTATAAAAAGGCAAATGGAAGTTAATGACTCTATGAGACACCAAGAATCATCAAACTAAAATGAATGAAGAAATGGAAGAAAATGTAAGATACCTCATTAGAATAACAGCCAATCCAGACAATAGATCCAGAAGAGAAAATTTAAAAATTATTGACTTGACGGCTATGACCAAAAAAAAAAAAAAGTGCCTGGATAGCATTCTTCAAGAAATCAAGGGAAACTGCCTGGATATTCTAGAAAGAGAAGGGGAAATAGTCATTGGAAGAATCCACCTATCACTTTTGGGAAAAGATTCCACAAGGAAAACCCCAAAGATCATTGTTGCAAAACTACAGAGCTACAATTTTAAGGAAAAATAACTATAAACTTCCAGATAAAAACAATTAAAATAACAAGAAATAACACTCAGAATTATCAAGGATCTGGAAACTTCTGCAATAAAGGATCAAAAGGCCTGAAATACCATATCTTAGAAGGAAAAGGACCTGGGAATACAACAAAAAATTAACTACCCAGTGATACTGAGCAGCATCTTTCAGGGGAGGTAATGGATCTTCAATGAAGAAAGAAACTTTTCAATTTTTTGTATTGAAAAAGTCAAAATTAAACAGAAAATTTAATCTTCAAACACAAGACTCAAGAGAAGTATTGAAAAGTAAACATGGGAAAATATACATTATTTAAAGTTTATACTGTTAGTGTTGGATCTTCTTTGTTACCATAGTGGTTTTCTATGGTAAAAGTTCTTTTCTGTTTCTTGCTCTTTTCCTTTCCCACCCTTTTGATATTTCCTTTTTATCTTTATGGTTGAACTCTGCTCCTGGGATAAATAGGGAGCTGTTCCAAGCTTCCTGTATAGCTCTGAGCCTTGACTTTGAGCAAATGCATTGTATTTGCACAGGGTAGCTTTGCCTGCTCTTTTCAGAAAACAGCCTCGTTCACTAAAGTTTGCCTTCTGAGATGGGAGTGGAGGTTACTCCACTTATCTTTTCCTGTAATGATCCAGGACTTAGTGGTCTTACTTGCTGATTTGCTGTAAGACCCTCTCTCCAGATTTCCCATAATCTGTCTCACTGGGCTGAACACCATTTTTATCCCTGTGAGACTGACCTTTCTTGATGTTTTTCCAGGTTATATTGATGTGGAGAGTTATTTCATTCCATTGTACTGTTCAGAGGCTTGGTTTCTTATGATTTTCAAAGGAAACTGGGAGCCTCTTGGCTTTATTCTGCCATCTTGGCTCCACTCCTGCAAAACAACTTTAGACATTTTCACTCCAAATCTTTAAAAAAATATTTGTGACCAAATTCAGGTAGAATCTTCTTAGCTTGTATTTGTCTTATCAGTCAGTCAGATATATTGTATCTTGACCAACATAGTGGTGTCATTTTGGTCCTTTATGAAAATGAATATAAGGACCAGCTGAGATAATCAACAGAAGGAAGGCACTAGTATTAAGGGGAATTGGGAAGTGTTTCTTATAAAAGATAGATTTTTAGCTGGGACTTGAATTCAGGGAAGTTAGGAAATAGAGATGAGACAGAAGAAAATTCAAGGGTAAGACATATCCTATATAAATGTCCAAGGTTAAAGTATGGAGTGGGTGATGTGCATAACAACAAAGGAGATGGGACAGGCTCTTTGTATCAAAAAAGGATATGGGGATGTGTAAAAAGACTAGAAGAGAGTTTTAAATACTAAAAAAAAGGATCTTATGTTTGATTTTGGAGGCAAAGGAACTTTTGAAAAAAAAAATGGTTTCAGATTTGTACTTTAGAAAGGTCTATTTGATAGGTCATCACTTAGCCCCCTATTTGCACCAGTTATTCATCTTTGAAATGGAGACATAGTGGAAAAGGAAATGGCAAACCACTCAAGTAGCTTTGCCAAGAAAGCCGCATGGACAATGTCTATGAGATTATATAGAGTTGGCTATGACTGCATGATTGAGAACAATTTGAGAAGTAGAAGATGGACTGGAAAAGTCAAAGACTCAACACCAGAAGACTGTTGCCATAGTTTAGATATTACTTGATTAGAAACCGCACCTGGATGACGGAAGTAGAGGATGCACCAGAATGGTGGAAGGAAAGAAGGATGCATATAGGGAATTCTTATCATGAACATCTTAAGCATAAACAGAAATTAGCAACTGATTGGATATAGGAATGAGATGTAGTAAAAGAGACTAAGGATGACAGGGATGTGAATCTGGGTGACAGGAATGATGGTGATGTTATTGATATTAGTAACTACAGGAAAATTAGGAAGAGGGGAGGGCGTGGGGGAAAGATCATGAATTTAATTGGGGGCATGTTGAATTTAAGATGTCTGCAGGACATTCAAGCCAAATAAATAATTATTCCTTAAATATTCATTTGTGGATTTAGACAGGATACATCTGCATCTCTCCTCTGCCTGTTACCTCCCCTTTCTCCATTCCTTAAAATTTCCATTGTCCTCCCATAAAATATATTGATTTACTTATAAGGGGTCATGAGACTATGGGATATATTTTTCAGCTATTCCTCTTCCCTTTCTTTCAAGCTTTAAGTTCTCTTGCCACCTCTCTTTGTTCTTTCTTCTATCCTTGGGTTACATATCTATTATTTAAACAACACTCTATAAATTTGAGGGAATTTATTTCATTGCTTACTCGTATGAAAATTATATTTATAATTTGTGTATATCTGTATTTAAAATATATTTTGTTCTTTTGATTATCTTTTGCCAATATTTTTTCACTTCAATTTTTTTGCATATCAAATCTATCATTTTCTATTTTAGAGTATCTCCTGGATTGCAAAGAATGTTCATTATGTCTTTTAACTTATGTTGTCATTTAAAAAATTTTGGAATTAAGAGTTCTGATTATCAACCTAATTTTAATCCTCATATCATAGTTGAAAATTGTGGGGTTGTTTTGTTAGAGGGTGTAAGGACTATGATTGAAACAATCTGGAGTTTCTAGCCATTGTCCTATGATCCAGAGTCATTGGGCAATTTTGATTTATATAATAATAATAATAATGATGATGATAATAATAACTAACATTTATATAGTGCTTACAAGGTGCCAGATATTGTGCTAAGTATTTAGCTAAGTATTTTACAGTTATCTCATTTGATAATCCTGGGAGATAATTATTATAATGCTCTCCATTTTACAAAGGAAACATAGGCAAAGACAAATTAAGTGACTTGCTCAAGGTTACTCATCTAGTAAATGCTGTGGATACATTTATTTCTTTTTCTTTTTTTTTTTTTCTTTTTTTTTCCTGAGGCTGGGATTAAGTGACTTGCCAGGGTCACACAGCTAGGAAGTGTTAAGTGTCTGAGACCAGATTTGAACTCTGGTAACTCCTAAATTCAGGTCTGGTGCTCTATCCACTGAGCCACCTAGCTGCCTCCTTCTTTCTTTTTCTTTATACGTTTTATCTTTTTATTTTCACAATGTATTTATACAGTTTTCAACATTTACCCTTGCAAAACCTTCTGTTGCAATTTTTTCTCCCTTTCTTCTCTCCACCCCCTCCCTTAGACAGCAAGTAATCCAATATATGTTAACATGAAACATGTGTGTGTGTGTGTGTGTGTGTGTGTGTGTGTGTGTATATATATATATATATATATATATATATATTTCCACAATTATCATGCTGCACAAAAAAATCAGATCAAAAAGAAAAAAATAGAAAAAAAAGCAAAAGAAAAAATAAAACAAAAAAAGTAAAAATGCTATGTGATTCATATTCAATCCCCACAATCCTCTTTCTGAATGCAGTATATTGGACTGCACAAGTCTATTGGAATTAGTCTGAATTACCTCATTGTTTTAAGGAATCTCACCTATAAGAATTGATCGTCTCATAATCTTGCTGATGCCATGTACAATGATCTCCTGGTTCTGCTCACTTCACTCAACATCAGGTCATATAACTCTCTTCAGTCCTCTCTGAAATCATCCTGCTGTTCATTTCTTATAAAACAATAATATTCCATAACATTTATAGATCATAATTTATTCAGCCATTTTCCAACTGCTGGACATCCACTCAGTTTCCAGTTATTTATATATATTATATATATATATATATATATATATATATATATATATATATATATATATATATATATATATGCATATGTGGGTCCTTTTTCCTTTTTTTTATGATTTCTTTTGGATCCAAATCTAGTAGAGATACTGTTGGATCAAAGGGTATGGACAGTTTAATAGTCCTTTGGGCATAGTTCTTGGGATGGATTTCAATTCAAATACAGTGTTACAGATGCAAGGCTCTATTTAATGTATCATCTAGGTGCCAAAATATAGCACTTGTTCATGTTATTCTGTGTTCTCTATTTTTTCTCTGCTTCTTTCTTCTGCCTTTATATTGGTTAGTCTCCTTGTGAACTTTAAAATTACTTAGATATTCCTTCCCTCCCCTCCTTAGCTTTTTAATCTTCGTTCCATTCTGATCATTCTTACCACCTATCAGCAGGAATTTTGGTTTTCACCTCTAGGGCCAATCTTAGGTTCTAATAGTCTGACCTCTTTTTCATTGAAACAGTCCTCTGATGCTTCCCTACTATTTCCATGTTGTATTGTCTTTCAAGTTCTGATTTATGGATTGTTTTTCCTCATTAAAATGTAAAGTCCTTGAATGCAAGTATTACCTTGTAGTATTACTAAGATTTATCACAATGCTTAGTACCTAATTAGCACATAATATGTGTTGTCTAGCTAGCTACTTATTATCATTTATCCATCTTTTGCCATCTATCTCCCTATGTATTTATCATCTATGTGTTGTTTTTATCAATAATCTATCTTTCTACTTATCTATCTACATATCTATCATCTATGTCTGTCATCTGCTACTTAGTATCTATCTCTTGTATTTCTCAATTGTTCATCTTTGGTTTCTCTCCTCACTCTTTTGCTCCTCCCCCTTCCACTGCAACAGATTCTTTATAGATGGCTGTTCTTAAGTTTCCTGACCAAGTCCTTGTCAAATTCTATAAGAAAACTAAACCTGAATAGGTTTCCTCTTTCTCTTGAAAACAGAAGCTCTTTTAATCTATTTTGCCCACAGAACAGAAGTTCTAGACTTGGGGGAGGGGGGTAGGAAGGTCTCAGGCCAATCCTGATGTAAGTATTTATTGATTGTCTGACCCTGAGCAAATCACTTAAACTCTTGAAGCCTCAGTTTCCTCATCTTTAAAATGGGGACAATAATAGCACTTAAGGCTCAGAGTATTTGTAAAGGTAACATTTGTAAAATGTTCTGCAAATTTTAAAATTATACAACTATTAGCTAAAATGAGGCACATTTTCTTTTCTTTGTCTTCCAGTTATTCTTCCTTTTCTTTTCATGGTTTGAGAGAAATAGTGTTTTGGGTCTGATGAAAAGTTCAATGTGAATGGCAGGGGATACTAGGGCTAAGTAAAGAGGGACCTAAATAATCAATACTAAACTACAAACTTGAAATTGTTTTTGTTTTGCCTATGCCCAGTATATATAGAGGGTTTGAGGTAAGAATCCTAAATATATATATTTTTTCTTTTTTATTAATTTTATAATTATAACACTTTTGACAGTACATATGCATAGGTAATTTCTTACAACATTATCCCTTGTACTCCCTTCTGTTCCAAATTTTCCCCTCCTTTCCTCCTCCCCTTCCCCTAGATGGAAGGCATTCCTATACATATTAAATATGTTATAGTATATCCTACATACAATATATATGTGCAAAACCGAATTTTGTTGTTGTTGTTGTTGCAAAGGAAGAATTGGAAGGAATCCTAAATATTTAAGTCCCTGGATATTTAATTCTATTAAATAGTCTTTTTTTATACATTGAATTATACTTATACCTTCTTATCTGATAGATTCGAATTTAGTTTCTGTATATGTTAGCCATAATATATTCTTTTTTTTATTTGTTTGTTTTTATTTTGTTTTCACTTTGATTTTTTTTTTTCTTTTTAGTTGCAGAGATTAGGGAAAACACATCTTGCATCATATTGTTAATCAAGAAATACCTATTGATTATTATGCAAATAAACCATCCCAGCTCTCTTCTTTGCTGAAACTAAGGGGGATTCACCTAAGAGACCACTATTTCTACATTGGCATTTGAATTTCATTATTAAACAGAAGTTTAGAAAAAAAATTTCTATTGGTTGCTCTCTATATTCCACAGAGAGGAAATCACTGCCTCCTATAACTATAGCTTTTGGGGTTGAGACACAGGCACACTTCATAGAAGGAATACTTTTCTTCTGTTATTTTTAAAAAAGAAAGAGAAAGAGAGAGAGAGAGAGAGAGAGAGAGAGAGAGAGAAAGAGAGAGAGAGAGAGAGAGAGAGAGAGAAAGAGAGAGAGAGAGAGAGAGAAAGAGAGAGAGAGAGAGAGAGAGAGAGAGAGAGAGAGAGAGAGAGAGAGAGAGAGAGATTCATCAGTGCTTGTTTACACTCTGCTAAGCAAAGGGGACAGAAATACAAGCAAAAATAAAATCCCACACCTATCCTCAAGGAAATTACATTCTAATAGATGAATATAATACCTAAAGGGGTGCTGCAGGGGGCCCAAGTTAGTTTTTATTATTACCATTTCTCTGTATCTTTGCAAAACTGGTTACTTCCTCTCTCATACTGAAACACGACTGTGAGGAAGGTTTGTTGTGATTCCTTGTTCTTAGTGTTTGAAATGGATGCACTATGTATAAATGAACATATTTTGTAAAATATCTTAATTTAGTCCAATGTAGTTATAAGTTGTGAAATTTTGTAAGTACCAAATTTCACTGAGAGAAATAATGAAGAAACTTGAGACTATTTACTTTAGTCTTGGTATGAATCACCTTTGTCAGTCTTGAGGCCTACCTAATTAACAATACACTGGAGTGAAGGAAAACTGATAATATTTCTAATGGTGTTTTGCTAGTGGATTTACATAGCACTGTGTATTTTCCAAATGCCACATGATCATCAGTTAATTATCTCTGTAGCATCCCTGGTTAATTATTTGATGTTCTCTTTCTGTTTGACATAGAGCAGCTGATCTAAGATGTTAAATGGCTCTGTCTAAGATCACATAGTGAGCCACTGAGGATCCTGCCTTTGGGTGGCTACTCCTGTCTTATTAGTTTGTAGTGTGAAGGACTTGGATCTATTTTCACTCAGATCCCAAGTTAATGTCCTTAAAATAAATTAAATGGGTTTTCACCTACTGACATATGTCCTAGTCTGTATATTCCACAAATATCAAAGGATAGGACTTTGCCTCAAATGAGTGGCATTTTATCAATATTTGCAACAATTACAGCAACTATAAAGGGAAAGGTACATTCAGGGTTTCCTGGTGCAGTGGAGAGCAGCTTGTTAGGACTGAGAGTCTTTCTCTTGACCAGAAGGGCAATGGGAACAAAAAGACCTTTGGAAGGAAAATGTCTTCCAAAAGCACTAAGCCATTTCAAAATAGTAAACCCAAGGTTTTCATTAAAAGGGAGGAGGAGGAGGAAGATGAACTATTCATTTGTTCAATCGTATTTATTTTGTCAGAGAAAAAGATCAACCATAGGAGGCTGGGGGTACAGGTAGGAAATTGACTTCCTATGGAGTAATAATGAGAATCTAATTTCATTTCCTGGCTCACCCCACTCCTGTGACCAAGATGTGGATAATAGCTATAAAACTAAAGAAAAAAAAATGCCTGAAGCCAAAATTAAAAAAGAAAAAGTCAAAGCCTATCTAATCACTTCTTAAACTGTCCCCATCAACAAATTGATTACTGGTAGGTTTTGTGGGCTCTATTCATCTAACAGCAGGGTCTTGATGGTGAAAAAATTACAATAGAAATTTCCCCAATACCCCTATCACCATACCCGAGAAGAGGAACATATTTCTCCTTCCATTTTTTCTACATCCACTAAAAGATGTTACTAGGGAAAGACTAGCTCCCTAGACTCTTGTTCAACTTAAGAACTTACTAAAAGGGTTTAAATATCTCATATTTACTGTTGGATTAAGTTTTTCACAATCTAAAACGATACTATTGGATTTTTATCAATATGTTTTCTGAATGTGTATAAATAATAGCAAATCACTTATTTAGCATTTATAATGTTTTCCTCACAGCTGCATAAGGTAAATGAGGCAAGTGTCAATACATATGAATTATTTGCCTCCCAAGAGGGCTTTTGTGAAGTTCATATGCAATTATATATGTAAAGTGCTTTGTGAGTCTTAAAGAGAAATCTATCGGTTATTATTCTTGTTGTTGTTGTAGTATCATATTATAGGTGATGAAACTGAGGATCAGAGAGTTGAAGTAAATTATCAAGAATCAAAGCACCAACAAATAAATCCCTTACCCAGAAAATTAGCTTTGGTCTATGGACTCCATGACCAGTAACATGATATTTAGATTAGTGTTTCAATACATGTCATTTTTGCTATAGTAACATAACCATGCCTATTTTGTTTTTTTCATTTTTGGAGGGGGGAGAAGAAGGATGAACATTCCCCTCCAAAAATATTGAAACTAATGGAGTCAACTTATTTTTCAAATCCCTGAACCAGGGAATCTTTATGCAAAATGCTTAGAAAAGGAATACATTATGTAATTTTTATGGTAACATTAACCTTCTTGTATGCATCAGGAAAAAAAATTTCAATATTTTTACCTAGAAATGTTGTCAAATAGGAGGATATATGTGCAAACTACCATTAATCTGATTAATTCCTAGATTAAGTTGACCATGCAACATTACCACTGCTAAGATTATCTTTTGAAGAACTATAAAAAGTCAGAGAGTTGTAAGAGAAATAAAAAGATTAAATATTTTAGAAACTGAACATCCCACAGTCTAACCCATTCATTTTAAAGATGGAAAAATGTAATCTCAAAGAGCTAAAGTTATTTGCCTAAAGTCACTTTCTTAAATTCTACTCTTCTTTAAAAATCACTTAATATTTTACATGATAAAAGGCAAGGAATATGCTTGTTCAAGTCTGCTGTTGTTCAGTCTTGTCTGACTCTTTATCATGCCACTTGGAATTTTCTTGGTAAAGAAACAGGAATGGTTTATCATTTCTTTCTCCAATTTATTTTACAGTTAAGGCAAAACTGGATTAAATGACTTGTTCAAGATAGTAAGCATCTGAGGTCAGAATTGAACTCCAGGCCTAATGTTCTCTAAATTGTTTCACCTAACTGCTTTTTTATGGTATCTTTCACAATAATTCTTTCAATAACATAATAAATATTAACAAACCTAACAAGAAATGTGACAGTATCCTTTAAAAATGTACATGATGATGAATTTGAAAAATAATTTGTATAGGTTCATATTCTTTTGATTCTATCATTTATAAGAGGCTATCATGAAACACTTGTTATATATTTTAGAAATCACAAAATATTTTTGATGGCTCAGGTTTGCTAGTATTTCCCACACATTAAGTAGTTACTGCAGAAATATTTGATCTTTACTTCATTTCTTGTATTGGAACATTTAAAAAATGCAATCCAACCCATTAAAACAAGCACCTTCCTGGATGGAACATAGTAGGCTATATTCAGAAGATAGGGGAGACAAAAGCAAACATGAGTTCTTTCAAGTATGTTATACTCCCTGAATCATTCCTATGAAAAAAGAAATTATGATTTCAATAGACTATAGGTTAAATATAAGAAAGAGAGCTTAAGATCAACAAAATTTTAGACTGTGCTGATAAGTATAATGTCTCTAATGTGGGACCACATTTATGGACACTGAACTTTAGAAAGAATATTATTAAACAAACATGTCTAGAGGGATTGGTCAGGATGATGTGAAACTTTAAGATCTTGCCATATGAGGACTGATGAAAGGACTTGGAAAAGATGAAACTTACTGGAGGCTTAAAAGTTGTCTCCAAATATTTGAAGAGCTATCCTGAAGAAGGAGAATTGCTTTTCTTCTGCTTGGCCCAAGAGCAAAAATAAAAGCCATACAATTAAATTAGAGAGAAAAAGTAAAAGAGGCTACCTTGAAATGTGATCTTTAAGCAAATTCTAAATAACCACTTAATGGGATCATAGACAGAGTGGAAAGGCACTTAAAGACCATATGGTTTATCTTCCCTTTTTTCAGATAAAAAGAGTTCCAGAGATGTTAAATGACTGTTATGAGTTCACCAGCTCCTTCCAGTCTTCCACTATCACTCTGATGAGTGAGAGACTATTTTAGGTGAGTTGTATTAGGAGTCAGTGGACCCTGCAAAGTCCAAAAGTTGATACATTTTAGTCATACACAGCTGAGAAAGGAAAAGATTAATAGGAAAAGGGAAATGTATTTTTAGATCATAGGAAAATTGTAAGGAATACAAATCTATAGTTTTGTTACAAAAATTTATGTGTGGTAAATCCTTATTTCAAACATTTCCATACTATCTAGTCCTCTTTTCCTATTTAAATACATGCTTATGATGTTTCCCTTCACAGAACTATGGGATAGTCTATAAAGGGAATTTACTATGATTTCTTTATTATAACAATTAACTTCTTCCCACAGATTGCTAGATTATATTATACCATGTCTAGCCATATTGACTATTGATCATGAGCTGGAAATATTTTATATCAACATGTACCTAACCAGTTCTCTATTTCTCCTACTCTGCTAATGCAGGAGAATACTTTTTTTTGGTAGGGCATATTAAAATAAGCATGAACTTCAAATCTACCCTTGTAGGCTGAGTATTCCTCAAAAAAAGAGTCACTTTTATGTGATGTAAAGAATGCCATGTTGACTTGCAGTAAAGATATTTTGCATAATACTCAGTCCCCTCCATATATATGATTTGGAGATCCCATGTGAAACAAAAATTGATAGGTAAAGAGATGTTGTGAAAGGGAATTTTGATTTTCCAGTATGAGAATTTCAGATTAATTTGAATACTCATAATACTAATGCTCTAACTTTACTGGAGAAATTTATTCTAAGTAGAGAATAAAATTGTTGTACCCAGATATTTTGCAAAATCACTTGAATTTTGATCTAAACTTTTAAAGATTGTTCTGTCACATTTAGGGGAATTGTACTCTGCTAATATGAAAAGAGGAAAAGTACAAAAATCCATCTGACAAAACAAATCATGAGGGTTTAAACTATCAAAAATAAACAAACAAATGAAAACCTCATCAAAGTTATTTTTTTAAGACAACAAGCTCCTTTATGACATCTTAGCATTTTTTTTCTTTGTCTTTTTGGTCCAATCCATGTTTCAATTCTTTCAAAAGATAAAATGCTTTATTTAAATTTTAATATAGAAACTTTGGGGATCATACAGCTCAGTGATTTGAGTGACAATAACTTCTTTGCTTTTACATTATTCTGTCAGTTTTTTTAATCCATTAATGAATCCTAATCTATCATAGAGTAAATCCACACTAAAAGTGTTTGTTCTTGTTACTTCTCAGAGTAATTGTAATTTTTTTCTGTTTATTTGTACATAATCATTTTAATAACTCTTCTTTTGATTTTCCCCTTTTATACTTTGAATCACAGATCTGGTAATATGCCATAATCATATTATGCTAATCATCATATTATTATTATACTAATTTCTGTGACCATTTTTTCAAGTGACATTTTCCTTTTGCTTGAAGCATGCTTTCATTTCACTTCTGCCTAAGGGTGGTAAATCATTTCATAAGACTGACCAAATTCTTGTATTCAATACTATTATCATTTATCAGGCTGAAATGTATATTTTTCCACTTATTTTTGCTTATAGCTTTCAGTGTTTTTTTTTTTCACTTGTTCAGTCTTTGAATTACATTGACAATGCAGGTAGGTGTCATAGTGGATAAAGATTTACATCTGAAGTTAGGTAGATGTGAGATAAAGTCTAGTTAATGATTATCAATCCTGCCCCCTCACTGCTTAGAAGCCTACATAGGTTATATCCCAGACTTCTCCGTTACCTCTAGAAGGAATCTGCTATCCTAAAGGAGTCCTTTGTCTCTGAATTCAACCTTTATTTATGATGTTCCATCAAGTGAATGTGAAGAGGAGAAATCTGCAAAAGGAAATTAAGATTGTCTGAAATGACCTGCTCATTCTATTCTGTATCTGCTAAGGTTTGTTATTTTTTTTTCAGTTCCACAGAAGATGTCCTCCATTATGTCCTCATTACCTCTTATCTCATCATCATACTTCTCCCTGACTGTTACCACCTCTTTTAGCCTCTTCTGTTTTCTTATTAAAAGGTTGCAGGGTGAACTCCTAAAGTACTCCCAATATCTTCTTTTATAGAGGGCAGACCAGACTTTTAGGTTTAGTCTACTCCATCTCTGTGCGCCTGTCTAATTTTTTTTTCAACTTTAGGCAACAAGATGTCCCCATTTCAGGAACTTCCCCACCATCCTTCTCTATGTCCCAAATATGTCTACCTCCTTTTGTGTGTTGTCCTCTACATTAGATTGTAAGCTCCTTGAGGGAAGGAACTTTCTTTTTAATAGTATCATCAGTGTGTTTAGCACAGTATATGGCATATAGTAAATGATTAATAAATATTTATTAGATTGGATTGTTCATGAAGTCACTGGCTCTTTGTAATCACCACATCCTTTTCTATACATTTATCAATCATTTTTCTTATGATCCATTTGAGATTTTTTCAGGAATCTAAGTTCACTGCTCTACAGTTTATAGACTTATCTTTGCTTATTTGAAAACTAGACTCATATTAGTAATTTTCTTCTATGATTTCAAATACAAAGGCCTTTCCTTTTGTAAAGAAAACAGAAATGAATAATTGAAAAGCTGTAATTTCTGTCTGTGGTCAGTTCTATCTTCAATGTGGAATAGTCCTGACTTTTCTTTGTTTCTCCTATTTTGTGATTTATCTTTAAAATTTATTGTTTCTTCTGCTTTTGTTGTCCTTGCTTTTGTCACCAGCCAGGGTTCATGCTGACCTTCAGTTTTCTGGATACAATTTTTATAGACCATCTTGTATTCATTCTCTGTTACCTGACTATTTCCCTTCTTCTGAGTTCATATAAATGACAAAACATAAGAGATATAACTTCATGTATAGAGAATATTAATCTGGCCCCTTAGACTGAATCTTCATTCACACGTGAAGGGAATAATGTGAAAATATTTTGAAGGTTTTAAGAAGTCAAACAACTGAGTTTGTATTTTATTCAATAGGGACTAGGGAGCGATTGAAGTCTATTGAACAAGGAGTGACTTGGTGAGAATTCTGCTTTAGCAATCCATTTGTCATTTGTGGGAAGCATAGATAACTGGGAGAAGGAAGAGGCTTGAGAAAGAGAGACCAATTTGAAGGTTATTGCAATAGACTAGGAGAGGTATTTGAACTAGGTGGGAAACAATATAAAATGACAAAAGGATTCGATAAATGATGTAGAGGTGAAATTGACTGGAGTTGGCATTTGACTGGATATGAAGGAAATAGGAACATGTATATGTGACTGAAATTGTAAACTTGGGCAAGTGGACAATGAGATAATATTTGTAAAGTGCTTACTACAGTTATAGATACATGGTATTTGCTTAATAAGTGCTTGCTTCCTTTCTTTCTTGCCAGAAATAGGAAAGTCAAGAAGATGGGAATGTTTATTTGAAGAAAGAAAATGGATATATTGAATTTGAGATGCATATAAGAAATCAATTTGAAGATGTCCAACAATAATTTAATTATTGGGGACTGTAGCTCAGGAAAAGGTTATTCTATATATGTATGTGTATGATGTATTATGTATACATGTCATCAAAAAAGCAAGTGTAGAGATAGATGAAAAGATGACATAGAAAAAAGCTTAAAAGACTCTTGTGTTTAAATGTATGACTTTGAGATTCATTTTCTTCAAATGAAGAGAGAGAGGGGAGAGAGAGACAGAGAGACAGAGAGACAGAGACACACACACAGAGAAGGAAAGAGAGAAAGACAGAAACAGAGACAGAGTTAGAAAAAGAGAGAGAGAAGGAGGAAGACAGAATCACAAATAGACACAAGAGATAAAGACACATGAGATAGACAAAGATAGAGACAGAAAGACAGAGGGAGCTAAAAGTAAACAGAGAGAATTACAAACAGACAGCCAGACATAAACACAAATACATACCCATAGAATTTACCTATTCACCTTTAAGACTCCTTTCAGCTCTGTCTATGATCTATATATTAGGCTTCCTGATTAAATTGATTTTTTTAAACAAGAAATTATTGTTTATTATTAAGTATGCAGCTTACAAATTGATCTTAAGTGATTTTTGAAAGAAAAGTTCCAAAAATAATTTGAGAAATGGTATATAGCTTCATTTACAGTAAGCAAACATCATACCAAATTGTTAGACAACATCATTCATATATCCTGTTGTAGTTCATAAAAATTACATCTTCTGTAAATATATATTTTTGAGAAGGAGGGCAGAGAGATGATTTAGTTTAGTTTTTCCCTAGTTTGGGCCATAAAAACATTGTTATGTGGTAAGAATCTAATCTGGATGAATGTCAAAAAGTTCTTGGTAGACCTGCCCTCCGACTAGTCAGAAAAGTCCTGCCTAAATATATAGAAGTGATGAGTTGGACAATAGGAGGGAAACAAAGAAGGGCAAGAGTAAATCACATTAACTATAAAGACATCTTGCTACAGCACCAATTATTGTTTGTTGGCCTTTTTAGATATGCTATATAGAAAGGGGAGAGGGTTATAATTTTAAAAATATACACTGTGCTTGGGAATGCTTCTGTCATCCAACATTAATTATATGTTATCTTTCTGTAATGTTAAAAATATATTTCCAAGCATTCATTCAGCTATTTTTAATCTCTTTTAATGAATAACAGCCTTCCTTACAAGAATATGAATATTTGATATTTTTTCATTTCATAAAATAGCCATTAATAAACTGATATAATTTCCCCAGATTTTCAAGTTCAAACTGTTCTGTTATTTCATCAACCCTTCGTTCAGGTTACATTCCATGGCAACTGTTTTCTGTAACTCCGATTTTTGAATAATGTTCCTGGAAAATGATTCTGTTCTTAACTTTCCAATCACCTTGCTAATAATAATCTCTCTGATTGTTTCCAACCTAATTTCCATCTCAGGCATAGATAAGAAATGCTCTGTTCCACTTAAGTGAAGATCTCTTGAGTCTTATTAGCTAATGATCAAAGCTCCTTTATATTCTTCATTATTTCAGATTTTAGTGCCATATTTGACAATATTGAACATAATGTTTTATAAAATAGCCATCAACCATCCATCCATATAACTAAGCTTTAGTATCTCTATTGGAGGCTTTTTTATTACTTCTCTGTCTACACTATAATTCTTCCTACTAATATAGACAACTGCATTTTAAATAATGATTCCTGACATTAGTGCTTTAAAATCAACAAAATGATTTTACAAATGCAGATTTTACTTGATCCTGACAGCAAATCTTTGATATAGGTAGTCAATCAATCAATAAACACTAATTAAGTGCCTACTATATGCTAGGCTAAATATTGAGCAAGCTTTTATTAATTTGTTTTCTTTTTATAATAGAAGATGAAATTGGATCTAAGATATGTGCCAGGTTTACATGATATATTGCAAGTAAAGATGACACTAGAATTCAAGTCATCTTCCTGTACTTCTATTCTTCTAATTGTCCTAAAGTTAAGACTGTAAGAATTGCTGACACAAATAAAGCATTATTGTAATATCATCAATGGTTTTCCTAAGGATATCTTTTATGTGATGAGTTTTTTAGTTTATAAAGTATTTTCATTTCTACTATTGCACATATGGTACAAGAATATGATGTTCATTCAACCAGCAGATATTTATAAGAGCCTGTATTGCAGAGGCAAAAAAGAAATAGACCCAACCCTCAAGTAGTTTATATTTTATGGGAAGGGAGGTAGGGTACAGACAATATACACATATAAAAGTATCTTAATACTGGAGTATCTTAATACCTTAATACAGGAAAGACTTTATATAACAGTTATGCTGGAACTAAACTGAAGGAAAGTAGAAATTCTTAGAAGCAAACAACCGTTCTTAAATCTAACAACTTTTCTTAATTATTTCCAATTTTATCCTTTATATAGCTGGTTTGTACATATTTGTTTGTTGTCACCTCCATTTGATTGCAGTGGATTATAAGTACTTTAAAGGATTTTTTTCTTGTATCTTTTTGTATCCCCAGTATGTGAAAAGGCACATTGTATGAACACAATAAGTTTATTAACTGACTGATTATGAAAGGTCACAGAAATGGGAGATGTTATGTGGCATATAAAGAACAGCAAGAAGGCTAATCTGATAGAATTATAGAGTGGTTAAAGGAGAGTAATGTATAATAAGGTTAGAAAGGAACGTTGAATACATGTTGTCAAGGATTTTAAACGTTGAACAGAAGAGTTTCTATTTGATTCTAGAAGTAACAGTCATTGGAGTTTGCTGAGCAGAAGGGTAAAGAAAATGTTAGTCACCCATTCCTCCTTGAAAATTGGAAATAATTTTATATACCTTTTGGGAATCCACATTTTTTCTATACATAATCTTTCTACAGAAATCTCTTAATAGCATTCCCTTTTAGGTACTTTGAGAAGGATAGAAACACAAATTTTAGTGAAAAAAATTGTAGTATTAAGAACTCAAAATAACTGATATAATTATGGTCATAGTGAATTCATAGTCAACTTCTGTTTAGTATACTTTATGCAATATATAATGTTGAATTTATTTTTTGTATCTCATAATGATATTATAGTATGTGCTTTTTCAATATAGTCCTAGACTTTGTAACATTCAAACTCTGACATTGACTATTATTTTTTTTTCTTTCCATTCACATGCATTTTAATACCACTGACCTCAGTCATTACTTCTTCCATCCAGAATTCAAAGTATAGACTTCTGAGTGAGATCTGCAAATACTGCTGCTTTCAAGAACCTTCTTCGTTTTGCTTAATCTTGGGTTACATGCATTATACAACTTAATGGTATGCTGTTGGGTTTAGATTAAATTTCATTTTGCCACCAAAAATAATTTTAATTTAAAATCCATACATGCTTAAAGAAAAAAAATATGTCTTTTTAAATAAAACAAAGCAGTTAAGATCATTACTAGTCCTATACATAAGTATGAATGCAATCCTGCCCAATCTCACTTTCTGAGGCTTTCCCCATAATCTTTTAGCCATTCTTCCATATCCTTATGCTAAGAAAAACTAAGCATTTACTGACAGGGAATACTGAACTTGCTCCCTTACATTCAATTGCACATGAAAAGCAACCAAGAGGAACCTAACAGGTGATCTAGGAAATATTAAAGTTTTCTGACTTCTTGTTAGGGTTCATTTAGGTCAGCTGGATGATTTTTATTATATTTACCTTTATTTCTTTTATGTCTATGGAAGAAATGGACTAGTGCTCATTTTCTTGGGTTAAGGTCCCCAGTTAGTAGGTGGGGATTTACTGGTAAATATTGAAACATCACTTGGCAAATTTCGAAGTCTGTTGCTGTCACAATACATTGCCCTCTACTCTAAGCTCCTTCTATGACTTGTTGAATTTTCTGGATTTGGAGAAAGTGGTAGTGCCCCTCCTCCACTATTCTCAGAAACTAATGATAGTACCTTTGTAAATGCAAGATCTTTAATCTCAGTGCAATGTTTGTCTGCCTTCCTTTTTCTTTCCAGGAAAAAAGAAAGATAAAAATTATGGAGCAAATAACACACACAACACACATGCACACACACATCATTTTAAGATAAATGAAACATTTCTTAGATTTGAAGGCTTCATGCAAATTAAAATTGGTGTTTCATAACACTTTTGGAGCCATGTGTCTCTTATCTTGCATAGTCCTGAATCTATATGCAGGAATTACAATATTGTTACTCACCACAAATCCAAATTTATTTTTTATCACTCCACATTTAGCACCCAATCAAGAATCTGGTAGCTATTATTTCTGGACATTCTCCATTTTTCCTCAGAGTTCAGTGCCTAACTCAGTTTTACCTTTCTCCTCCATAATGCCTATGTACTAGAAGACTTAGACCCTAATCTGCCAGTTCCTCAACTTACTTATTTTCTATGAAGTTCTCATCCAACCAATTGCAGTTATATATTGAGATGGACACTCTTGATCTTGCCATTAACCTTAAGTATTCCATTTCCAAATTTATGAACTCTGAAATTCTCTGATCTGATCACAAAGTGATCTTCCCTCTACCTTACAAGCCCCATTAAATATATATATATATATATATATATACATATATTTTTTTCTTTTTCTCTTCTTTCTTTTTTTTTTTGCAAGCCCCATTCTTAATTATCATTATGACATCAGATCTTGTGCTCCAAAACTAAGTTTTTTACTACTCTCACCATCCTATTTCTGCTACTACTCATGTGCTAATGAATGAAGTTTGAGAAAACCACAAAAGTACACTGATTAGCACAACAAAGTCATGCAATCTCAAGAGGCCTTCACTAATGTAAGGCAAACTTTTAATATAACTCTAATTTATTCACTATCCCACTCAATATGGTATCTATTACAAACTGTCTTATTCTTTCCTCTTCCATTTTTTCACCTGAGAACTGGCTACGTATTGCTGAAAAAAATAGCCCGTTTCTAAGAGTTCCTCTTTTTCTCTTACTCCTTGTTTTATACATATATTATGCCACTATTTCTTTCTTTACCTGTCTAAAATGAAAACATGGCCCTTCTCATTGTCAAGTAGAACTGTCTGTACGCAAAAGTGATCCTATTCTATCCTCTTTTCTTTAACAGACTGACTTTTTTTTTATCATTTCTACTCTCACTAAACTTCACTCATGACTTGTTTACTAGTTGCTTCCCTAGTTTTTACAAATATGTCTCTGTCTTCCTCATTCTCCAAAAACATTTAATTGATCTGTCCATTCTACTATTTATCAATCTTTCCTCCCTTTTATGACTAAACTTCTTGAGAAAACCATCTAAAATCAATTTCTTTAAATATTTTCTTTTCCTCTTCTAATGCCCTTCAGTCTGGCTTCTACAGCATCAATTGAAACAATTTCCCTCCAAAGTTATCAATGATCTCTTTTTTGACAAACTTAATGGTTTTTCTCTGTCTTCACCTTCTTGAATTCTCTGTAGCCACTGACACTGCAATCAACATCTTCTCCTTGATATTCTTTTCTCACTAAGTTTTTATGGTACCATTCTCTTTCTCCTTCTACCTGCATGATTATTTTTTTCTCAGTTTCTCTTGATGGACCCTTATCTATATGAGGCCCAGTAACCATTAAGTGTTCCCCAACTGTCATCCTGTGACTTCTTTCTATATACCCGATTTCACTTATGGTCCCATCAACTCCTATGGTTTCTATTATTATCACTAAGCAGATGATTTTCAGATTTGTATGTTCAATTCTAATTGTTCTCTCAAATTCCAATGCATCTCCAACTGTCTTTTGGGTATCTTAAAATAGCTATACTAAAATAGACAATTTAAACTTAAAATATCAAAAAAACAAGCTCATTATATTGCCTTCTTCCTACTGTTCCTCTTACTATTGAGAATGCCAACATTATTTCAGTTATCCAGGTTTCTTAACCTAGGTATCATCCTCAGTCTTCACCCCTAAGCCTCACTCCCTTTATCTAATCTATTGTCAAATATGGTTGATTTTATCTTTGTACCAGATCTTATATAATACTTCTACTGTCCCCTGAGATTTTGACCATCCCAAATATAGGTCCTGATAATTCCATGCTTAGACAATTTTAGTAGTTTTCTATTTGGTTTCATATCTCTATTTACTTCTCTTCATCCTCTACTCAATTTCATATTCATTTTCTGAAAGTACAAGTCTGACTACATCACCTATTTTCTTACTCAATAAATTTCAGTGGCTATTTATCACCTTCAGTATCCAATATAACATTTTCTGTTTGGCATTTAAAGACTTTCAAAATCTCTTCCATCCAGCCAAATGGCAAAATGAATAGATTGCTGGCACTGGAGTCAGAAAGAACTGCATTTTACTTTCCTCAAAGACGAAAAAATTAAAGCCCCCCAAATTAAATAACTTGCCCAAGATTATATAAATTATAAGAGCAAAGATGTAGAATTTGAAAGCAGGTCCTTTAATGCCATCATTTTATATAAGAGGACTCTGAATGTGGAAGGAAATGTTTTGCGAGAACAAGAAAAAAATTTGCAAGAGCAGTGAATCACTTGGGAAGAATAGAGATTAATAATTGGAACTTCTTAAATTGATAATATTATCCCCACATCTTATTCTGTGACTACCAGCAGATTGGTGCTGAATCAATCTAGAGGGTAGTTATCATAAATAATACTTCTTTTCAAGACACAAATTCTGAAGAATTGAGCATACAGATGGACCATGGAAGATCATCTCAGTGTGTTTATCCAGTGGGTGGAAAGAGTAGGGTCTCACCATCAAACCATGGAAGATCATCTCAGTGTGTTTATCCAGTGGGTGGAAAGAGTAGGGTCTCACCATCAAAGTAATCAATTAACAATGAGGCTGGTGAAGTCTTATGAACAAAAAGAGGGTCTCTATCATACAAAGTATGATACATAAGCATATAGAAAGTTTCTTGTTTATCTCTTGGAACTCTTCACAGCAACTAGTTGATACATTTCCATTTTTTAAAAACATTTTAACACCCTTCCAAAGGATCCAACTACTTTGGTTTGATCATTGATCTTTGCAGATGACACTCCTTTTTCCCATGCCATACCTTTGCCTGGTATGTCTCCCATGTTTCAGTAGCTCAAATGTCCTCTGCAGAAAGATGGGCATGAAGAAGAATCCTGCCTCTGCATTTTCCTCATTCCCTAGAGATGGTCTCACACCTACTCAGTATGTTTTGTACTTACTCAGTATGCCTTGTATCTACATAGTTATTTGTATGTTGTTTCTCTCATTAGAATTTGAGCTCCTTAAGGACAAGGACAGTCTTTTGACCTTTTTATCCTCGGTACTTATACAGAGTCTGGCACAGTAAGCACTTAATGAATGTTTATTGACTGACTGTATTTATGAAAGAGTGCATTCAAAATCCACAACATTTACTTAATAGTTAAGTGATCCTGGGCAAACTATTCAAATCTCTTCAGTTTCTTTATCTATAATATGAGAGGTCTGAGCATGATGACCTTTAAGATCCCCTCTAGCTCTAGATCTATATGCAATAATCTTAAGAATTAAGAGACAGTTGACTGGAAGGCAAACAGTGGCTGGCTTTTGATTTGATAAACTAGTAGAGTAAAGGCACAAGAAGAATCCAAAGTAGTGTTGATTTCAGGGGTAGACATATAAACAAGAATCTGGGGAAGGGATGAGTGAAACAAAACATGTTCAAGAAGCAGAGATCTCTCATCTTGGAGGTACTCTATTCAGAGGGTGGAGTCAGTACTCTGTCTTCTCCATTCCCATTTCATACTTTGTAGCTGGGAGTTAGGAGTTGGGAACTTGAACAGAAGAGATCTGGGTGGGCATATAAATTAGAGTATGAATCCAGTATGTATGGCAAAAAGCTCAGAAGAAGAAATTGAAAATATTGACCCTGATCTTGAGAGTGAAAGGGAACAAACCATTGCACAGCCAGTCCTAAAGGAAAGCAAAACAAAGATAATGTGATTAAGGCAGCAGACCAAGAAGATGCTGTTGAAAGCAGCATTTTAGAAACTGAAAAGCTATTCTAAAAAGAGTAAGACGATAGAACAGAAGATTGAATGGTAGTCATTCTGCAAGGATATAATCCAAAGCAGGATAAAGGATTTTATTAGGTGTGGCTTGGTTTGAAGTGGAAAATGATGTGAGAAGATGGATTTCCCTTTATTTTGTGGTGGAAATAATATATGGTTGGGACATTATGTCATCATGTCTGTGATATAGGAAATTTATAATAAAATTTTATTTTATGTAATTTATAATAATAATTTCCTCCTGGGGAAAATGAGTCATAATCAAGTATTCTGAATGGAAGCTTATATAATAACTATGGAAGATGAATGAAAACTGGATGGACTAGCTCCCAAAGTTGTTTGGGATAGGAAGCAGCAAGGTGGTTCAATGAATTGAGAATCATACCTGGAGTCAGGAAGACCTCATTCTAGATCATTCCAATTGCTTGCATGCTTTCTGGTTAACATTATAACATGGATATATCACCAGTAACTTAAATTTAACAATTTTTGGTTTCCTTATTCTACCTTTTATGTTAAGCTATTTCTTCATTCTAAAAGCTATTTTAGTAAAAAGAAAGTCTAAAAACTATTTTTTATTTTTTTAATTTTATTAATTTTATAATTATAAAATTTTGATAGTACATATGCATGAGTAATTTTTTATAACATTATGCCTTGTATTCATTTTTCCAAATTTTCCCCTCCCTCCACTCCTGCCCCTAGAAGACGGGCAATCCCATAAATATTAAATGTTTTATAGTACAATCTAGATACAATATATGTGTGTAAATCCAATTTTCTTGTTGCACTTTAAGAATGGAAGTCCGAAGATATGAGTAACCTGGGTAGAAAGACAGTAGTGCTAACAGTTTACATTCAATTCCCAGTGTTCCTTCTCTTGGTGTAGTTGTTTCTGTCCATCATTGATCAACTGGAAGTGAGTTGGATCTTCTTTATGTGAAGATATCCACTTCCATCAGAATATATCTTCATAGAGTATTGTTGTGAAGTGTATAGTGATCTTCTAGTTCTGCTCATTTCACTCAAGATCAGTTCATATAAGTCTCTCCAAACCACTCTGTATTCATCCTGCTGGTCATTTTTTACAGAGCAATAATATTCCATCACATTCATATACCATAATTTACCCCACCATTCTCCAATTGATGGACATCCATTCATTTTCCATTTTCTAGCCACTACAAAAAGAACTGCCACAAACATTTTGGCACATATAGGTCCCTTTCTCTTTAGTATTTTTTTGGGATATAAGCCCAGTAGTGAACTATAGCTGGTGCTAAAAGTTTAGCTTGATGAGATGTGCTATTCCCGAAAAACAAGAGAAGGGAATTGTAAGGGCCCTTTATATGGGCAGGCACAGCACAACAGGAGATTTGAGTGTCCCAGAAGTATTATCTGTGGATATAGGACTGCCCTGTGGGTGGGATCCTATCCATATTGAGATAGCTTCATAATGGGTGACAGCTCTCTTGCTGGTTGGCTGTGTGTGTGACCACACAGGCCCTTTATAAGCCCACTGCAGACAGCAGTCACTCTCTTTAATCGGGCTCCCTAACCTGGGATAGCCAAGCCAAGCTGACTCCCACTGCTGGATAAAAGGGTATGCATAGTTTGATAACTTTTTGTGCATAGTTCCAGATTGCTCTCGAGAATGGCTGGATTCTTTCACAACATCACCAACAATGCATTACTGTCCCAGTTTTCCCACATCCCCTCCAACATTCATCATTATTTGTTCCTGTCATCTTAGCCAATCTGACAGGTGTGTAGTGGTATCTCAGAGTTGTCTTAATTTGCATTTCTCTGATAAGTAGTGATTTGGAACACTCTTTCATATGAATGGAAATAGTTTCAATTTCATCATCTGAAAATTGTCTGTTCATATCCTTTGACTATTTATCAATTGGAGAATGGTTTGATTTCTTATAAATTAGAGTCAGTTCTCTATATATTTTGGAAATGATGCCTTTATCAGAACCTTTAACTGTAAAAATATTTTCCCAATTTGTTACTTCCCTTCTAATCTTGTGTGCATTAGTTTTGCTTGTGCAAAAGCTTTTTAATTTGAGGCAATCAAAATCTTCTATTTTGTGATCAATAATGATCTCTAGTTCTCCTTTGATCATAAATTCCTTCCTCCTCCACAGGTCTGAGAGGTAGACTATCCCCTATTCCTCCAATCTATTTATGATCTTGTTCTTTATGCCTAAATGATGGACCCATTTTAATCTTATCTTGGTATATGGTGTTAAGTGTGGATCCATATCTAATTTCTACTATACTAATTTCCAGTTTTCCCAATAGTTTTTTTTTTTTCAAATAATGAGTTCTTATCCCAAATGATGGTATCTTTGGGTTTGTCAAAGTTTAGATTGCTATAGATATAGCCTTTTTTGTCCTTTGTATCTAATCTGTTCCACTGATCTACCGGTCTATTTCTTAGCCAATACCAAATGGTTTTGGTGACTAATGCTTTGTAATATAGCTTTAGATCAGGTACAGCTAAGACCACCTTCCTCTGACTTTTTTTTTTCATTAATTCCCTTGCAATTCTCGACCTTTTATTCTTCCATATGAATTTTGTTGATATTTTTTCTAGGTCATTAAAATAGTTTCTTAGGAGTCTGATTGGTATAGCACTAAATAAATAGATTGGCTTGGGGAGTATTGTCATCTTGATTATATTTGCTCGGCCTATCCAAGAGCACTGAATGTCTTTCCAATTATTTAAATCTGACTTCATTTTTATGGCAAGTGTTTTGTAATTTTGCTCATATAATTCCTGACTTTTCTTTGGTAGATGGATTCCCAAATATTTAAACTCTCTAGTTGTTTTGAATGGAATTTCTCTTTTTATCACTTGCTATTGCATTTTGTTGGTGATGTATAAAAATGCTGAGGATTTATGTAGATGTATTTTGTATCCAGCAACTTTGCTAAAGTTGTGAATTATTTCTAATAACTTTTTATTAGAATCTCTGGGGATCTCTAAGTATACCATCATATCATCTGCAAAGAGTGACAATTTGATTTCCTTATTACCTACTCTTATTCCTTTAATCTCTTTCTAGACTCTTATTGCCAAGGCTAGCATTTCTAATACAATATTGAATAGTAATGGTGATAGTGGGCAACCTTGTTTCACTCCTGATCTTACTGTCAAAAATTCCAGTTTATCTCCATTACATATTATGCTTACTGATGGTCATAAATATATGCTCCTGATTGTTCTAAGGAATAGTCCATTTATTCCTATACTCGCAAGCATTTTTAGTAGGAATGGATGTTGGATTTTGTCAAATGCTTTTTCTGCATCTATTGAGATGATCATATGGTTTTTATTAATTTGATTTTTAATATGGTCAATTATACTAATAGTTTTCCTAATATTAAACCAGCCCTGCATTCCTGGAATAAATCCTACTTGATCATAGTGTATTATCCTGGAGATGATTTTCTGAAATCTTTTTGCTAAATATCTTATTTAAGATTTTAGCATCAATATCCATTAAGGAAATTGGTCTATAATTTTCTTTCTCAGTTTTCGATCTACCTGGTTTAGGTATCAGTACCATGTCTGTGTCAAAAAAAAGAGTTTGGTAGGACTCCTTGATCTCCTATTTTTTCAAATAGTTTATATAACATTGGGGCTAATTGTTCTTTTAAATGTTTGGTAGAATTCACATGTAAATCCATCTGGTCTTGGGGATTTTTTCCTGGGGAGTTGATTAATAGCTTGTTCTATTTCTTTTTTCTGAAATGGGACTATTTAAGCAGTTTACCTCCTCCACTGTTAATCTAGGAAGCCTATATTTTTGGAGGAAGTCATCCATTTCACTTAAGTTATCAAATTTATTGGCATAAAGTTGGGCAAAGTAACTCATTATTTCTCTAATTTCCTCTTCATTGGTGGAAAGACCCCCCCTTTTCATTTTTAAGACTAACAATTTGATTTACCCCTTTCCTTTTTCTAATCAGATTTACCAAAGGTTTATCTATTTTATTGGCTTTTTCATAAAACCAACTCTTGGTTTTATTTATTAATTTTTTAAAAAACTTTCAATATTATTGATTTCTCCTTTTAATTTTAGAATTTCAAGTTTAGTTTTTGGTTGGGGGTTTTTAATTTGGTCTTTTTCTAGCTTTTTAAAGTGCAGGCCCAACTCATTAATCTTCTCTTTCTCTAGTATATTCAAATAAGCCTCTAAATATATAAAATTTCCCCTTATTATTGCTTTAGATGCATCTCACAAATTTTGGTATGATGTCTCATAGTTGTCATTATCATGAGTAAAATTATTAATTGTTTCTATAATTTGCTCTTTCATCCAGTCATTAGTTAAGATGAGATTATTCAGTTTCCAATTTCTTTTTGGTCTATTTACCTCTAACTTCTTATTGAATGTAGTTTTTATTGCATTGTGATCTGAGAAGAAGGAATTTACTATTTCTGCCTTCCTACATTTAGTTTTGAGATCTTTATGTCCCAATATATGGTCAATTTTTGCATAGGTTCTATGTACTGCTGAGAAGAAAGTACACTCCTTTCTATCACCATTCAGTTTTCTCCAAAGGTCTATCATACCTAGTTTTTCTAATGTTCTATTTACCTCTTTAATGTCTTTCTTATTTGTTTTGTGGTTTGATTTAACTAATATTGAGAGTGCAAGGTTGAGATCTCCCACTATTATAGTTTTGTTGTCTATTTCTTCTTGCAACTCTCTTAACTTCTCCTTTAGGAAGTTAGATGCTATACCACTTGGTGCATATATGTCCAGTATTGATATGGTTTCATTGTCTATGCTATCTTTTAGCAGAATATAGTTTCCTTCATTATCTCTTTTAATTAGATCAATTTCTGCTTTTGTTTGATCTAAGGATGGCTACCCCTGCTTTTTTGGCTTCACCTGAAGCATAATAGATTCTGCTCCAACCTTTGACCTTTACTCTATATGTATCTCCCTGCTTTAAATGTGTTTCCTGTAAACAACATATTGCAGGGTTCTGACTTTTGATCCAGACTGCTTTCTGCCTCTGTTTAATGGGAGAGTTCATCCCATTCACATTTACAGTTAAAATTACAAATTCTGTATTTCCTGACATCATATTATCCCTTAATTATTCTTTTTTTCCCCTTGTCCTCCTTGAACCCCTTCCCCAGTATTGAATTTATGGATCTCACTTGTGATGTGCAGCCCTCCCTTTTTATTATCCTTCCCCCCTCCTTTTAAGTCCCTTCCCGTTTCTTGTACCCTTCCCTCCTTCCTCTTTTCCTTTTCCCTTTTCCTCTCGCCCCTTATAATGAGGTGAGAGAGAATTCTTTGAAAAAAAAATATGTCAATTATTTACTCTTTGAGCCTACTCTGATGAGAGTAAGATTCACACAATATTTCTCCTCTCTAAATTCCCTCAGATGTGGTAGATTTTCTATGCCTCTTCCTGGGATGTAGTTTCCCTCTTTTTATCTCTCCTTTCCCTTTTTCTGATACTATCCCCTTCCATTTACTACTTCCCTTTTTTATGTTATTTTATTAAAATCAAATTATCCAGGTGGACTTTCTGTATATCCACAACAGAGATACAGGTCTCAAGAGTTCTTTTTACCTTTTTCTGTTTCTCTTCAGTCTTATGGATGTAGATCAAAGTTTTTGTTTAAGTCTGGTTTTTTTCTTAGAGACAAATGGAATTCCTCTTTTTCATTAAATGTCCATCTTCTTGCATGGAAGAAAATGCGGAGTCAGCCAGATCTTGAATGACCCTTATTGTGGCACCTTGATATTTAAATTGTTTGTTCCTAGCTGCTTGCAACATTTTTTCCTTAGTTTAGTAGTTCTGCAACTTAGCCACAATATTCTGTGGTGTTCTTTTTTTAGTGTCTTTTTCAGAAGGTGTTCAACGGATTCTTTCAATGCCTATTTTCCCTTCTGTTTCTATTATCTCTGGACAGTTCTCTTTGATGATTTCCTGTAAAATAGAATCTAGGTTCTTTCTTTTATCATAATTTTCAGGAACAACGATGATCCTCAGATTATCTCTCCTAAATCTATTTTCCAGTTCTATAGATTTTCCCAGTAAGTATTTGATGTTATTCTCCAGCTTTTCATATTTTTTGTTTTGTTTGACTGATTATTGGTTTCTCAATGAATCATTCATTTCTATTTGTTCAGTCCTGATTTTTAATGAGTTATTTTCTTCATTCACATTCTTTCGTTCTTTTTGTATATGTTCAATTGAGTTTTTAAATGAATTATTTTGCTCTGTTGCATTTTTTCCATTTTACTAATTTTTTTTACTTTTTATTTATTTTTTATTTTTTAGTGATTTATTTTCTTTTTCCAAATAACAAATCCTACTTTCTTTTTTTATTATATATATTTTTATAATATTATCCCTTGTATTCATTTTTCCAAATTATCCTCCACCTCCCTCCACTCCCTCCCCCGATGACAGGCAATCCCATACATTTTACATGTGTTACAATATAACCTAGATACAATACATGTGTGTAAATACCATTTTCTTGTTGCACAATAAGCATTAAATTCCGAAGGAACATGTAACCTGGGCAGACAGATATTAGTGCTCACAATTTACATTCACTTCCCAGTGTTTCTTCTCTGGGTGTAGCTACCTCTGTCCATCATTGATCAACTGGAAGTGAGTTGGCTTTTCTTTATGTGGAAGATTTCCACTACCATCAGAATATATCCTCATACAGTATTGTTGTTGAAGTGTACAGTGATCTTCTGGTTCTGCTCATTTCACTCACCATCATTTGATGTAAGTCTCTCCAAGCCTCTCTGTATTCCTCCTGCTGGTCATTTCTTACAGAGCAATAATATTCCATAACCTTCATATAACATAATTTACCCAACCATTCTCCAACTGATGGACATCCATTCATCTTCCAGTTTCTAGCTACAACAAAAAGAGCTGCCACAAATATTTTGGCACATACAGGTCTTTTCCTGCTCTTTAGTATTTCTTTGGGATATAATCCTAATAACAGCACTGCTGGGTCAAAGGGTATGCAAAGTTTGATACCTTTTTGTGCATAGTTCCAAATTGCTCCCCAGAATGGCTGGATTCTTTCACAACTCCACCAGCAATGTATTAGTGTCCCAGTTTTCCCCCATCTCCTCCAACATTCATCAATATTTGTTCCTGTCATCTTAACCAATCTGACAGGTGTGTAGTGGTATCTCAGAGTTGTCTTAATTTGCATTTCTCTGATCAGTAGTTATTTGGAACACTCTTTCATGTGAGTGGATATAGTTTCAATTTCTTCATCTGAGAATTGTCTGTTCATATCCTTTGACCATTTATCAATTGGAGAATGGTTCGGTTTCTTACACATTAGGGTCAGTTCTCTATATATTTTGGAAATGAGACCTTTGTCAGAACCTTTGCTTTTAAAAATATTTTCCCAATTTGTTACTTCCCTTCTAATCTTGTTTGCATTAATATTGTTTGTACAGAAACTTTTTAGTTTGATGTAATCAAAATCTTCTATTTTGTGATCAATAATGATCTCTAGTTCTCCTCTGGTCATAAAATCCTTCCTCCTCCACAGGTCTGAGAGGTAGACTATCCTGTGTTCCTCTGATCTATTTATTATCTCACTCTTTATGCCTAAATCATGGACCCATTTTGATCTTATCTTGGTATATGGTGTTAAGTGTGGATCCATATCTAATTTCTGCCATATTAATTTCCTGTTTTCCCAACAGTTTTTTTTTCCAAATAATGAATTTTTATCCTTAATGTTGGTATCTTTGGGTTTGTCAAAGTTTAGATTGCTATAGATATAGCCTTTTTTGTCCTTTGTATCTAATCTGTTCCACTGATCTACCGGTCTATTTCTTAGCCAATACCAAATGGTTTTGGTGACTGCTGCTATATAATATAGCTTTAGATCAGGTACACTTAGACCACCTTCCTCTGAATTTTTTTTCATTAGTTCCCTTGCAATTCTCGACCTTTTATTCTTCCATATGAATTTTGTTGTTATTTTTTTCTAGGTCATTGAAATAGTTTCTTGGGAGTCTGATTGGTATAGCACTAAATAAATAGATTAGTTTGGGGAGTATTGTCATCTTGATTATATTCGCTCGGCCTATCCAAGAGCACTGAATGTCTTTCCAATTGTTTAAATCTGACTTTATTTTTGTGGCAAGTGTTTTGTAATTTTTCTCATATAATTCCTGACTTTCCTTTGGTAGATGGATTCCCAAATACTTTATACTCTCAACATTTATTTGGAATGGAATTTCTCTTTTATCTCCTGCTGTTGCATTTTGTTAGTGATATATAACAATGCTGAGGATTTATGTGGATTTATTTTGTATCCTGCCATTTGCTGAAATTTTGAATTATTTCTAATAGCTTTTTAGCAGAGTCTTTGGGTTCTCTAAGTATACCATCATGTCATCTGCAAAAAGTGATAGTATGATTTTCTCATTTCCTACTCTAATTCCTAGAATCTCTTTCTAGACTCTTATTGCCGAGGCTAGCGTTTCTAGTACTATATTGAATAGTAATGGTGATAGTGGGCAACCTTGTTTCACTCCTAATCTTACTGGGAAAGGTTGCAGTTTATTTCTATTGCATATTATGCTTATTGACGGTCTTAAATATATGCTTCTGATTATTCTAAGGAATAATCCATTTATTCCTATACTCTCAAGAGTTTTTAGTAGGAATGGATGTTGGATTTTGTCAAATGCTTTTTCTGCATCTATTGAGATGATCATAGGGTTTTTATTAATTTGATTATTAATATGATCAATTATATTAATAGTTTTCCGAATATTAAAGCAGCCCTGCATTCCTGGAATAAATCCTACTTGATCATAGTGTATTATCCTGGAGATGATTTTCTGAATTCTTTTTGCTAATATCTTATTTAAGATTTAACATCAATATTCATTAAGGAAATTGGTTTACAATTATCTTTCTCAGTTTTCGATCGACCTGGTTTAGGCCTGTGTCATAAAAGGAGTTTGGTAGGACTCCTTCATCCCCTATTTTTTCAAATAATTTATATAACATTGGGGCTAATTGTTCTTTAAATGTTTGGTAGAATTCACATGTGAATCCATCTGGTCCTGGGGATTTTTCCCTGGATAGTTGATTAATAGCTTGTTCTATTTCTTTTTCTGAAATGGGACTATTTAAGCAAGTTATCTCCTCCTCTGTTAATCTAGGGAGCCTATATTTTTGGAGGAAGTCATCCATTTCACTTAAGTTATCAAATTTATTGGCATAAAGTTGGGCAAAGTAACTCCTTATTATTTCTCTAATTTCCTCTTCATTGGTGGAAAGATCCCCCTTCTCATTTGTAAGACTAACAATTGGATTTTCCTCTTTCTTTTTTCTGATCAAATTTACCAAAGGTTTATCTATTTTATTGGCTTTTTCATAAAACCAACTCTTGGTTTTATTTATTAATTCAATAGTTTTTTTACTTTCAATATTATTGATTTCTCCTTTTAATTTTTGTATTTCAAGTTTAATTTTTGGTTGGGGGTTTATAATTTGGTCTTTTTTTAGCTTTTTAAGTTGCAGGCCCAATTCGTTAATTTTCTCTTTCTCTATTTTCTTCAAATAAGCCTCTAAAGATATAAAATTTCTCCTTATTACTGCTTTAGCTGCATCCCATAGATTTTGGTATTATGTCTCATCATTGTCATTGTCTTGGGTGAAATTATTAATTGTTTCTATAATTTGCTGTTTCACCCAGTCATTCTTTTTTTTTATAATTTTTATTATATATTTTTATAATATTATTCGTTGTATTCATTTTTCCAAATTATCCCCCCCACTCTATTCCCTCCCTCCGATGACAGGCAATCCCATACATTTTAGATGTGTTACAATATAATCTAGATACAATACATGTGTGTAAATTCCATTTTCTTGTTGCACAATAAGCATTAGATTCCGAAGGTATATGTAACCTGGGCAGACAGATATTAGTGCTCACAATTTACATTCACTTCCCAGTGTTTCTTCTCTGGGTGTAGCTACCTCTGTCCATCATTGATCAACTGGAAGTGAGTTGGCTCTTCTTTATGTGGAAGATTTCCACTACCATCAGAATATATCCTCATACAGTATTGTTGTTGAAGTGTACAGTGATCTTCTGGTTCTGCTCATTTCACTCACCATCAGTTGATGTAAGTCTCTCCAGGCCTCTCTGTATTCCTCCTGCTGGTCATTTCTTACTGAGCAATAATATTCCATAACCTTCATATACCATAATTTACCCAACCATTCTCCAACTGATGGACATCCATTCATCTTCCAGTTTCTAGCTACAACAAAAAGAGCTGCCACAAACATTTTGGCACATACAGGTCTCTTTCCGCTCTTTAGTATTTCTTTGGGATATAAGCCCAGTAGTAGCACTACTGGGTCAAAGGGTATGCAAAGTTTGATACCTTTTTGTGCATAGTTCCAAATTGCTCCCCAGAATGACTGGATTCTTTCACAACTCCACCAGCAATGTATTAGTGTCCCAGTTTTCCCACATCCCCTCCAACATTCATCATTATTTGTTCCTGTCATCTTAGCCAATCTGACAGTTGTGTAGTGGTATCTCAGAGTTGTCTTAATTTGCATCTCTCTGACCAGTAGTGACTTGGAACACTCTTTCATATGAGTGGATATAGTTTCAATTTCTTCATCTGAGAATTGTCTGTTCATATCCTTTGACCATTTATCAATTGGAGAATGGTTCGGTTTCTTACACATTAGGGTCAGTTCTCTATATATTTTGGAAATGAGACCTTTGTCAGAACCTTTGCTTTTAAAAATATTTTCCCAATTTGTTACTACCCTTCTAATCTTGTTTGCATTAGTATTGCTTGTACAGAAACTTTTTAGTTTGATGTAATCAAAATCTTCTATTTTGTGATCAATAATGATCTCTAGTTCTCCTCTGGTCATAAAATCCTTCCTCCTCCACAGGTCTGAGAGGTAGACTATCCTGTGTTCCTCTAATCTATTTATTATCTCACTCTTTATGCCTAAATCATGGACCCATTTTGATCTTATCTTGGTATATGGTGTTAAGTGTGGATCCATATCTAATTTCTGCCATATTAATTTCCTGTTTTCCCAACAGATTTTTCCAAATAATGAATTTTTATCCTTAATGTTGGTATCTTTGGGTTTGTCAAAGTTTAGATTGCTATAGATGTAGCCTTTTTTGTCCTTTGTATCTAATCTGTTCCACTGATCTACCGGTCTATTTCGTAGCCAATACCAAATGGTTTTGGTGACTGCTGCTATATAATATAGCTTTAGATCAGGTACACTTAGACCACCTTCCTCTGAATTTTTTTTTTCATTAGTTCTCTTGCAATTCTCGACCTTTTATTCTTCCATATGAATTTTGTTGTTATTTTTTTCTAGGTCATTGAAATAGTTTCTTGGGAGTCTGATTGGTATAGTACTAAATAAATAGATTAGTTTGGGGAGTATTGTCATCTTGATTATATTCGCTCGGCCTATCCAAGAGCACTGAATGTCTTTCCAATTGTTTAAATCTGACTTTATTTTTGTGGCAAGTGTTTTGTAATTTTTCTCATATAATTCCTGACTTTTCTTTGGTAGATGGATTCCCAAATACTTTATACTCTCATCATTTGTTTGCAATGGAATTTCTCTTTTATCTCTTGCTGTTCCTTTTTGTTAGTGATATATAAAAATGCTGAGGATTTATGTGGATTTATTTTGTACCCTGCCACATTGCTGAAATTTTGAATTATTTCTAATAGCTTTTTAGCAGAGTCTTTGGAGTTCTCTAAGTATACCATCATGTCATCTGCAAAGAGTGATAGTTTGATTTCCTCATTTCCTACTCTAATTCCTAGAATCTCTTTCTCGGCTCTTATTGCCGAGGCTAGCGTTTCTAGTACTATATTGAATAGTAATGATGATAGTGGGCAACCTTGTTTCACTCCTGATCTTACTGGGAAAGTTTGCAGTTTATTTCTATTGCATATTATGCTTACTGAAGGTCTTAAATATATGCTCCTGATTATTCTTAGGAATAGTCCATTTATTCTTATACTCTCAAGAGTTTTTAGTAGGAATGGATGTTGGATTTTGTCAAATGCTTTTTCTGCATCTATTGAGATGATCATAGGGTTCTTATTAATTTGATTATTAATATGATCAATTATATTAATAGTTTTCCTAATATTAAAGCAGCCCTGCATTCCTGGAATAAATCCTACTTGATCATAGTGTATTATCCTGGAGATGATTTTCTGAATTCTTTTTGCTAATATCTTATTTAAGATTTTAGCATCAATATTCATTAAGGAAATTGGTCTATAATTTTCTTTCTCAGTTTTCGATCAACCTGGTTTAGGTATCATTACCATGTCTGTGTCATAAAAGGAGTTTGGTAGGACTCCTTCATCCCCTATTTTTTCAAATAATTTATATAACATTGGGGCTAATTGTTCTTTAAATGTTTGGTAGAATTCACATGTGAATCCATCTGGTCCTGGGGATTTTTCCCTGGATAGTTGATTAATAGCTTGTTCTATTTCTTTTTCTGAAATGGGACTATTTAAGCAATTTATCTCCTCCTCTGTTAATTTAGGAAGCCTATATTTTTGGAGGAAGTCATCCATTTCACTTAAGTTATCAAATTTATTGGCATAAAGTTGGGCAAAGTAACTCCTTATTATTTCTCTAATTTCCTCTTCATTGGTGGAAAGATTCCCCTTGTCATTTGTAAGACTAACAATTGGATTTTCCTCTTTCTTTTTTCTGATCAAATTTACCAAAGGTTTATCTATTTTATTGGCTTTTTCATAAAACCAACTCTTGGTTTTATTTATTAATTCAATAGTTTTTTTACTTTCACTATTATTGATTTCTCCTTTTAATTTTTGTATTTCAAGTTTAATTTTTGGTTGGGGGTTTTAATTTGGTCTTTTTCTAGCCTTTTAAGTTGTAAGCCCAATTCGTTAATCTTCTCTTTCTCTAGTATATTCAAATAAGCCTCTAAAGATATAAAATTTCTCCTTATTACCGCTTTAGCTGCATCCCACAGATTTTGGTATGATGTCTCATCATTGTCATTATCTTGGGTGAAATTATTAATTGTTTCTATAATTTGCTGTTTCACCCAGTCATTCTTTAAGATGAGATTGTTCATTTTCCAATTACTTTTTGGTTTATTTACCCCTAAATTTTTACTGAATGTAGCTTTTATTGCATTGTGATCTGAGAAGAAGGCATTTATTATTTCTGCCTTCCTACATTTAATTTTGAGATCTTTATGTCCTAATATGTGGTCTATTTTTGTATAGAATCTATGAACTGCTGAGAAGAAAGTATATTCCTTTCTATTTCCATTCAGTTTTCTCCAAAGGTCTATCATACCTAGTTTTTCTAATGTTCTATTTACTTTTTAAATTTCTTTCTTGTTTGTTTTGTGGTTTGATTTGTCTAAATCTGAGAGTGCAAGGTTGAGATCTCCCACTATTATAGTTTTACTGTCTATTTCTTCTTGCAACTCTCTTAACTTTTCCTTTAGAAAGTTAGATGCTATACCACTTGCTGCATATATGTTTAGTATTGATATGGCTTCATTATTTATGCTACCTTTCAGCAGGATATAGTTTCCTTCCTTATCTTTTTTAACTAGATCAACTTCTGCTTTTGCTTGATCTGAGATAATGATAGCTACCCCTGCTTTTTTGGCCTTACCTGAAGCGTAATAGGCTCTGTTTCAACCTTTTACCTTTACTTTGTATGTATCTCCCTGCTTTAAGTGTGTTTCCTGCAGACAACATATTGTAGGGTTCTGATTTTTGATCCAATCTGCTATCCGTCTCCGTTTGATGGGAGCCTTCATCCCATTCATATTTGCAGTTATAATTACTAATTCTGTATTTCCTGCCATCATATTATCCCCAGATTATGCTTTTTCCCTTGACCCCCCTGATCCCCCGCCCCGATATTTAATTTACAGACCCCCCTTGTGACGCTCAACCCTCCCTTTTTTTTAGTATCCCTCCCCCCTCCCTCCAAGTCCCTTCACTTATTCTCCTTTTCCTTTTCCCTTTTCCTCTCCCCCCTTTTAATGAGGTGAGAAAAAATTCTCTGAAAAACAAACATGTTAATTATTTACTCTTTGAGCCTCTCCTGATGAGAGTAAGATTCACACAATGATTTTCCCCCTCACTAAATTCCCTCAGATATGGTGTATTGTCTATGCCTCTTCCTGGGATGTAGTTTCCCTCTTTTTATCATTCCTTCCCCTTTTTCTGAAATGACCTCCTTCCCTTTACTACACCCCCTTTTTTTCTTTTATATCAGTAAAATCACTTTATCCTTGAGTACTTTTATATACCCCCCTCAGAGTTACAGTTCTCACGGGTTCTGTGTACCTTTTTCTGTTTCTCTTCAGTCTTGTGGATGTAGATCAAATTTTTTGTTTAAGTCTGGTTTTTTTCTTAGAAACATATAGAATTCCTCTGTTTCATTGAATGACCATCTTCTTCCATGGAAAAAGATGCTAAACTTAGCTGGGTAGTTCATTCTTGTTTGCAGTCCTTGATCTTTTGCCTTACGGAATATCAAGTTCCAGGCCCTTCTATCTTTTAATGTGGAGGCAGCCAGATCTTGAGTGACCCTTATTGTGGCACCTTGGTATTTAAATTGTTTTTTTTTCCTAGCTGCTTGCAAGATTTTCTCCTTTGTGTGGTAATTCTGCAGCTTAGCCACAATATTCCATGGTGTTCTTTTTTCATGGTCTATTTCAGAAGGAGTTCGATGAATTCTTTCCACATCTACTTTCCCTTCTGTTTCTATTATCTCTGGACAGTTCTCTTTGATAATTTCCTGTAAAATAGAATCTAGGCTCTTTTTTTGGTCATAGTTTTCGGGAAGTCCAATGATCCGCAGATTATCTCTCCTAGATCTATTTTCAAGGTCTATAGATTTTCCCAGTAAGTATTTGATGTTGTTCTCCAGCTTATTATTATTATTATTTTTTGTTTTCGTTTGACTGATTCTTGGGTTCTCTGTGAATCATTCATTTCTATTTGTTCCATCCTGACTTTTAAGTAGTTATTTTCTTCTTTCACAGTTTTTAGTTTTTTTTTTTTTGTAAATGCCCAATTTCATTTTTAAATGAATTATTTTGCTCTATGGAATTTTTTTCCATTTCCCTAATTTTTTTTGAGAATTATTTTCTTTTTCCAATTCAGAAATTCTATTTTCTTGAGACTGTTTTATCTTTTCCAATTCAGAAATCCTACTTTCCTGTGATTTTTTAACCTTTTCTACTTCACACATTTTGTTTCCCTGCATCTCCTGTGAATTCTTTATTTTTTCCAACTCCAATTTCAGGATGTTGTTATTCTCTATCATAGCTTCCCTTTCCTTTCCCCATTTTTCATCAAACTCTCTTAACTTTTTAATAGTCTCTTCTAGGAGAGAGTTATGTGATGGGGGGCAGGAATCATTCCCCTTTAGGTAGTTATCTGCTGACTCTCTGCTGTTAACTTCCTTGGGGTTGGATACCCGCTCTTTCTCTGTGTAGAATGAGTCAGTGGTTCTTTTTGGCTTCTTACTCATACTTGAAAAATATTTTGGGGTCTGTCCCTGGGGTAGAAAATTATTTATTTATTTCTTTACCAGATTCCTCCCAGACTGGATGGATGCAATGGCTCCTGTACCTGAGCTAAGAGAGAGCTCTGGGAGAGAGTTCCCCACCCCCTCCCTGCAAGTGCCTCAGAGGTGACTAGCACTGCTTTGCCTTGAGGGCACTGTGTTCTAGCGGCTTCCCTGAGGTTCGAGACTGAACAGTAAAGGCGACACAAAGCCCAGCCTATGCGTCCCGGTGGGACCTGTCTGCAGCAGGTGACGTGAAAAGCCCCGCGCTCAAACTGGAAGTGTCTGCTAGAAACCTTGGTCCCTAGTTCAAAGGTTGCGCTTCTCTGGGACTTCTGGAGCTGAGTTCCACACCCTCCAGCTGAGCTAGGCAGTGTGTGTTGTCTTGGGCCATATCCGCCCACTTCTCAATCTCTTAACTAGTCTCTGGTGGGAGCGTGGGGCCACACCCCCTAGTGCCGAGATCTGCTGAGTCACCCCCAGGACCTGGGATGATCTAATCTATCTTTGAATTTTTAATTTAATTTAGATTTCTCTTCTGAACTGCTGTATTATAAGCAGAGAAGAGCTAACAGCCTGTGCCAGATTCTTTTATCTCAGTGGCTTCTCTGATCCCAGAGCCCTTCCCAGCGCAATCAGTGCAGTATGCTAGCACCCAGCCGTCTTGTGCTGGCCTCTCTTCTTCCTCCCCTGGGAACTGGCCTTTTCTGTTGAAACTCCAGATTCTCTTCAGGTGGTAAGTGTGCTTCCAGTCCTTGTGGTATCTATCAGTCCAATGCTATTTCTGAGGCTGATTTATCTAATTGGTTGTGATGGAGTAAGGACGTTCACAAAGTCGTGTGTTTCTTCTCTGCCATCTTGGCTCCGCCCCCTCCACAAATCCTACTTTCTTGGGAACTTTTTATCTTTTCCAATTCAGAAATCCTACTTTCCTGTGATTTTTAAAATCTTTTCCAATTCACAAATGTTGTTTCCCTGCACTTCCTGTGAATTCTTTATTTTTTCCAACTCGAATTTCAGAACATTGTTATTCTTTATCTTAACTTCTCTTTCCTTTCCCCATTTTTCTTCAAACTCTTAACTTTTTAATAGTCTCTTCCAGGAGAGAGTCATGTGATGGAGTCAGGGTGTTCTCTGGAGACTCTCTGCTATTAGCCTCCTGGGGGTTGGATACCTGCTCTTTTTCTGTAAGGAAGGTGTCAATTGTTCTCTTCAGCTTCTTCCTCATTGTTAACACTCTGTATAGGGTCTGCCCTTTGGGTAGGAAATTTATCAGCTTCCTCCCAGACAGGGATAGTTGCCACTATCCTGTGTCTGGACTGAGAGAGAGCTCTGGGAGAAAGTTCCCCTCCCTCCCAAGAAGTGACTTAGAGATGGTTAGCATGGCTGCATTGTGAGGTGTGCCCAGTGAAGGACCCTCTCTGTGTGACCTAGTGACTGCCCTGAGACTAGAGGCTGAACAGTAAAAGCATCACAAACCCCAGTCAAAGCCTCCTGTGGGGCTATAGATATTAGCAGCTGATGAGAAAATCCCCTGCGCTCAAACCGGAAGTGTCTGCCTGGAAAGCACAGTCCCTGCTTTGAAAGGTTTTCCTGTCATGGGAGTTCCACTGCTGCTGGAATTTTGCTCCAGGGAGAATTCCACTGCCTCAGGATGAGCACCACACTATGTGGATTAGAGGCTGCCCTGAGTGGTGTCCTCCCCCCTCCCCCAGCTGTTCAGGTTCTTAACTGCCCCAAGGAAAAGCCCTGGACAGCAGCAGGCGGCTGCATATCTGTCCCAAAATCTGTTAGTTTGCTTCCAGTTTGGGGTGATTATGTTTTCTGGCTATTGCTTTAACGTCGCTTTGATTTCTCTTCTGATCTGCTATTTTATAAGCTGAGCAGAGCTATCAGCCTATGCCATATTCTTCTAGCTCAGTGCCTTCTCTGATCCCAGAGTTCTCCCCAGCCCGTTTGGCACAGTGTGCTAGCCCCAATCCAACACTGTACATGATTTTTTTTTTCCTCCCCTCGGAACAGACCTTTTCTGTCCAAATTCCAGAATCTCTTCGGCTAGTAAAAGTTGTGCTTCTAATCCTTGTGGTTTTTATCAGTCCAGCGTTATTTTTGAGGCTGATTTAACTAGTTGGTATTGAGGGAAGAAAGGAGCTTAGAAATTCCCATGTATCTTCTCCACCATCTTGGCTCTGCCCCTAAAAAGTATTTTTAAAAGAAATCCTGAATTTCCCCTGGCATAATGTAAGATCTTTGAAGGCAGCTATTATTTTATATTTTGTTTTGCCAGGATTTCCTGTTATGCCTGGCACTACTACTATGGGTGTTTAGTACTAATCTATTGACTAAAGAAGTAAAATTCAATCACATATTCTGTCTGCCCAAACTAACTTATTTGCTTAATTTCTCTCTCTCTCTCTCTTTTTTTTAAATGGCATCATCCTTCTAATTATACAAAATCAAGTCATGAGTTATTTGACTCCTCTCTCTTTCTCATTTCCAATGCTATGAGGCTATATAGTATAGAGGATAAAATTGTGTCTTGGGATTAAAGATCCTAAATTTGAATCCTACCTCCAATGACAAATACCTGTATGGTGGCAGATGAGTCATCAACTTCCCAAAGATCTTATTTTATCATGCATAACATGAGCAAGTTGACCTAAAATTTCCCATCTAGCTCTAAATCCTGCAATCCAATACTATTATTCAGTGTTCTGAAGCCTGCTTTTCTAATGCTATGACCTAAAACTTAGGAGCCAATATTTACCAAGTCCTTTTTATTCTATTAATACAATGATTCTCACCATCTCTTCTTTTTTACTTCTATTGCACCATTATCTTTTTAATTTCATGTTGAATCTATCATAATGATCTCCTATGGGGTAATCTTGGACATTGTCTCTTTTGACCCCAACATAGTCTATGTATTATGCTTCACTGATCTTTCTAAATCACTACTTTGGCTCTGCTCAAAACATAGCAAAGCTCCTCCTTGTTTAAAGAATAAAATCAGAAATCTGTATGGTATTATTCAAAATCCACCATTCATTTTATAGATTGTAGAACTTGCAAGATATCAGGTTTAACTCACTCATTTGAAATAAAAGAAAATGACAAAAAAAAAAACTTGGTAGAGGTAGAATAAGAGATTTAAGATCTGAAGAATGTTATCAGTAAAGAAGAGGTAAGCAGTGAAGCTTTGGAGAAGGTGTAGTTTGCAGGACTATAAAGAACATAAAGTATATTCAGGAGTTGTGGGACAGATAGCAACATGAGGCTAAAACAATGAAACCAGCCAGTTAGTGCATTGTATAAATAATGGGCCTGAAGTCAAGCAGATCTTAGTTCAAAACATACCCTAGTCACTTACTAGCTATGCGACCCTGAAAATTTTGTTTAAATGTTCTAGGTCTTATGAAAAAAGGGTGCTAATCTAAACCCATGTAATCCTATCATCCTCTATAGAAATTTTCATAATTCTAAACTTCCTCTGAATAAAAATCTTTGTAGTGCTTTTAGGGCTAATTTTATACATACACATGCGCACACAAAAACACATACACACATATATAGAATTATTGCCAAAAGCAAATATGTTTGTTATTGCTAACTTGTGTCTGACTCTTTGTGACCATTTGAGAGTTTTTTGTTTTTATTTTTTTGGTAGAGATCCTGGAGTGATTTGCCATTTTACAGATAAGGCAAACAGGATTAAGTGACTTGTCTGAGGTCATAAATGTCTGAGACCAGATATCTATCTATCTATCTATTTACCTACTTACCTATCATCTATCTACTTCTACATAATATATATGTGTGTGTGTGTGTGTGTGTGTGTGTGTGTGTATAATGTGTATATATGTATATATATATATATATATATATATGTGTGTGTGTGTGTGTGTGTGTGTTGTGTAAGTATATTTAGATATGTATATGGATGTTTGTATAAGTATCTGTGTATACACACATACACACACACACACACACACACACACACATATATATATATATACAAAATGTGTATATGTACATAAAATGTGTGTACACACACACACACACACATATATTAGTGTAGCATTTAGTTTGTCTCAGTAGGTTGTGATATTTTAAGAGCAGAGATTAAATCCTGTGCTATTTATCCAAGTACTTGGTATATATAGTACTTTGGAAAAGTAAGGCACAAAATAAATGTTTGTGAAATGAGTGAATGGATGGCAAGAAATGTATTTTAGGAGTCTAAGATGTCACTGAAGTATCTTATTTGGAAAACTGTCAAATGGTAGTATGATTTATAGCAGTAGAAAAATAAGGTGGGAAATGTAACAAATTATTCTAATTGTGTTGAAATTAAATGGATAGAAAGCTTTCAAGTATGAAATAATTTTTAAGAGAGAATGAAGTATCTGATTGGATAAAGACAAATATGTACAAATAGTTTCTTAAGACAGGAATGTATGGTTGGAAGTTAAGCCCATAAAACGTAGTAGTCCTTATGTTCCAGATAGCTAAACCACATAATGACATCAAAATCAGAACCCAAATACTTTTATGATTCCTTACATGAGTCATATTTTTGGTGAGATTAACTAATATTTATAAATTTGGACTGTTCAGATTGAAAAGACTTCCGATTTTATTCTACATCTTAAAAAAGAAAAGAAGCAAGCTGTACCAGTCATGAAATGTGTCCATAATTTACCAATGGGAGAAATTGCCTGGGCTGCTAAACAAGTGAGACTTAGTTAACCATCTCTCCCAATATTCTCTTTTCTCAAAGGAGTCTAGTTGGTCACTGGGTCAACCAAGAATTGCCACCACTTCACAGAATTCCCTCTTTTATTTAGGGGTCACCCACCTAGACCCGGACAGGTGAAGGCAGAGTTAGTCTTTTCCCTTTTTCCTTGGTTGTGTCACGTACCTACTGTAGTGGCATCCCCAGTTAGAGTGATCCCTGCGGCCAAAAGAGTTTTATTAAACAAAGAGTAGAATTTGTCTGTTCTTTGCTCTTGGGAAAACCTTGCTGCTGTGACTAATAAGTAGTTCAGAAGAATAAATGAGTATGCCATTCATCCTATGATTATGGGATGAGCTACAAATAACTTGAGGATAGTGGACTTTTGCCTTAACACTTTAAGTTTCTAAGTCACTTTCCTACATGATGTAAATTGTCCCATGACAGGAGATTAAATCCTTATCTTCTAACTCTATAATCATTCTATTGAAGAATTAAGATAGTGACAAATAAGGTAATCTTGGTCATGGGAAGAAGAACAGGATTTATACATACATATGTGTATGTAAAAAATATAGGGGCATGTGTATTTATGAATATATATATATATATCAATATCTACATATCTATATGTTTTGCCCCATGAGTCTTTTGTATTTTGTCCAATTAGTATGTATATATTTTTGATTATTTCTCTTAAAGCTAAGAATAATAAAAATAATTAAAAATAACTACCTACTTAAGCAATTATGATTTTAACATATCTTTAATGAAAGTATCATATTTCATATTTACCAAATACCAGTTACTTCTTATATAATTAACCTCACTGTGCTTTGTTCTTATTATATAAAATTTGACTAAAATTTTTGGAGACTATACAAGATTATTAGCATCATCATCCAGATTAAATTCAATTCAGTTGAACCAATAGTAACTGCTTACTACTATGCAGAACACTAATCTAAGTGCTAGAGATACAAAGACAAAAATTTTATGCTTTTAATCAATCAATTAACAAGCATTTATTAAATTATTGTTATGTTATAGAAACTGTGCTAAGCATTGGACATTTTTTTTAAAGTCTCTGCCCTCTAATAGCTTATATTCTTGAGGAGGAAAATAATATATGTACAAATTGATTGTACAAGATAAATATACAGTGGATTGAAAGTCTAGAAAGACAGATACTATAATTTTGGAGAACTAGGAAAGACCTGTGGAAGACAATGCTTAAGCTCAAGCAAAGTCTTGAGCTTTAGAATAAAGCAGACAGTTTAAGATGTATATGACAATATTTACTTTGTTTTTAGCAAATTGAAACAAAAAGTTTAGGATAAAAAGTTAGGACAACATAGAAGCATTAAGCTATATATCATAGTGATTTGCTAAAATATGTGAATAGGAATAATGATGTCCAGATATTTACAGGAAAAAAAAAAGTATGCAATAATAATAATACTCATGCCCTCAGTTACTTGTACAAAAATGGACAAAATATGTGTAACAGGAAAGATGAAATGGTGATCCTAATCCTAATAGGTTAGTTAACTTGACCTTATAGGTATTATTGAGCCTTAGTAATATGATTGTACTGTGACTTTAAAAGGTTTTACTGTATTTATATTTACTGTACTTATATTTTATATACTATATTTATAAAGAACAGAATAAGAAAAGGGGAGAAGAAAGACTAGAGGCATGTATAAAATGTATATATATAGTCACCTAAAGAATCCCAGGAATAAAATAGGGAGACAAGCTTGGAAGAAAGTATTTGAGGGAAAAATCAGTGAATAAAACAAAAAAGACACTATCCCCAGAATATGCAAGAGAACAACTAAAAAGAAAGACAAATAGGAAAATATATTAGTTCATAATGTTGTAATATATCATAGTGATAATGGGGCATGAAGTGTGGCAAAGTAGACTACAAGTATCTATCCAAGAAGTAGTTACATTGTAGCTATTTTAAAACTTTCTGGTAAAACTAGATTTGTAAATAACAAATGAAATTTGGAATCTAACCTCATACCATATACTATACTAAAATGATGGAAGCAATGAAGAGTAGTCTAGGTAAATCCTTGCATATGTCTTAAAACTGAAAAGAAAAGCAACACCTACATTTTATTTAAAGAGAGGCAGGGACATTCTATCAACTTAGCAAATGAAAAAAAGTAATTTGAGACCAACTAATTTTTATATGACAAAATATTCTTAAAAGAAAAGGAACAAATTGGGGTGGGAGGAATTGTCAAAAGTACAGGGTCTACCTACCCACACACACATACACACACAAACACATACACTTTACAAATGCATATGTTTGTAAATGTGTGTGTGTGTGTGTGTGTGTGTGTGTGTGTGTGTGTGTGTGTGGGTATATATATATATATATATATATATATATATATATATATATATACCCACACACACACACACACACACACACACACACACACACACACATATATATAATATACACGTGTATATATTATTTCTCTATATGTTGGTATATATGAGTGTATATGCACAAATGTATATCTTTTCTGTAGTCTTCATATTTTTATGAACAAGTTTTCTATTATCCCTCAATAACCAAAGAAATTAAATTAACTTTAAGATTCTATAATGAACTCATATACATATATCTCTAAGTATAAGAGTGTGTGTGTGTGTGTGTGTGTGTGTGTGTGTGTGTGTGTGTGTGTGTATAAAGTCTAGTTTAAAGGATCCCCTGAGGAACCAAGTACTCTAATATGTTAATCTTAGCATTGTAGTTAGTGGAAACAGTTTGGACAGCAATATGTCAATGAGATGACACAAAGTAAAAGCATAATCATAACTAACTATATATATATATACTAATTACAAATTTATATTTGTTCTTTATTTTCTGTTACATATATAATATTTATGATCTATGTATACATGTACACATACAGACATATATATGTGTTTTTAACACATAAATATGATACAAAAATTTTTATTCTTTAAATAAAAAGAAAAGAAAGATTAGACAACATAAAAATATTGGTGCTACAGATAGTCTTATAAAGGGATACCCTGAATTCATGTTATTTGCTTGTTTTTGCTTATTCAAATAAGGATAAAATAGGTTTAGAGACAAAGGAGAGGAAGAAAGAGGGAGTCTGAAGAAGCAATGTAAAACCAGAATTTCACTGATTAAATCACTGATTAAATATGACAGAGGAAGAGATTTAAATAGTTACTAATCAGTAGGCAATAGACTCATTGATAGACTCATAAGAAATTCTTTGGTCCCAAAATTTGTTTTAGTAAAGGATTATCTGATAGTCTTCTGATTGCTAGGGTTCTGGATTCATTTCTCTTATTGTCTCCTTGAATTTTTGAACTGATACTTTGCCCTGTCTTCTGGAAGATTATTGATCCTTGCTCCACCTTGACCAGTCAGGCTTCTCTGGCTTGATCTATTAATTCTATAACTCTACCCCTATGGTTCAGTGGAAGAAATATACTCACAGAATTTTATAACTATAAAGATTTCTCTAGCATCATGCTTTTCATTTCATAGATGAGGAACCTGACTAAACAGGAGGAGTGGAATGCTTATTCAAAGTTTCAACCATAGTCAGTGGCAAAACCTAAACTAGAACCCTATTATCTTTATTATCCTTTATCTACTTTTGAAACCATCTGTCAAAGGCTGGCTCAAATAAAGTCATCTCTTATCTCCCCAGAAGTAAATAGTAGCTATTGATGGTGACATATATATATATATATATATATATATATATATATATATATATATATATATGTCATTTCCCTACCAGATTGTTTACTTTGTGGATTATCTCAAGGATATAAACTATTCTTTATTTATTTTGTATCTCAAAGATCATCTAGAATTACAACTTTGAATAGGACATGTTGTGATTGTTCAATGAATGATCATATGAAACAATAAATGAAATTTCCTGTTTCCAAATCATATCTTGATGTCACCTTGTTATCCACATATGTTATAGATATTTTTGTTACTTCTATTGTGATTTCTCTAGCCTCACCTACCAGAACAACGCCAGCTAAATCATCAACATTCTAAGGGTACTTCTCATGGTTTGAGATGTTGCTCACCTAATGACCTAATGATTTCCCTTTTGGCATGTTCCTTCCAGTGTTAACTACTAGTGGTTTAATTTTTTTTACTGATATGCTTTGTTTTTAGCATGTATCCATTATTCCATCTTTGTGAATTATTGCTTGTAAAACAGTTAAGTAAAACTAAAAATACAATCATCTCATTTTGAAGTGGTAGGAATATTTCACATTGGTAGCACCCATTCCCAAATAACTATAAAAAACAAACAAACCCCAAAGCAAAAATATACTTTTCCATCAGGGGAGGCAAAATCACAAATATCTTTAAATAAATAAATAAATATAGTGAAGAAAAACAAATACCCTCAGTACTAAATATCTCCTCTCAATGACAATTTTACCCTCTGGTTCTAGAACATCAGGGCAATTTTCCTTCATAATTTCCTGAAAGATGTTGTCTAGGTTTTTTTTTTTCTCCCATCGTTTTCAGGCAGACCAATAATTCATAAATTGTCTCTCATGCATCTACTTTCCAGTTCAGTTGTTTTTCTAATGCGTATTTTACATTTTGTTCTATGTTTTTCATTTTGGGGAGTTTTGTTTGACTGATTCTTGATGTCTCATTAAGTCATTTACTTCAATTTATTAAATTCTAATTTTTAGTGAATTTTTTAAAGTTAGCTTTTTTTATCTCCTTTTATATTTGGCTAATTGAAATTTTCAATGAGTTGTTTTGTTCATTGGATTTTTTTTCCATTTCCAAAATTCTATTTTTCAAGAAGTTAGTTTCTTTTTCCATTTCATCAAATGTATTTTGTTAGAAATTATATACATTTACCTTTTTACTAAATCTATTTTTATTATAGCTTTTTATTTTCAAAATATGTACATGGATATTTTTTGGCATTCACCCCTACAAAATCCTGGGTTCTAACTTTTTTTTCCCCTCCCTTTCCTGCACCTTCCCTTCCCCCCCAAGTCAGCAAGTGATCCAATATATATTGCTTTTTAAAATTATAACTTTTTTATTGACAGAACACATGCATGGGTAATTTTTTACAACAATTTCCCTTCCACTCACTTCTGTTCCAACTTTTCCCTTCCCTCCCTCCACCCACTCCCCTAGATGGCAGGCAGTCTTATACATGTTTAATATATTATATTATCCTAGATACAATATATGTATGCAGAACTGTACAAATCTCTTGTTGCACAAGAAGAATTGGATTCAGAAGGTAAAAATCTCCTGAGGGGGGGGAAAAACATGCAAGTAGTCCACATTCATTTCCCAATGTTCCTTCTCTGGGGATAACTGATTCTGTTCATCATTGATCAATTGGAACTGCATTAGATTTTCTCTTTCTCAAAGATATCCAATTCCATCAGAATACATCCTCATTCAGTACTGTTGTTGAAGTGCATAATGATCTCCTGGTCCTGCTCATTTTACTCAGCATCAGTTCTTGTAAGTCAACAAAATCTATTTTTTAATAGTTTTTATTTACCCGATATATGCATGGGCAATTTTACAATACTGATAATTGTCAGATCTTTTGTTCTAATTTTTCCCCTCCTTCCCCCTTCCCAGATAGTAGGTTGACCAATACATGTTTAATATGTTAAAGTATAAATTAAATACAATATATGTATACATGAACAAATAGTTGTTTTGCTGTCCAAAAAGAATCGGACTTGGAAATAGTCTACAATTAGCCTGTGAAGGAAATCCCAAATGCAAGAGGACAAAATTAGAAGGATTGGGAATTCTATGTACTGGTTCATAATCATCTCCCAGACTTTTTTTGGTGGGAATAGCTGGTTCAGTTCATTACTGCTCTATTGGAACTGATTTGGTTCATCTCATTGTTGGAGAGGGCCATGTCCATCAGAATTGATCATCATATAGTATTGTTGTTGAAGTATACAACGATCTCCTGTCCTACTCATTTTACTCACTGTAAGTTCATGTAAGTCTCTCCAGGCCTTTCTGAAATCATCCTGTTGGTCATTTCTTACAGAACAATAATATTCCAAAATATTCATATACCACAATTTATTCAGCTATTCTCTAATTGATGGGCATCCACTTAGTTTCCAGTTTCTGGCCACTACAAAGAGGGCTGCAACAAACATTCTTGCACATACAGGTCCCTTTCCCTTTTAAGATCTCTTTGGAATATGAGCCCAGTAGTAACACTGCTGGGTCAAAGGGTATGCACAGTTTGATAACTTTTTGAGCATAGTTCCAAATTGTTCTCCAGAATGTCTGGATATATTTGCAATATCACCAACAATGTATCAGTCTCCTTGTTTTCCCACATCCTCTCCAACATTCTGCATTATCTTTCCCTGTCATTCTAGCCAATCTGACAGATGTGTAGAGGTGGTATCTCAGAGTTGTCTTAATTTGCATTTCTCTGAATAATAATGACTTGGAACATATTTTCATATGGCTAGAAATAGTTTCACTTTCTTCATCTGAGAATTGTCTGTTCATAACCTTTGACCATTTATCAAATGGAGAATGGCTTGATTTTTTTTTTGACAGTACATATGCATAGGTAATTTTTTTTTACATTATCCCTTGTACTCCCTTCTTTTCCTGAATTTTTCCACTCCTTCCCTCCACCCCCTCCCCTAGATGGCAGGCATATCCATACATATTAAATATCTTATAGTATATCCTAAGTACAATATATATAGAACCAAATTTTAATGTTGTTGTTGAAAAGGAAGAATTGTATTCAGAAGGTAAAAATAATCTGGGAAGAAAAACTAAAAAAACAAACAAAAAAATGCTCACAGTTTACACTCATTTCCCAGTGTTCCTTTTCTGCATGTAGCTGATTCTGTCCATCATTGATCAATTGGAATTGGATTAGCTCTTTTCTATGTTGAAGATGTGCACTTCCATCAGAGTAGATCCTTATACAGTATCATTGTTGAAGTGTATAATGATCTCCTAGTTCTGCTCTTTTTACTCAGCATCAGTTCATGTAAGTCTCTCCAAACCACTCTGTATTCCTCCTGTTGGTCATTTCTTAGAGAACAATAATATTCCATAACATTCATATACCATAATTTACCCAACCATTCTCTAATTGATGGACATCCATTTATTTCCCAGTTTCTAGCCACTACAAAACGGGCTGCCACAAACATTTTGGCACATACAGGTGCCTTTCCTTTCTTTAGTTTTTCCTTGGGGATATAAGCCCAGTAGTAGCACTGCTGGGTCAAAGGGTAGGCACATTTTGATAGGTTTTTGGGCATAATTCCAGATTGCTCTCCAGAATGGTTGGATTCTTTCACAACTCCATCCACAATGCATCAGTGTCCCAGTTTTCCCACAGTCCTTCCAGAATGCATTGTTATTTGTTCTTGTGATCTTAGCCAATATGACAGGTGTGTAATGATATCTCAGAGTTGTTTTAATTTGCATTTCTCTGATCAATAATGATTTGGAACACTCTTTCATATGAGTGGAAATAGTTTTAATTTCATCATCTGAAAATTGTCTGTTCATATCCTTTGACCATTTATCAACTGGAGAATGGCTTGATTTCTTATAAATTAAAGTCAAATCTCTGTATATTTTGGAGATGAGGCCTTTATCAGAACCTTTAAATGTAAAAATGTTTTCCCAATTTGTTACTTCCCTTCTAATCTTGTTTGCATTAGTTTTGTTTGTGCAGAAACTTTTTCATTTGCTGTAATAAAAATTTTCTATTTTGTGATCAATAACGGTCTCTAGTTCTCCTTTGGACACAAATTCCTTCCTCTTCCACAAGTCTGAGAGGTAAACTATCCTATGTTCTTCTAATTTATTTATGATTTCATTCTTGTTGCCTAAATCTTGGACCCATTTTGATCTAATCTTAGTATGTGGTGTTAAATGTGGGTCCATGCCTAGTTTCTGCCATACTAATTTTCAGTTTTCCCAACAGTTTTTGACAAATAATAAATTCTTATCCCAAAAGTTGGGATCTTTGGGTTTGTCAAATACTAAATTGCTATTTTTATTCACTATCTTGCCCTGTGAACCTAACCTATTCCACTGATCAACTAGACTATTTCTTAAACAATACCAAATGGTTTTGGTGACTGTTGCTTTATAATATAGTTCTAGATCAGGTACAGCTAGACCACTTTCATTCAATTTTTTTTTTCATTCTTGAAATTCTTGATCTTTTATTGTTCCATATGAATTCTGTTGTTATTTTTCTAGGTCTTTAATATAGTTTCTTGGGAGTCTGATTGGTATAGCACTAAATAAATAGATTAGTTTAGGGAATATTGTCATCTTAATTATATTCGTTCGGCCTATCCAAGAGCACTGAATATCTTTCCAATTATTTAAATCTGACTTTATTTTTGTGGCAAGTGTTTCGTAATTTTGCTCATATAATTCCTGACTTTCTTTGGTAGATATATTCCCAAATATTTTTATTTTGAATGGAATTTCTCTTTGTATCTCTTGCTCTTGGATTGTGTTGGTAATGTATAAAAATGCTGAGGATTTATGTGGATTTATTTTGTATCCTGCAACTTTGCTAAAATTCTGAATTATTTCTAATAGCTTTTTAGCAGAGTCTTTGGGGTTCTCTAAGTACACCATCATGTCAGCTGCAAAGAGTGATAGTTCGATTTCCTTGTTACCTACTCTTATTCCTCTAATCTCTTTCTTGACTCTTATTGCGGAAGCTAGCATTTGTACTACTATATTGAATAGTAATGGTGATAGTGGGCAACCTTGTTTCACTCCTGATCTTACAGGGAAAGGTTCCAGTTTATCACTATTACATATAATGTTTACTGACGGTTTTAAATATATGCTTGTTATTATTTTAAGGAATAGTCCATTTATTCCTATACTCTCAAGCATTTTTAGTAGGAATGGATGTTGGATTTTATCAAATGCTTTTTCTGCATATCAAATGCATGAGATGATCATATGGTTTTTATTAATTTGATTATTAATATGGTCAATTATACTAATCATTTTTCTAATATTAAACCAGCCCTGCATGCCTGATATAAATCCTACTTGATCATAATGTATTATCCTGGGGATGATTTTCTTAAGTCTTTTTGCTAATATCTTATTTAAGATTTTAGCATCAATATTCATTAAGGAGACTGGTCTATACTTTTCTTTTTCAGTTTTCAATCTACCTGGTTTAGGTATCAGTACCATGTCTGTATCATAAAAGGAATTTGGTGGGACTCCTTCAATCCCTATTTTTTCAAATAGTTTATATAGCATGGGAGTTTGTTGTTCTTTAAATGTTTGGTAGAATTCACATGTAAATGCATCTAGTCCGAGTGATTTTTTCTTAGGGAGTTGGTTAATAGCTTGTTCTATTTCTTTTTCTGAGATGGGACTATTTAGACTACTTACTTCTTCCTCTTTTAATCTGGGCAAGCTATATTTTTGAAGGTATTCTTCCATTTCATTTAAGTTATCGGATTTATTGGCATAAAGTTGAGCAAAGTAGCTCCTAACTATTGTTCTAATTTTCTCTTCATTAGTGGTGAGTTCTCCCTTTTCATTTTAAAGACTAACAATTTGCTTTTTTCTCTTTCCTTTTTTTAATTAGGTTTACTAAGGGTTTGTCTATTTTGTTGTTTTTTTCATAGAACCAATTCTTAGTTTTATTAATTAATTCAATAGTTTTTTTTACTTTCAATTTTATTAATCTCACCTTTTATTTTTAGAATTTAAAGTTTCATGTCTGTCTGGGGGTTTTAATTTATTCCTTTTCTAGCAATTTTAGTTGTAAGCCCAATTCGTTGGCCCTCTCTTTCTCTATTTTATGCAAGTAGGCCTCTAGAGATATAAAACTCTCCCTTATTATTGCTTTGGCTGTATCCCACACATGTTGGTATGATGTCTCATTATTGTCACTTTCTTGGGTGAAGTTATTAATTATGTCTATGATTTCGTATTTTACCCAATCATTCTTTAGTATAAGATTATTTAGTATCCAATTGTTTTTTGGTCTATTTTCCCCTGGCTTTTTATTAAATATAATTTTAATTGCATTGTGGTCTGAAAAGGATGCATTTACTACTTCTGCCTTACTGCATTTGATTTTGAAGTTTTTATGCCCTAGTATATGATCAATTTTTGTATAGGTTCCATGAACTGCTGAGAAGAAAGTGTACTCCTTTCTGTATCCATTTAGCTTTCGCCAGAGATCTACCATATCAAACTTTTCTAGTATTTTATTTACCTCTTTGACTTCTTTCTTATTTATTCTGTGGTTTGATTTATCTAATTCTGTGAGTGCAAGGTTCAGATATCCCACTATTATAGTTTTGCTGATTATTTCTTTTTGCAGCTCTCTTAATTTCTCTTTTAAGAATTTAGATGCTGCACTACTTGGTGTGTATATGTTTAATATTGATACTGATTCATTGTCTATGCTACCCTTTAGCAGGATATAATGCCCTTCTTTATCTCTTTTAATTAGATCAATTTTTGTTTTTGCTTGATGTGAGATGAGGATGGCTACCCCTGCTTTTTTGGCTTTACCTGAAGCATAGTAGATTCTGCTCCACCCTTTTACTTTTATTTTGATTGTATCACCCTGTTTCTGGTGTGTTTCCTAAACAACATATAGTAGGATTCTGACTTTTAATCCAGTCTGCTAACTGCTTCCTGTTTGAGGGAGTTTACCCCATTCACATTTATGGTTAGAATAACTAATTCTATATTGTTTGTCATCCTGTTAACCCCTGTTTATGCTTTTCTCCTTTCCTTCCCTCTTACCCCCCTACCCAGTATTAAACTTGTGAAAACCACTTGCTTTTCACACCCCTCCCCCACCTTAAAGTTCCTCTTTCTATTTTACCCCTTTTTCTCACAATTTCTGTATTGCATTCCCCTTAGCTTACTTCTTCCCTCTCACTTTTCAATGAAGTGGAAGAAGTTTCACCATAAATCTAATATGTCTATTGATACACACTATGTTCATCTCCCTCCTTTCTTTCTCTCAGATATAATAGGTTACCTTTGCCTCTTCATGAGATGTAGTACCACCACTTTACCCTTTTTTGTGATATAATTTTCTTTCCACTTCTAGTTTCTAGGACAAATTATACATGTGTTCTTTACATATTTTTATGGCAGAAATATAGTTCTCAATTTTTTTTACCATTTTAGAAATCTCTTGAGTTCTGTATTTGAAGATCAAACATTTTGTGTAGGTCTGGTTTTTCATCAAGAATAGATGGAATTCATTTATTTCATTAAATGTCCATCTTCTTCCCTGGAAAGTGATGCTCATTTTTGCTGGGTACCAAGTTCCTTAGCCTTTTGGAATATCATGTTCCAGGCCCTTCATTCTTTTAATGTGGATGCTGCTAGATCCTGGGTTATCCTTATTGTGTCTCCTCCATATCTGAATTGCTTTTTTCTAGCAGCTTCCGTATTTTTTTTCTTCATCTGATGATTCTTGAACTTGGCCACTATATTTTTTGGTGTTTTGATTTCATGGTCACTTTCAGTAGGTGATCAATGAATTTTTTCAATGTCTATTTTACCCTCTGTTTCCAAAACTTCTGGGAAATTCTGTTTGATAATTTCCTGGAAAATAGTGTCCAGGCTCTTTTTTTCCTCACATTTTTCAGGGATTCCGATTATTCTCAAATAGTCTTTCTTGGATCTGTTTTCCAGGTCTGTTGTCTTTTCAATAAGGTACTTGACATTCTTTTCAATTGTTTTGTTTTTCTGATTTTGTTTGACTACTTCTTGGTTTTCCTTGAGTCATTCATTTCTACTTGTTCCAGTCTAATTTTCAATGATGTATTTTCTTCACTCACTTTTTTTATATCTTTTTGTAATTGTCCAATAGAGTTTTTAAGTGAGTTTTTTTTCTTCTATGGAATTTTTTTCCATTTTATCCATTTTATTTTTTAGAGAGCTGTTTTCTTTTTCAGCTCACTAATCCTGTTTTCCTTGGAGTTGTTTATCTTTTCTAATTCACTAATTTTATTTCTCAATGATGATCTCTTTATCCACTCTGGATAATTTCTCCAGGCTCTCTTGCCAAGCTTCCCTTTCCTTTTCCCATTTCTCTTCTAGCTCTCTTGTGAGAGCCTTTTTGATTTCCTCTATGAGAGTCTTATTTATAGAGCACCAGCTCATATCCCCCTCAGGGGATTCCTCTGGGGTCAATCTGCTTTTGGTCTCCTCAGTATTTGAAGTCTGCTCTCTCTCCATACAGAATCTGTCAATGATTAGAGCCCTTTTAAATTTTTTGTTCATTTTGTCAGAGCGGGAATCCAAGAAAACAAATTGACAAGAGAAACAATTGGTCTGTTTCTGGGGGGGATGGGGCTGGATAGTGTTACCCGGCATTCTCTACAGATGGATGGAGACAGCAGCAAGGCACTAACAGGACAGCTATGGCTGTGCTTTGTGTATGCTATGAGGCTCTGAGAATGCACTGAGTCACTCCAGGTGGTGGTGGTGGTGACTGGGTTCTGAGAGACGCTGGCTTACTGGGATTTTATTGTTCCCCTCTGGTGTTTACACCTTCTCTGCTGCTCCTGGCTTGCTGCCAAGACTGAGTATCCACACTGGGTAAAAGTTTTTTTTTGAAAAACGGAAGAGATCGTACCCCTCCCCCTTCAGGTCCAGGTTGTGTGAGTTCCTGTCTCATTCTGGCTGCCTGCCCTCAGTCTGCTCCCAGTCTGTTCGACCCTCCCCTGAGCAAACACAGACCTTCTCTGGCCAATTTCAAGGATGTCTTCTGTTGTTGATTATTTGTGGGTTTCTTTTCCAGTCAAGCATTAATTCAGAGGCTTGTCATGAAGTAAGTCCTGAGAGAAAACACTGAGCTCAAGCAGCTGTCTTCCTCCATGCTGCCATCTTGGCTAGAAGTCTTACAAAAACTTTTAAATTTGATATAATCAAAGATTTCTATTTTGTGATCAATAATGATCTCTATTTCTTCTTTGGACATAAATTCATTCCTCTTCCACAGGTCTGAGAGGTAAACTATCCTTTGTTCTTCTAATTTATTTATAATCATATTCTTTTTGCCTAGGTCATGAACCCATTTTGACCTGACCTTGATGTATGGTATTAAGTGTGAGTCAATTCCTAGTTTCTGCAATATTAATTTCATATTTTCCCAGCAATTTTTGTCAAACATTGAGTTCTTATCCCAAAAGCTGGGATTCTTGGGTTTGGCAAACACTAAATTTTTAAAGTTATTAATTATTTTGTCCTTTGTACCTAACCTATTCCATTGATCAACAAGTCTATTTCTTAGCCAATACCAAATAGTTTTGATAACCATTGTTTTATAATATAATTTTAGATCTGGTATAGCTAGGTCACCTTCATTTGGGTTTTTTGTTTGTTTGTTTTGTTTTTGTTTTTGTTTTTTCATCAATTCCCTTGAAATTCTTGACCTTTTGTTTTTCCATATGAACTTTGTTGTTATTTTTTTGTTGTTATTTTTTCTAGGTTAGTAAAATAGTTTTTTAGGAGTCTGATTGGTATAGTGCTAAATAAATAAATTAGTTTAGGTAGTATTGTCATCTTTATTATATTTGCTTGCCCTATCCAAGAGCATTTAATAGTTTTCCAATTGGTTAGATCAGACTTAATTTGTGTGGAAAGTGTTTTGTAGTTTTGCTCATATAGTTTATGGTTTTCCCTTTGCAGATAGATTCCTAAATATTTTATACTCATTAGTTATTTTAAATTGAATTTCTCTTTGTAACTCTAACTGTTGGATTTTGTTAGTGACATATAAGAATGCTGATGATTCATGTGGGTTTATATTGTATCCTGCAACTTTGCTAAAGTTCTGAATTATTTCTAATAGCTTTTTAGCAGAGTCTTTAGGGTTCTCTAAGTATACCATCATGTCATCTACAAAGAGTGATAGTTTGATTTCCTCATTACCTACTCTAATTCCTTCAATCTCTTTCTCCACTCTTATTGCCAAAGCTAGTATTTCTAATACAATATTGAATAGTAATGGTGATAGTGAACAACCTTGTTTCATCCCTGAACTTAATGGGAATAGTTGCAGTTTATCCCCATTACATATGATGCTTACTGATGATTTTAAATAGATACTACTGATTTTTTAAGGAAAAATCCATTTATTCCTATACTCTCCAGTGTTTTTAATAGAAATGGATGTTGGATTTTATCAAATGCTTTTTTCTGCATCTATTGAGATGATCATATGATTTTTGTTAATTTGGTTATAAATATGGCCAATTATGCTGATAGTTTTCCTAATATTGAACCAGCCCTACATTCCTGGTATATTATCCTGGGGAAGATTTTTTGGTAGTTTTTTTTTTTTACTAATATCTTATTAAAGATTTTAGCATCAATATTCATTAGGGCGATTGGTCTATAGTTTTCTTTCTCTGTTTTCAACCTATCTGGTTTGGGTATCAGTATCATGTCTGTGTCATAAAAGAAATTTTGTAGGACTCCTTCATTCCCTATTGTTTCAAATAGTTTATATAGCATGAGAACTAATTGTTCTTTGAATGTTTGGTAAAATTTGAATGTAAATCAATCTGGTCCTGGAGATTTTTTCTTAAGGAGTTGATTAATAGTTCATTCTATTTGTTTTCCTGAAATGGGACTATATAAGCAATTTGCTTCCTCTGTTAATCTGGGAAGCCTATATTTTGGGAGGTAGTCATCCATTTCACTTAGGTTATCAAATTTATTGGCATACAGTTGGGCAAAGTAACTCCTTATGATTACTCTAATTTCCTCTTCATTGATGGAAAGTCCTCCCTTTTGATTTTTAAGACTAACAATTTGATTTTCCTCTCTCCTTTTTCTAATGAGATTTACCAAAGTTTTATCTATTTTATTGTTTTTTTTTCCATAAAACCAACTAACTTTTAGTTTTATTTATTAGTTCAATAGTTTTTTTTTCTTTCAACATTATTAATTTCTCTTTTTAACTTTAGAATTTCAAGTTTATTATTTGATTGGGGGGGAGTTAATTTGGGCTTTTTCTAGCTTTTTAAGTTGTAAGCCCAATTCATTGATCTTCTCTTTCTCTATTTTATTCAAGTAAGCCTCTAAAGACATAAAATTTCCCCTTATTACAGCTCTAGCTGCATCCCACAAATTTTTGTATGATGTCTCATGTTGTCATTATCTTGAGTGAAATTATTAATTGTGTTTATAATTTGCTGTTTTATCCAATCATTCTTTAAGATGAGATTATTTAGTTTCCAATTACTTTTTGGTCTATTTATCCCCTAACTTCTTATTGAATGTAGTTTTTAATTGCATCATGATCTGAAAACAAAGCATTTACTATTTCTGCCTTCCTGCATTTAATTTTGAGGTCTTTAGGACCCTAATATAAGGTCAATTTTTGTATAGGTTCCATGAACTACTGAGAAGAAAGTATACTTTTTTTCTCTCACCATTCAGTTTTCTCCAAAGATCCATCATACCTAATTTTCTTAATATTTTATTTACCTCTTTAATTTCTTTCTTATTTGTTTTATGGTTTGATTTATCTAATTCTGAGAGTGCAAGGTTGAGATCTCCCACTACTCTAGTTTTGTTGTCTATTTCTTCTTGCAACTCTCAACTTCTCCTTTAAGAAGTTAGATGCTATACCACTTGGTGCATATATGTTTAGCATTGATGTTGTTTCATTGTCTATGCTACCCTTTAACAAGATATAGTTTCCTTCCTTATCTCTTTTGATTAGATCAATTTTTGCTTTTGCTTAATCTGAGATAAGGATGGCTACCACCGCTTTTTTGATTACCCTTGGAGCATAATAGATTCTGCTTCAGCCTTTTGCCTTTACTCTTTATCTCCCTGATTAAAATGTGTTTCCTGTAAACAACATATTGTAGGGTTTTGACTTTTGAGCCAGTCTGCTATTAGTCTCTGCTTAATGTGAGAGTTCATCCTGTTCACATTTACAGTTAAAATTACTATTTCTGTATTTCCTGACACATATTATCCCTAGATTATGCTTTTTTTTTCCTTGACCCCCCCAAACACTTTCCCCAGTATTAAACTTATGAGCCCCACTTGCATCACTCAGCCCTCCCTCTTTAGTATCCCTCCCTCCTACCTTTCTTGTACCCTTCCCTTATTACTCTTTTTCCTTTGCCCTTTTCCTCTCCCACTTTTTAATGAGGTGAGAGAGAATTTTCTGTAAAACCAATATGTCAATTAATTTTCTCTTTGAGCCAATTCTGATAAGAATAAGGTTCTCATAATGTTCCTTCCCTTCTTTAATTTCCCTCAGATATGATAGGTTTTCTTTGCCTCTTTGTGGGATGTAGTTTCCCCTCTTTCTATTTACGCTTTTCCCTTTTTCTGACCCTTTCCATTTCTACTTCCTTTTTTTTTGTTGTTGTTATATCAGTAAAATAAAATTATAAATGTGGACTTTATGTATATCCACAACAGAAGTACAGTTATCAAAAGTCCCTTTTACCTTTTTTTGCTTTTCTTGAGTCCTATGATTGCAGATCAAATTTTTTGTTTAGATCTGGTTTTTCCTTAGAAACAAATGGAATTCATCTGTTTCATTAAATATCCATCTTATTCCATAGAAGAAAATGCTAAACTTAGCTGGGTAGTTTATTCTTGGCTCCACTGTAAGTTATTTTGCTTTTCAGAATATCAGATTCCATGCTCTTCCATCCTTTAATATAGAGGTAGCCAGATCTTGAATTATTTTTTCCTGGTTACTTGCAATATTTTTTCCTTAGTCTGATAGTTCTGAAATTTGGCCACAATATTTCATGGAGGTTTTTTTTTGTTTGTTTGTTTTGTTTTTTACTTTCTGGTTCTATTACCTCTGGGCAGTTCCCTTTGATGATTTCCTGTAAAGTAGTATGTAGGCTCTTTTTTCATCATAATTTTTGGGAAATCCAATAATCCTCAGATTATCTCTCCTGGATCTATTTTCCAGGTCTGTTGTTTTGCCAAGTAGGTATTTGACATTTTTCTCCAGATTTTCATTCTTTTGGTTTTGCTTGATTGATTCTTGGTGTCTCAATTAATCATTCATTTGTATTTGTTCAGTTCTTATTTTTAATAGTTATTTTCTTCATTAGCTTTTTTTTACTTCTTTTTGTATATGTCCAATTGAGTTTTTAAATGAGTTGTTTTGCTCATGGAATTTTTTTCCATTTCACTAAATTTGTTTTGTAGTGAGTTAATTTCTTTTTCCAATTCACAAATCCTTCTTTGTTGGGAATTCTTTATCTTTGTCAATTCACAGATCCTACTTTCCTGTGATTTCTTCACCTTTTAAATTTCCTAATTCTGTTTCCCTGCACTTCCTGTGAATTCTTTACCGTTTCCAATTCGCATTTCAGGAAGTTGTTTACCTTTTCCAATTCACATTTCAGGAGGTTCTAACTCTCTTGCATAGCTTCTCTTTCCTTTCCCCATTTTTCTTCTAACTCTTTTGAAATTTTTAATAGCCTTGTTTAGGAGAGTGTTATTTGGGGTATTGTCTGGAGGCTGTTTGCTATTAGTCTTCTTGGGTTTGGAAACATACTCTCATTCTGTATAGAAGCTATCAATTGTTTTCTTCATTTTTTTTACCCATTTTTAAAAGCCTTCAGGGTCTGCCTTCAGGCAAGGAGGTTACCAGCATCCTCTGAAGAGCAAGGATGTGTATATGATCAGTAACTGTCCTCTCAATGGGTTGCAAGGAACTGCAGAGCTGTGGGAGGGATCTGGGAAGAGCTCCACAGGGAAGTGGGTAGGCCTGGGTAACAAGGGGCAGGCTGTGTAAAAACCCTGCCAGGAGCCACTCTGTGAGGATTAGTGACTGCCTTGGGGCTAGAGGTTAAGCAGCAAAAGTATCACTGCCCCCCCACAAATGCCTGCTTTGAGTATTAGCAGTTGCCCTATCCCTCACCACACCAGAAGTGTCTCTGACTGGGGAGTGCAGTTGAGCTTGGGAGATTCCACTACTTCAGGCTGAGCCCCTCACTGTGTAGATGAGAGGCTGCCCCAAGCTGTGCTCCTGCCATGCAGGATTGTGACTGCCCCTCAACAAGAGTCCCTAGCTGCAGAATGCTGTGAAGAGCTGTGTTATGGTCTGCACTGAGTTACTTCCAGTCTTGGGTGGGTGCAGTCAGATCTTCTCAGGCTCTGGCATCCCTCAGTGTACCCTTTACCCTAGCCTCTGGTTTCTCTGCTGGTCCACTACTCTGCAACCAAAGCAAATCAGTCAGGCTATGGCAGAGAGCTCTATGTAAACCTTCCAACTACAGAGGCTGCCCTGTTCCTGATTCTATCCCTGCCCTGCACTGGTCTGCTCTAGCCACTCAGGTCAAACCTTTTCTGACAATATTCCAGATTATCTTCAGCTGGTAAGTTGTTGTACTTCCAATCTTAGTGAACCTTACCAGTCCAGCACAATATTTGAAGCTGATTTTAAAAATTGGTAATGAGGGTGAGAGGAGATCAGATTCTCACATGTGCCTTCTCTGCCATCTTGGTTCCTCCCCTCAGCAATTTGTTCAACTAAATCTAATTTTTTAAGAAGTTTTCTTTAGATAATATCTGGGTTTTCTTTTTCAAACTTTCCTGCAAAGTTCTCATTTCCTTTCTCCCATTTTTCTTCTAATTCTCTTTTAATATCCTTTTTAAATTCTTCCAAGAAAGCCTTGTGAGATGGAGACTAACTCTTGTCACCTATTGGGACTTCATTTGGAGATATTTTCCCTTTAGTGCACTCAAGATTTATTGTTTGTTCTTCATTGTCTCCATAAAGTTATCAATGGTCAGAATTATTTTTGTTTTTTTGGCTGATTTTTAAAGGTTTAGGTCTGCTGTTAGGGCAAAGGGGAGATTGTCCTAAACTTCCCCTACAGGCAACAGTGATTTCACGCTGATCAGGTCTTGTCCATTCAGTGATGGATGAGCATGGCCAAGTCCTGTGATTCAAGAGCTCATTATTTGCCTTTTGTATTTGCATTGGATATCTCACAGGTAGTCTCCTGATCCATTGGCTTCTGAACAAAATTAGAGTAGCAAATATTGTATTTTGGCTAAGATCCTCTAGATAGATTTGCCCGCTGAACAGAGACCACTTCACCCTGGATCCCTCCACTGTCCCTGTGCTTGGCTGCCTCCCCTCCACTTCATCTCCTGTGCCCGATTGAACCAGACCTTTTCTGAAATTCTTCCAAAATATCTTCACTGGAAATTAGTTACACTTCAAATATTTGTGGGTTCTGTTACTCTAAAATCACTTCAGAGGCTTGATCTGGTGTTAATATGAGAGAAGCCAGGAAAACCTCACAAAAAGACTTGTCCACTCTCTACCATCTTGAATCCAGTCCATTATGTCTCATTCTCTACCCCAAGTCACTCAGTCCTCTGGAGTCATGAATGACCATTATATTTACTGATAGTAATTCTTACAAATTTCAAAGCTGTTTGTCTTTACAGTGTTGTTATTGTATATTCTCCTGCTTCTAATAATTTAATTCTTCATCTCTTTATATAAAATTATAAAACTGTTCATTTTTATGCCAATTCTATCATTCTTACAGTTCTTCTGACTTCTTTATTCACTGAAGAGAAGCTATCTCCTCAGTTCTTACACTACAATAGTACTCCATCACTTCACATACCATAAACTACCCAAATCGTTCTTCAATTGATAAGCATATGTTTAGTTTTCAGTTTCACGTTATTGTTGTTACTTATCCACCAGAAAAAGGTAGCTATAATGTGTGCAAGGGGGGTCTTCTCCCCTCTATCTTTGATCTATTTTGTCTATAGGCCTATATGTAATATAGAAAAATCAAAGGGTGCACATTAATAACTTTTAAAATCTAATTCCAAGCTGCTCTCCAGAATGGTTATACCCATTTGCATGCCCAACAATCAGTTTCCCATGGCCTACGCAGTATTTGTCATTTCCTTCTTCTATCATCTTTGCCATTCTGATGGGTGTGAAGTAGAATCTCAGAATTGCCTCACTTTTTATACCTTTAATTAGTAGCAATTTGGAGAATTAAAAAATGACTAGGTAGCTTGGATTTCTTCTCCCCAAATTTCCTATTCATATCTTTTAATCATTTTTCAATTGAGGAATGACTGTTTCTCATAAACTTCATTGAGTCCCCTTAAACATTTTGGAAATGAGATCATTATAAAGATATTTTTTCTTATTTCTTTTGGGGAGCATGTGGGGAGAGTACGAGGTAACCAGGGTGTGTGTATATGTGTGTGTGTGTGTGTGTTTGTGTATATGTGTGTGTGTGTGTATGTATATATATATATATATATATATATATATATATATATATATATATATATATATATATATATATATATATATATATATATGTATATATACACTTTTTTTTGGTTTGGCATGAACTTTTTTCTCATATGCATAGATCTGATAGATATTAGGCAATATTATTGGTGGCAAAAAAGATAGGTCCCTTCTTCAAAGTAATTGCTCCCCTTAAAGTTGTTTCTAGGACCAGGACTGAAATAGAGATTGTAATGTGTAGGGGACAACTTTGCTGTTCACAAGTCTTTTGAGTTCAGTTTCTTGAAATTGTATCCATTTTTATCTGAAAGATAGTTGCCAAGATAGTGGTAGTGGCAGGTGTCACTTCTTTTCTCTCCCTTAGGGTACCTTGGTGTTTCACTATACTTTTAGGTAGGAGAATAAGTTCTGGTACATTTTCTAAATTATGATATTCTGGAATAAAGCTCTAGTTACTTCACCCTTGCTATAGCTTATCTTCAATTTCAACTTTAGATCTTTTTGCTTCCACATTTCACTTTAACTTACAATTTAATATACCAGTTTACTGAGACACCTTATATTCCATAAGGATTTTTTAAAATCTATTTTGGAGTGAGGAACTAATGTATTTAAATAGGAAGGGAAATGAAGAGAGGAAATTTGAATGCAGTAGGGTATATTTCTGACAACAAGCGGGGATAAAACTCATAGTATTGGGTTCATTGGGGGGGTGTCACACTTTCTGTGAACTAAAAAGCATTTTTTGCAACTACATTAACAAGAAGGATTCCTCTGCAGAGAATTATTCTACCAAAAGCATATTATTTAAAAAGTGTGACCTGCTACTGTGAATTTGAGAACTAGGTGGGAAAAATTATGTATTACAACCTCATATAGCCTGATGTACTTCAAGAAATCCAAGGATCATCTTTTTGGGGAGACATTAACGAGATTACAATAGAAAAAATACAAATTGATTTGAATTTAATTACAGAAAATACTCTAAAACACAATTCTCATGTGCCTGAAGTAAAAAAAAAAAATACAAAGCAAATTTGATGATTGCTTTAGAAAATTGATGGATCCATAATTTGTCCTAGCTGACAAGGACCACATAATACCCCCCCATTTTACAGAAGAGAAAACATTATTCTGAAACAACCCTGCCATGTCGATAGCTTGAGATTCTTGATCTATAATTTTTTGTCTGATATTCCATTGTTTCCCTTTATTATAATTTATATATTTTTGTTACATTTAATGAATAATCATTTGAGTCCAGTGATATATATATATATATATATATATATATATAATCTACAGTTTAAGCTTTGTATAAGGTACTTATGTAGAAAGCTCTTTCAAGTCTTTTTTTTTTTACCCTAATCAACAGTCTCTTAATTAGTTGTCCTTATTTTTGCTTTTTCCCCCTCTTTTTGAGTTTTATTTATCTCTCGTGATCAGCAGTTTAGTTGGCCATGATGATAAATGCAATTTACATTCTAATTCCATTGTTTCCATTACAATCACTGCTCTATGACACTGAATATTTTCTTCAAAGGAGGACCTAGTCATTTTCTATTAAGAATTTAATATGGATGATTTTAGGGATTATCAAGGATAATTTTGCTGTGTGGGATTCTAGAATCTAACACACACTAAGATGTCGTTCCTCTGGACTTATTTTTGTAGGTATTCTCTATTTTTCTCCCCAGTAGAAAGTAAACTCTTGAAACAAGGATTATTTTCATTTGTTTTGTTTTTGAATTCCCAGGGTCTATGATAGTGCCTAACACTTAGTAAGTCTTTAATCAATGACTGTTGAGTGAATGAATGAATCATTAAACCAATTTCTTTTCTTTCCCAACATCCAGTCCTGACCATAACCTTGTATTTCAGTGGACAATTGCATCAGCTTTGGGACTGGAACTCTACTTCCTTACCTCCTTCTGCTTCTCTGATTGAAAACTGGGGTCATTAATTCCAAACCTCCTTTTAAGAAAAATGACCGACTCATACATCTCCTCATTTCTCATCTGACTGCACTACTGTGGCACTTCTCTGACTGTTTTCTCTATCATGGTCCCTCAAGATGTACCTTTTCTGCTTTTGCTTTCTGTCTCCTATTAGGTGATAATGTCCTTGAGCTCAGGGAATATCTTTCTCTTTTTGTATTTGTATCCTCAGTACAGGTCAAAGTGTCTGGCACATAGTAATTGTTTAATAAAGGTTTATTAGCTGACTTTTTTTTTTACAGTAATCATGTAGCTGACCAGAAATGAAGCTTCTCATAAAGATCCTATTGCTGTTTGCTGCTACTTCTGGCATTAGAATTGGGTTAGAATATTTTATGACCCTAGGGAGAATAAAAGCTTCTTAAATAAAGGGGCAAGTTTTTCATCTTCGAATTGTATCTCCAGTGCTTAGGGGGCAATACTTGGCATCAACTCTGGTATCTTTGCCAAGAGAACCTCATGGACCTAATGGCCTACTGGGTCACAAAGTATCAGATGCCATTGAACGACTAAGCCAAAATAGGTCTTAAAATAATCATTGAGTTGAATCTATAAAATGTATTCAGAGGTAACTAAATAGTGCAATAGACAGAAGTTACTAGACAACTGACTTTGAATACGTCACTTAATCTGTCTGCCACAGGTTCTTCATCTGTAATAACATATATCCCAGAGAATTGTTCTGAAGTGGGGTTTTTTTTGTTTGTTTGTTTTTATTTTTCCTTCTGAGACATTTGGGGTTAAGTGACTTGCACACTGTCACACAGTCAGAAAGTTAAATTCTGAGGCCAGATTTGAACTCAGGTCCTCCTGATTTCAGGGCTGGTGCTCTATCCACTACACCAACTAATTGCCCCTGTGCTTTGTACTCTTTAAAAAGCTTTATGAATCTATACACACCTATCTATAACTATTATATAAATTAATTCATTGTCTTCTGAACAACTTGGGCAATAGACAGAATACTGTTCCCATTTTGCAAATGAGAAAGCTGAGATTTTAAAAATGGTAATTTTTTAGCTAGGTGTGCAATGGATAGAGCACCAGCCCTGAAATCAGGAGAATCTGAGTCCAAATCTGTGTTCCAACATTTAACACTTCCTAGCTGTGTGACCCTGGGCAAGTCAATTAACCCCAATTGCCTCAGGAAAAAAAAAGAAAAAAAAAAAAGAAAAAAGTAATTTTTCTAAAGTCACACTAGTAAAGTGATAGAGTTGATTGAGACCTTCACTCAGGTCTTTTCCCCCTCAGGCCAATCTTCTTTTCATTACTGAAACAGCCTGAGCTGTTTGAAAGGAAAAGAAAAATAGATAGGTATACAATGAAAATAACTATATAAATTATCATATATATGGTATCTATATAATATGTATGGAGAGAGTCTTTTCCACTTTTTCTCATTTAAATAAAAATGTTTTATTCATTTTTGTCATTACTACTTACTTGGTCTTAGTCACTTTTGCTGTCTTTCTCTTCTTTCCATAATATGTCATCTTCACTACTATCTATTTTACTTGTAAGGTAGCATTTTTTGAATGCATACTCAGTAGATTAAGAAGATTGTCTTTCCCAGGCAGTCAAAATCCAATTGGATAGTAGATGTACTATTGATGTATTAATTTGTTACCTTATTTAGTACTACTTCCTCCAAAAATAAATTGAAGTGTTTTTCCCGCCACAATTGTTGCCTTTGTGGATTTTTATTCCTGACAAATATGCTTAATTAGTACTGCTTTAAAATTTTAATTACATTGATAATGCCTCATTTATTAATACAGACATGTATGCATGTATATACATGACAGATATATGTATAGGTACATATATATCTACATGCATATTAATATACGCATACATATATAGATATATAAATATGTACATTTATAAATATATATAAAGTTGCATATATACTTGATATAGTCATTTGTGAGGTTCTTATTATGTAAAACATGTAACACCTAGTTTCTTTCATAAATATAAAACATTATGCAACCAGCTTCACTTGCTAGGAAGGATCATAATATCATAGCATGATAGAACTAGAGCTAAAAAGAAGTTCAGAAACCATTACTGTGGTAAATGGTTCTTTAAAAAAAAAAATAAAGTATTTTAAAAGTCCACATGATTCTTAAAATGAAAATCTTTTATATGCAACCTCATTTTAAAAAGCACTTCTTCCTTTTCTTTCTTTTTTTTTCCCCTGAGGCAATTGGGTTAAGGGACTTGTCCAAGGTCACACAGCTGGGAAATGTTAAGTGTCTGAGGTCAAATTTGAATTCAGATCCTTTTGACTTCAGAGCTGGTGTTCTACCTACTGTGCCACCTAGCTGCCCCAACTCACTTTTTTCAAATGTAAAATGGATAAAGAATAGCATCTATTTTATAGAATTCTTTTGTTGATCAAATTAATTTAGATTTATAAAAGTTTTCTCTTAGTAGCAACTTTATAAATATTATTCCTTTCTCTTCCCCCTTTCTCTCATGAAGATATAGGAACATAATAGTTCTGAAATAAATTGCTAATATATGGATGTAAAGAAATATGACTTTCAAGTTTAAAAAGTTTTGGACAGAAATACATATGGATTATATATATTATATATAATATGTATGTATTAAATGTGTGTATGTATATATATATACTTATAAATGTGTGTGTGTGTGTGTTCAAATCTGCCCTAACATGTATTAGCTGTGTAACTCCAGGGAAGTTTGGCCCAGTTTTTTAATTTATTTATTTATTTATTTATTTGTTTTATTCATTTTTCCAAATTATCCCCTCCCTCCCTCCACTCCCTCCCCCCAGTGACAGGTAATCCCATACATTTTACATGTGTTACAATATAACCTAGATACAATATATGTGTGTAAATACCATTTTCTTGTTGCACATTAATTATTAGCTTCCGAAAGGTATAAATAACCTGGGTAGATAGACAGTAGTGCTAACAATTTACACTCACTTCCCAGTGTTCCTTCTCTGGGTATAGTTATTTCTGTCCATCATTGATCAACTGGAAGTGAGTTGAATCTTCTTTATGTTGAAAATTTCCACTTCCATCAGAATACATCCTCATACAGTATTGTTGTTGAAGTGTATAGTGATCATCTGGTTCTGCTCATTTCACTCAGCAAACAGTTGATGTAAGTCTCTCCAAGCCTCTCTGTATTCCTCCTGCTGGTCATTTCTTACAGAGCAATAATATTCCATAAACTTCATATAACATAATTTACCCAACCATTCTCCAACTAATGGACATCCATTCATCTTCCAGTTTCTAGCTACAACAAAAAGAGCTGCCACAAACATTTTGGCACATACAGGTCCCTTTCCGCTCTTTAGTATTTCTTTGGGATATAATCCTAATAACAGCAATGCTGGGTCAAAGGGTATGCACAGTTTGATAACTTTTTGGGCATAGTTCCAAATTGCTCTCCAGAATGGCTGGATTCTTTCACAACTCCACCAACAATGTATCAGTGTCCCAGTTTTCCCACATCCCCTCCAACATTCATCATTATTTGTTCCTGTCATCTTAGCCAATCTGACAGGTGTGTAGTGGTATCTCAGAGTTGTCTTAATTTGCATTTCTGTGATCAGTAGTGATTTGGAACACTCTTTCATATGAGTGGAAATAGTTTCAATTTCATCATCTGAGAATTGTCTGTTCATATCCCTTGACCATTTATCAATTGGAGAATGGTTCGGTTTCCTATAAATTAGGGTCAGTTCTCTATATATTTTGGAAATGAGACCTTTGTCAGAACCTTTACTTTTAAAAATATTTTCCCAATTTGTTACTTCCCTTCTAATCTTGTTTGCATTAGTATTGTTTGTACAGAAACTTTTTAGTTTGATGTAATCAAAATCTTCTATTTTGTGATCAATAATGATCTCTAGTTCTCCTCTGGTCATAAATTCCTTCCTCCTCCACAGGTCTGAGAGGTAGACTATCCTCTGTTCCTCTAATCTATTTATTATCTCACTCTTTATGCCTAAATCATGGACCCATTTTGATCTTATCTTGGTATATGGTGTTAAGTGTGGATCCATATCTAATTTCTGCCACACTAATTTCTGGTTTTCCCAACAGTTTTTTCCAAATAATGAATTTTTGTCCCTAATGTTGGTATCTTTGGGTTTGTCAAAGATTAGATTGCTATAGATGTACCTTTTTTTGTCCTTTGTATCTAATCTGTTCCACTGATCTACCGGTCTATTTCTTAGCCAGTACCAAATGGTTTTGGTGACTGCTGCTCTATAATATAGCTTTAGATCAGGTACACTTAGACCACCTTCCCCTGACTTTTTTTTTTCATTAGTTCCCTTGCAATTCTCGACCTTTTATTCTTCCATATGAATTTTGTTGTTATTTTTTCTAGGTCATTAAAATAGTTTCTTGGGAGTCTGATTGGTATAGCACTAAATAAATAGATTAGTTTGGGGAGTATTGTCATCTTTATTATATTGGCTTGGCCTATCCAAGAGCACTGAATGTCTTTCCAATTATTTAAATCTGACTTTATTTTTGTGGCAAGTGTTTTGTAATTTTTCTCATATAATTCCTGACTATTCTTTGGTAGATGAATTCCCAAATACTTTATACTCTCAAAATTTGTTTGGAATGGAATTTCTCTTTGTATCTCTTGCTGTTGCATTTTGTTGGTGATATATAAGAATGCTGAGGATTTATGTGGATTTATTTTGTATCATGCCACTTTGCTAAAATTCTGAATTATTTCTAATAGCTTTTTAGCAGAGTCTTTGGGGTTCTCTAAGTATACCATCATGTCATCTGCAAAGAGTGATAGTTTGATTTCCTCATTTCCTACTCTAATTCCTTGAATCTCTTTCTCGGCTCTTATTGCCGAGGCTAGCGTTTCTAGTACTATATTGAATAGTAATGGTGATAGTGGGCAACCTTGTTTCACTCCTGATCTTACTGGGAAAGGTTGCAATTTATTTCTATTGCATATTGTGCTTACTGACGGTCTTAAATATATGCTTCTGATTATTCTAAGGAATAATCCATTTATTCCTATACTCTCAAGAGTTTTTAGTAGGAATGGATGTTGGATTTTGTCAAATGCTTTTTCTGCATCTATTGAGATGATCATATGGTTTTTATTAATTTGATTATTAATATGGTCAATTATACTAACAGTTTTCCTAATATTAAAGCAGCCCTGCATTCCTGGAATAAATCCTACTTGATCATAGTGTATTATCCTGGAGATGATTTTCTGAAGTCTTTTTGCTAATATTTTATTTAAGATTCTAGCATCAATATTCATTAAGGAAATTGGTCTATAATTTTCTTTCTCAGTTTTTAATCAACCTGGTTTAGGTATCAGTACCATGTCTGTGTCATAAAAGGAGTTTGGTAGGACTCCTTCATCCCCTATTTTTTCAAATAGTTTATATAGCTTTGGGGCTAATTGTTCTTTAAATGTTTGGTAGAATTCACATGTAAATCCATCTGGTCCTGGGGATTTTTTCCTGGGGAGTTGATTAATAGCTTTTTCTATTTCTTTTTCTGAAATGGGACTATTTAAGCAATTTATTTCCTCCTCTGTTAATCTAGGAAGCCTATATTTTTGGAGGAAGTCATCCATTTCACTTAAGTTATCAAATTTATTGGCATAAAGTTGGGCAAAGTAACTCCTTATTATTTCTCTAATTTCCTCTTCATTGGTGGAAAGATCCCCCTTTTCATTTGTAAGACTAACAATTTGATTTTCCTCTTTCTGATCAGATTTACCAAAGGTTTATCTATTTTATTGGCTTTTTCATAAAACCAACTCTTGGTTTTATTTATTAATTCAATAGTTTTTTTACTTTCACTATTATTTATTTCTCCTTTTAATTTTTGTATTTCAAGTTTAATTTTTGGTTGGGGGTTTTTAATTTGGTCTTTTTCTTGCCTTTTAAGTTGCAAGCCCAATTTGTTAATCTTCTCTTTCTCTATTTTCTTCAAATAAGCCTCTAAAGATATAAAATTTTCCCTTATTACTGCTTTAGCTGCATCCCACAGATTTTGGTATGATGTCTCATCATTGTCATTTTCTTGGGTGAAGTTATTAATTATGTCTATGATTTGCTGTTTCACCCAGTCATTCTTTAAGATGAGATTATTCAGTTTTCAATTACTTTTTGGTCTATTTACCCCTAACTTTTTACTGAATGTAGCTTTTATTGCATTGAGGTCTGAGAAGAAGGCATTTATTATTTCTGCCTTCCTACATTTAATTTTGAGATCTTCAGTTTTTTCATTTATAAAATGAGCCAAAGAATGAAATGGAAACTCTTATAGTCTTGCCAAGAAAACTTCAATTGGAGTCACAAAGAGTAGGGCACAATTGAAAAACAACTGAACCCCACACATATAAAAAGTAAAATTGTTCTATAAACAATGTAAAATAATGCCTCATTTGTGTGGGAACTGGTTGCTATTTTAAAAAAGATAAAACAAGATCTTGTATTTATTTAAAAAAAAAACTGAGTACAAAGAAACATAAGGAACTATTAAAAGAGAAGGAACCAGCGGTTAAGAGGTAACTATATTGAAGACTTCAGTGATATAATCATAGTTACCTCAGTTTATTTGCATAAAACTGTTTTGAACTAAAGAGTAAAAAAGTTATGAAAACAACTAGAGACTAATGTTTCTTTTCTTTCTTTTCTTTTCTTTTCTTTTTTTTTAAGAAGGCTATTGATGAGATAAGGGGAATTTTGGGATTTGGAACTTCTTCAGTGAAAGATAATTATTGAGACTTACTGACCCTCATTTAAGACATTGCCAAGAGATAAAGGACATAGGAATATATGGGATTAAAAACACAAGTTGCTGTGTAAAGCAACTCTAACTTGTGGAAATTAGAAACATGGAATTGACTGAGAGGCTTCAGCTACATAATCTCATATTGGTGAATAGAGAATTCTATTAAATTGGCTTGGAATTGCCAGCTATTATCTTTCAATGTTACCTAAATATAATAAGAAATTGTTGTTGTTAATTCTTCATATTTGAATAATCATGATGTTTGGGTCAAGCTACTGTCTGTTTAACTGTGGCTGATCAGTCTAGTATGAGTTCCTCATGCTCTACCACAGGTTAGGCAAAAATAATACATCTAAATATTCTGGATGGAGATGTAAAATAGTTAAATAAAAATAATAAAAATAAAATTTTCAAGTCTGAATAAACTCTTGGCTTTTTACAGTGGCTGCCTCAGCTGCCTTTGTGGCCCATCACAACAAATTGTTCTTCTCTATTCATTCTACCAAGGAAAGTATTCATATGCTTACTGAGAGATGTGCGTCTTATTGATTATCCTTACCCTAGTTCAGCTTGTCTACATGTTTTACTGGAGTATGATTACATATTACAGCTTCTTGGAGTCACATGTGAGTTGTATAACAGATGGTACCAAAGGTGGATGCCTATCCCTGAAAAGGGTTCAGCAAGCCCTTATGTGAGGGTCTGGATTTGTAAAGGTCCGTTCATCTCTAAATTGGCCTTGGGGACTGCCTTCTCAACTCAATCCCAGACTAGACTAACTCTAGGCTCAGTGTTGTCTTCTTTTATCCTCCCAGAGAATGGGTGTATGAGAACTCAGGGGCTTATGGGAAAATTACTTTAACCAATGAACTTGCTCCTTTTAAAGGTTGTGTAAACTCCTTTTCACATGTAAACTCCTCCTCAGAAGTTCAAAGGTGTAAACTCCCCTTGAAGGCCAGTACCAAAGGTGTGAACTAGAGAATTGTTAAGTAGCGTCTTAGTACTTAGTAAGAACCTAACATCCTTACATTGGAGATGCTAGTTCTCCCTAAATACCCTATCTACCTCATCACCTCTGTGTGTTTTCCATAAGGGCTATTGCTGCTGCCACCACTGATTTCAGAAGGAAAATCATAAAGTGTTTAGCAGTTATCACTACTTGACCATGACATAAGCCCAAATCATTCTGGCTCTCAGGATTGGCCAATGATAGGTTTCTGTCCAATCTTTACTTTGTCATTGTTAGGGTTTTCATGTCTCAAACTAAGTGTAAATAGCAATAGTTTTGTGCTAGCCAAAACCCCTGAGGGTCTTCCCCCTTACAGACTGATCTACCTATACTCCATCTTTTGCTTCATTTCTTACCTACCTTTAAATTACCTAGTTACCATAACTTACTTAATGTTTCCTCAGACAAACTGAGGCTTGGGAAAGACCTTATCTTTAAAAGGTCAAATTCTCCCAGTACATCTGCAGTCATTTCCAGTCATCTTGACTTTTGTCTTGCCACTGGACTCCAATAACCCTGGAAAACAGAATGAGGCTAATGACTTTGCATAGCTCTGCCTTACTTAAATCCAATTTGCTTTCAATTAAATTCACTGGAGATCCAATTCATATTTTCCTGATTTAATTGGTGCTCTTTGAGAATAAAGGACAAACAACAACAACAATGGTATTGGGGACATAGATGGGTTTACTTTTCTTAGAGTCATCCCAAGCTGTGACACTACAGCTTCATTTTAATTTTTAAGAAATGAGAATAAGGATAGAGTAAGATTTATTCTGCCAAAAATGAGCATGTAAATAGAGAATAAATTCCTTATGGCATAGATGGATAGACAAATAATATTAAGGATTAAAGGCAACAGTTGTGAGTGACACTAAGTGCAAGGGTTTTCCTCTCTTATGTGTGCTTCATTTCTAAACTCCTGTAAGCATGTCAAATATGCTTGTAAAAAATTCATCCAGCTTTATATGTAGAGTGTAATATATTTTTTCTTCATGTGTTGACTTTAATATGTTAAGATCCATTATAATATTTTATTTTACCTTTTTTTGTGGAAATGGTTAGTTAAAGAACTAAAAGCATTATTATGAGTGTTTAGTGTATAGATATAATGGTTTTTGTGGTTGTGTCATTTTGGGAGTGATTGGTTCTATACAAACACACATACACATATAAGTACACACATGTGTGTAGGTATATAGAGATAGATACATATACATTTGTATGAGTGTGTGTATATATAGGTATATACATACATACATACATACATACATATATATATATATATGCATATACAAAAATATGGTGGTAACTAGGAAAATATTTTTTATGAGCAAGGTTATCCTTAGAATTCTGAGAAAATTTGAATGTAACTATGTAGTGGTTGATCTTTAGTAATTAGGGTGAAGACTAGTTGGAGTAAATGAGTCAACCATAGAGTAGTGAGTGTTATTATGTATGAAATGAAATAAATATATCTTGTGACATTGGTGTGTTGTTATACCATATCACCACACCATGAATCTGCTTACTTGTGTGTGTGTGTCTCACTGTAATTTAAACATTCATGTTATATTGACAGAAATAGAACCTGAACAAAGAAAGGGAGATGGGAGGTCTCTTATTGTAAAAAGGAGACATCAAGTAGGCCAATTTCACTGGTACATATTTTGTATGAAGGTTTTAATCAGTTTGTAATGAAGTTTCTATCATACTTCAAATGTGGGTTATATTTTCTGGAGAAAGATAATTCCTGATGAATTTCCAAAACAGTCTACAACATAAGATTATATGTCAGTTGTAATTGTGTAAACATGAAGAAAGACTATGATTAAGAAATTAAATTGAGAAAGAGGATTCTATATTTAAGGATACTTGTAAAAACAGTCTACTTTTGCTTCTGGCCAAGATGGCGGCTGGAGGCAGACAACTCCTTGAGCTCCATGTTTTCTCTCAGGACTTACTTCATGGAAAGCCTTGGAATTAATGCTTGACCAGAAGAGAAACCCACAAATAATCACCAACAGAAAACATCCTTGAAATTCGCCCGAGAAGGTCTGTGTTTGCTCAGGAGAGGGTCAAACAGACTGGGAGCAGACTGAGGGTAGGCAGCCAGAGTAAGACAGGTAGCTCACATAGCCCGAACTGGAGGGGGGAGGGGTGCAACCTCTTCCATTTCTCGAAAAAACTTTTAGCCCAGTGTGGATGTTCTGTCTTGGCAGCAAGCCAGGAGCAGCAGAGAAGGTGTAAATACCTGAGGTAAAGAATAAAATGCCAGAAAGCTAGTGTCTCTTGGGATCTGGCCACCCCCACCTCCCCCCAAAGTGACTCAGTGTATTGTTAGAGCCTCAGAATGCATATGCAGCATGGCCATCACTGTCCTGTTAGTGCCTCGCTGCTGTCTCCCTCAGTCTGTAGAGAAAGCCTGGTAACACTATCCAGCACCATCCCACCCCCAGAAACAGACCAATTGTTTCTCTTGTCAATTTGCTTTCTTCAATTCCCGCTCTGACAAAATGAACAAAAAATTTAAAAGGGCTCTAATCATTGGCAGCTTCTGTATGGAGAGAGAGCAGACTTCAAATACTGAGGAGACCAAAAGTAGATTGTCTCCAGATGAATCCCCTAAGGGGGATATGATATGCTCCTCAATACAAAAGAATCTCATAGAGGAAATAAAAAAAGGCTCTCACAAGAGAGCTAGAAGAGAAATGGGAAAAGGAAAGGGAAGCTTAGCAAGAGAGCCTGGAGAAATTATCCAGAGTGGATAAAGGGGTCAAATCATTGAGAAACAAAATTAGTGAATTAGAAAAGGTAAACAACTCCAAGGAAAACAGGATTAGTAAGCTGGAAAAAGAAAACAGCTCTCTAAAAAATAAAATGGATGAAATGAAAAAAAAATTCCATAGAAGATAAAAACTCAATTGGACAATTACAGAAAGATATAAAAAAAGTGAGTGAAGAAAATACATCATTGAAAATTAGACTGGAACAAGTAGAAATGAATGACTCAAGGAAAACCAAGAAGTAGTCAAGCAAAACCAGAAAAACAAAACAATTGAAAAGAATGTCAAGTACCTTATTAGAAAGACAACAGACCTGGAAAACAGATCCAGGAGAGACAATTTGAGAATAATCAGACTCCCTGAAAAATTTGAGGAAAAAAGAGTGTGGACACTATTTTCCAGGAAATTATCAAAGAGAACTGCCCAGACGTTTTGGAAACAGAGAGTAAAATAGAGGTTGAAAAAATTCATCGATCACCTACTGACAGAGACCCTAAAATCAAAATACCAAGAAATATACTGGCCAAGTTCAAGAACCATCAGACGAAGGAGAAAATACTGGAAGCTGCTAGAAAAAAGCAATTCAAATATGGAGGAGCCACAATAAGGATAACCCAGGATCTAGCAGCATCCACATTAAAAGAATGAAGGGCCTGAAACATGATATTCCAAAAGGCTAAGGAACTTGGTATGCAGCCAAGAATAACTTACCCAGCAAAAAGGAGCATCGCTTTCCAGGGAAGAAGATGGACATTTAACGAAATAAATGAATTCCATCTATTCTTGATGGAAAAACTTGACCTACATAAAATGTTTGATCTTCAACTACAGAACTCAAGAGATTTCTAAAACGGTAAAAAACAATCTTGAGAACTATATTTCTGCCATAAAAATATGTAAAGAACACATGTATAATTTGTCCTAGAAACTAGAGGTGGAAAGAAAATTATATCACAAAAAAGGGTAAAGTGGTGGTACTACATCTCATGAAGAAGCAAAGGTAACCTATTATATCTGAGAGAAAGAAAGGAGGGAGATGAACATAGTGTGTATCAATAGACATATTAGATTTATGGTGAAACTTCTTCCACTTCATTGAAAAGTGAGAGGGAAGGAGTAAGCTAAGGGGAATGCAATACAGAAATTGTGAGAAAAAGGGGTAAAATAGAAAGAGGAACTTTAAGGTGGGGGAGGGATACTAAAAAGGGAGGGCTGTGAAAAGCAAGTGGTGTTCACAAGTTTAATACTGGGTAGGGAGGTAAGAGGGAAGGAAAGGGGAAGAGCATAAGCAGGGGTTAACAGGATGGCAAGCAATATAGAATTAGTTATTCTAACCATAAATGTGAATGGAGTAAACTCCCTCATAAAGAGGATGCAGTTAGCAGACTGGATTAAAAGTCAGAATCCTACTATATGTTGTTTACAGGAAACACACCAGAAACAGGGTGATACAATCAAAATAAAAGTAAAAGGGTGGAACAGAATCTACTATGCTACAGGTGAAGCCAAAAAAGCAGGGGTAGACATCCTCATCTCACATCAAGCAAAAACAAAAATTGATCTAATTAAGAGATAAGGAAGGGCATTATATCCTGCTAAAGGGTAGCATAGACAATGAAGCAGTATCAATATTGTACATATGCACACCAAGTGGTGCAGCATCTAAATTCTTAAAAGAGAAATTAAGAGAGCTGCAAAAAGAAATAATCAGCAAAACTGTAATAGTGGGAGATCTCAACCTTGCACTCTCAGAATTAGATAAATCAAACCACAAAATAAATAAGAAAGAAATCAAAGAGGTAAATAGAATACTAGAAAAGTTTGATATGGTAGATCTTTGGGGAAAGCTAAATAGACACAGAAAGGAGTATACATTCTTCTCAGCAGTTCATGGAACCTATACAAAAATTGATCATATACTAGGGCATAAAAACCTCAAAATCATATGCAGTAAGGCAGAAATAGTAAATGCATCCTTTTCAGACCACAATGCAATTAATAAAAAGCCAGGGGAAAATAGGCCGAAAATAATTGGAAATTAAATTATCTCATAGTAAAGAATGACTGGGTGAAACAGCAAATCATAGACATAATTAATAACTTCACCCAAGAAAATGACAATAATGAGACATCATAACATAATGTGTGGGATACAGCCAAAGCAATAATAAGGGAGAGTTTTATATCTCTAGAGGCCTACTTGCATAAAATAGAGAAAGAAAGGGTCAACAAATTGGGCTTACAAATAAAATTGCTAGAAAAAAGAACAAATTAAAAACCCCCAGACACACACAAAACTTGAAATTCTAAAAAATAAAAGGTGAGATTAATAAAATTGAAATTAAAAAAAAAAACTATTGAATTAATTAATACAAATAAGAGTTGGTTCTATGAAAAAAAAAACAACAAAATAGACAAATCCTTAGTAAATGTGATTTAAAAAAGGAAAGAGGAAAAGAAAATTGTTAGTCTTAAAAATGGAAAGGGAGAACTCACCACTAATGAAGAGGAAATTAGAACAATAGTTAGGAGCTACTTTATTCAACTTTATGCCAATAAATTAGATAACTTAAATGAAATGGAATACCTTCAAAAATATAGCTTGCCCAGATTAATAAAGGAAGAAGTAAATAGTCTAAATAGTCCCATTTCAGAAAAAGAAATAGAACAAGCTATTAACCAACTCCCTAAGAAAAAATCACCAGGACCAGATGGATTTACATGTGAATTCTACCAAACATTTAAAGAACAGCTAACTCCAATGCTATATAAACTATTTGAAAAAATAGGGATTGAAGGAGTCCTACCAAATTCCTTTTATGAAACAGACATGGCACTGATACCTAAACTAGGTAGGCTGAAAACAGAGAAAGAAAATTACATACCAATCTCCCTAATGAATATTGATGCTAAAATCTTAAATAAAATATTAGCAAAAAGACTACAGAAAATTATCCCCAGGATAATACACTATGACCAAGTGGGATTTATACCAGGAATGCAGGGCTGGTTCAATATTAGGAAAACTATTAGCATAATCGACTATATCAATAACCATATTAACAAAAAACATATGATCATCTCAATAGATGCAGAAAAAGCATTTGACAAAATCCAACATCCATTCCTACTAAAAACACTTGAGAGTATAGGAATAAATGGACTATTCCTTAAAATAATAAGGGGCATATATTTAAAACTGTCAGTAAACATCATATGTAATGGCAATAAACTGGAACCTTTCCCAGTAAGATCAGGAGTGAAACAAGGTTGCCCACTATCACCATTACTATTCAACATTGTACTAGAAATGCTAGCCTCGGCAATAAGAGCCGAGAAAGAGATTCAAGGAAGTAGAGTAGGTAATCAGGAAATCAAATTATCACTCTTTGCAGCTGACATGATGGTATACTTAGAGAACCCTAAAGACTCTGCTAAAAAGCTATTAGAAATAATTCAGAACTTTAGCAAAGTTGCAGGATACAAAATACATCCACATAAATCCTCAGCATTTTTATACATTTCCAACACAATCCAATAGCAAGAGATTCAAAGAGAAATTCCATTCAAAATAACGGTCAATAGTATAAAGTATTTGGGAACAATACTATCAAAGTAAAGTCAGTAATTATATGAGCAAAATTATGAAACACTTACCACAAAAATAGTCAGATTTAAATAATTGGAAAGATATTGAGTGCTCTTGGACAGGCCAAGTGAATATAATTAAGATGACAATACTCCCTAAACTAATCTATTTATTTAGTGCTATAGCAATCAGAATCCCAAGAAACTATTTTAACAACCTAGAAAAAAATAACAACAAAATTCCATATGGAAGAACAAAAGGTCCATAATTTCAAGGGAAGTAATGAAAAAAAAAATCAAATGAAGGTGGTGTAGCTCCACGTGATCTAGAACTATATTATAAAGCAGCAGTCACCAAAACCATCTCTTATTGGCTAAGAAATAGACTAGTTGATCAGTGGAATAGATTAGGTTCACAGGGCAAGATAGTGAATAAAAATAGCAATCTAGTGTTTGGCAAACCCAAAGATCCCAACTTTTGGGATAAGAATTCATTATTTGACAAATACTGCTGGGACAATTGGAAATTAGTATGGGAGAAACTAGGCATGGACCCACATTTAATACCACATACTAAGATAAGATCAAAATGGGTCCAAGATTTAGGCATAAAGAATGAAGTCATAAATAAATTAGAGGAACACAGGATAGTTCACCTCTCAGACTTGTGGAGAAGGAAGGAATTTGTGGCCAAAGGAGAACTAGAGACCGTTATTGATCACAAAATAGAAATTTTGATTACAGCAAATGAAAAAGTTTCTGCACAAATAAAACTAATGCAAACAAGATTAGAAGGGAAGTAATAAATTGGGAAAACATTTTTAAGGTAAAGGTTCTGATCAAGGCCTCATCTCCACAATATACAGAGATTTTACTTTAATTTATAAGAAATCAAGCCATTCTCCAGTTGATAAATGGTCAAAGGATATGAACAATTTTCAGATGATGAAATTGAAACTATTTCCACTCATATGAAAGAATGTTCCAAATCACTTTTGATCAGAGAAATGCAAATTAAGACAACTCTGAGATACCACTACACACCTGTCAGATTGGCTAAAATGACAGGAACAAATAATGATGAATTTTGGAGGGGATGTGGAAAAACTGGGACACTAATACATTGTTGATGGAGTTGTGAAAGAATCCAACCATTCTGGAGAGCAATCTGAAATTATGCCCAAAAAGTTTATCAAATTGTGCTTACCCTTTGACCCAGCAGTGCTACTACTGGGCTTATAGCCCAAGGAAATACTAAAGAAGAGAAAGGCACCTGTATAAGCAAAAATGCTTGTGGCAGCCCTTTTTGTAGTGGCTAGAAACTGGGAAATGAATGGATGTCCATCAATTGGAGAGTGGTTGTGTGAATTATGGTATATGTATGTTTTGGAATATTATTGTTCTGTAAGAAATGACCAACAGGATGAATACAGAGAGGCTTGGAGAGACTTACATCAACTGATGCTGAGTGAAATGAGCAGAACTAGGAGATCATTAAACACTTCAACAACAATACTATATGAGGATGTACTCTGATGGAAGTGAATATCTTCAACATAGAGAAGAGCTAATCCAATTCCAATTGATCAATGATGGACAGAATCAGCTACACCCAGAAAAGGAACACTGGGAAATGAGTGTAAGATGTGAGCATTGTTTTTTTGTTTTGTTTTGTTTTGTTTCTCTTCCCAGATTATTTTTATCTTCCGAATACAATCCTTCCTTTGCAACAACAACAACAACAAAATTCGGTTCTGCACATATATATTGTACCTAGGATATAGTATAAGATATTTAATATGTATGGGAATGCCTGCCATCTAGGGGAGGAGGTAGAGGGAAGGAGGGGAAAAATTTGGAACAGAAGGGAGTACAAGGGATAATGTTGTAAAAATTTACGTATGCATATGTACTGTCAAAAAAATGCTATAATTATAAAATTATTTTTGGAGATAGGGCTACTGAAAATTTAATGGACCTGCCTTGCTGCCTCTGAGTATGTCAAGCCAATGTGATAGATATTATTTTAAATATTACACTCTAAATATCTTTTTCCTCCAAAGTATATCCAATCCTCTATTTTGTCATCACAGAATAAAGATCACCTCCTTGAATTCTCTAGATGTTTCATTTGTATTCATTTCAGGCTAGGAAACATAAGATGGAAAAACTAAATGAAGAGTATCAAAATTTCTATGTAAGAAAGAGTTTCAGAATATTTCCTGATATTAATTCAGTGTTGAATAAATTGTAGATCTTGATATTAATTCATTGGAGAAATAGCTGAAACTTTACACTCTCTTCTATATAGTGATCATTAAAAGATATTGTGATTCTTGTCTGTGTGCAAGACGACCACGTTGCTGATATATGGTATTCATTCTTGCCAAAATTGCAAAAACAGATTTGAGGGATCAATTGAAATGTTCTAAGCAATATCCTTTGGGGAAAATGCTGTATATTCCATTATTGTCATAAACTCAGATAAGAATCTACATCCTGGGAATTTGATATTTTTTTAACTAAGAGATTAAAAAGAGACAGAAAGATAGACAAATAGACACAGACACAGACACAGAGAGGCACAGAGACAGAGAAAAACAGAGAGATAGAGACAGTATTTGTTAAGAATACAGGAATTTTGCTAGGGTTTCAAATCTCTACCAATTACGTAGAAAATTTGGCAGTTTTAGCTAAATTTTGTTTTGAGTTCTTGAGCTTATTCAGACTTTATTACAATTCAGAGTGAAATTGATGGAGTCACATATCAGTCAGAACTGGATCCAATCAAAAGTTATGTCCTATTGTAAGTTTGGATTGACTTGAATTTAATGGCTATATACACACTTTTAGTTAATTTTCTCTTTCATAGAACTTAAATAAGGAACTGCAAAATTATACTTACTGACTATGGTAATGTTATCTACAAATCTACCCTTTGTTAACAGATATTGCTTTTACTTATTTCGTATACTTTGCCAGAAATTACCTACTGGATGCTCAATTATTCACCCTTGACGGCAACACATTATTTTAATATAAACTTTTCACTGCAGTCAGCAAATATTGTGTATTTTGTTTAAATTGACATGTCATCTCTTATTATAAAATATGAAATGAAATGGCTGGAACTCTTAGGGTTAGGCAGAATCATTTTACTGTGGTTTGGCTCATACTTAGAGCATATTTTCTGACAGGCAAGCCTTAACAGGACCCTGGGAAAATAAAAGAACCAATGAAATAAACAAAAGGGAGTAAAATGAGAAATATGAACTGGTGATCAATTGCTTACTCATTTTATTAAATTGAACACAGATCCTTCTTAGTGTTAACCTTCAGTTATGCAAGAGAATGTAAATATCTCTTTTAATACAGTGTCTAATAACAGAGATAAATCAGGTTTCAGGTTTCCTGCCTGGCAACAAATCTCCTTTACACTCTGAATTCCATATGTGGGTGAGCCAGAATTGGTTGTCAAGATTTGTGTTTTGAAAAACAATAACATCTGAACACAAAGTGGCCATATTTAAGGATCCTCATTGATTGTGGTTTATTATGCAATTACCTTAATGCTGAGCTCAAGGGTAAATGGGAGTCACTCATCAAAATCTCACCATGAAATCAAGGAATGGAGACTAAACAAGAAGAAAGATCTTTGCTATATTCTCTACTGTAGTTGCTGAATATGTAGTGAGGTTGAGTTTCATAATCTCAGACTAGTAATAAAAAAGAAAAAGGACTTTATGTGTAGGATCATTTCTATTTATCTGAATAAAGTGATAAATTATCTTCTATTATTTATAATGATGGTAAAGCGTTATAGCAATGATCATATGTGATGAAAGATTGGAACAAAGTATAATACAAAAAGCACTAGACTTAGAATTGAAGAACCTGATTCTAATCTCAGATCTTCCAAAATCATAAAATCAAAGAATTTGAGAATGAGTAGAGGTCTCAGTGGCTATCTAGTCCAACCTAGTATGAAAAAATATTCATTATAAAATCATTGACAAGTAGGCAAATATAGCATCTGGCTAAGAGTTACAGAGAAGAGATTCTACTATTCCTTGAAGTAATACATTCCATTTTTGGGGGGCAAACCTAATTATTATAAAGTTTTCCTGATATTAAGCATCAGTTGATGCTTTTCAACTTCTACCTTTTGCTCCAGGGCCAAATGGAACAGGGCTGATTTCTCCTTTACTTGATAAATACTCCATCAAATATTGGACTATAGTTATCATTTCTTCTCTCTCTCTCTCTCTCTTTTTTTTTCTTATCTAAGGCAAGCATGGTCATTTCCTTCAACCATTTTTTATATATCATGAGCTTTGAACCCTATTAGTCCTCCTCTTGACTCTCCTACTTATGATATATCTCTCATATCAAGGCCCAGGCAAGAGATATTTTATTAGCTTCCTAGTCATTAGCAAGTCATTTGATTTCTCTGAGTTGTGATTGCTTAATATTTATTCTAAGGATAAGAATATTTTCATTATTTACTTCACAATGTTACTGTGAGTAAAGCACTTTGTAAAAGCACTTCGTAAATTGCAAAGTGGTGTATGAATTCAAAGTATTGTAATAAGCACTCCTTATGGGTGTTTGTTTAAGATGTGGTGATAATCCAAGTAAGCACAGTACTAATTCTTATAGATAATAGCAAACTGAAAAAGTTTCAACAATTGGCTTGATGATGTGTTATTATTGCCAACGATTAGCTGATTAGCTGTACTACAGTGGAAAGTACCAAGGTGGACTTGAATTTGAAAGCAACATTTCTATAGTGGCTGATGATAAGAAAGTTATAGAAACAAGTGATGCATTTTAGTTTGAGCAAGTCATTGAATTATTTACTGAAATAATTATGCCACAATTCTCTTTTATTGTCATGACTCAGTTTCTCTAATTATCCTGACTCAGTTTTCCTAAATTGTCCTGCCTTGGTTTCCCTAATTGTTCTGCCTCAGTTTATAATTGTTCTGCTTAACCACCCCTCCCTCCTAATCATAGTTATCCAGATAAGGAGAAAGACTTCTATTTTATGCATCATCAGAATGTTGGGTGCCTCTCCTTATTTTGTAATCTCAATTATCAAATGTCCCCATTCTTTTCCTCACCCTGTCACAACCAGATTGTCAGAGTCCCATTCCTGCTCTCAGCACCTTGACTCCTCTCCTGCCTCAGTCTACTCCCTGAGTCTGAGCCACATCTATATATGTCATTGAGAACTCACATTGTTTGTTGGATTCTTGGAGATGATAGTCTCATTCAGCCCTGGGACCAAACCATGGATCCATTTAATCCCAGTAAATTTCCCCCTTCAAAATAAATTATTAAATATTCTCTAATTTCTATCTTGCCTCTGTTTCTCTGGTTTTCAAAAGTATGGAGGGATTGCCATTTGTACTATGAAACAAATGCTTACAACAGTGAAATCAAAATTTTTTAAAATTGATGTAATTTTTTATTTTAATTTTACATGTCTTTTTGTCCTTTTAATGAGGTTCAGATTCTTCCACATTTCATAATAAATAATATCTTTTCACATTAATTGATGAACATTTTCATGAATCAAGAAATAGATATAACAGTTGATAGGACAAATACAAACAAAACATACTGATGGCAATACACAGATATACATAAATCACTACAACATTCCTGTCTGATTTATATTAACAATTCATTCTTAATATGACATTTCTGATAGGGTTAACTGTCTTAAACAGGAACTAAGCATAACTTTAAAAAATTGTATTTTGTTTTTTAAATAAATTATTATGAAGTTATCCAAGTAAAAGAACAATGACATGAAAAATATCAGGCCTAACCCATTATTCTTCCTTATTGTATTTATATATGGTTATTTGAAATGTTTAAAAACACTTTTTTCTTGATTTGGGCACTAATTTAATTTGATTTTTGGTCAAGTATTTGGAAAGAGTGATTTGTTACTTGTTTCTGTCTTAAAATAAGTTGTTTTTTCCCCCAATTTTATTAAGCTACTTGTTAAAAGTTAGATTAGTGAGCATTTCTAAATATTTGCAATCTTTCCTTTTCTAAATAGCAGTGGGACTGAATAGTTCCCTAAACATTGTAGTATTGGTATTTTTCTAGAGTAAGCTTATTGTTATACAGAAAAAATAAGAAAACCTTATTTTAGGACAAAGTTGCTTTTAGTCATGTTTGCAATAGTATAAAAAATGGCTCAAAAAAGGAACATTTGAAATTTTGAAGGATTTTATGCTTTAAAAACATTCAGGTTACAAATAATAGGATGTTTCCTTGGCAGTTATCTTTGCCCCTTCCCCTCTTCATCTGTCTCTCTTTCAGCTTGTCTCATTTTTCTGTGTCTTCTTTTCTTTCACCTTTAACCATTAGTACATTATTGGGTATAGTCTGTTTTGCATGCTTTCCAACAAATGAGGCAGTTTTCTTAAAATACTTACTTTTTCCTTAAATGGATTCTTGTGAATGCATCATTGTGAATGCATGTGGCTTACCTCCCCACCAAAAATGACCTCTATTTTTTTTTAAATAATCACCAAACAATTTCTTTTCCCTCAAAATTTTTGTTGGCATGGAGGTCAAGAAACTTTTGAGTTAGATTTTATGAAATTCCCATAGCTAAAGACTCAGATGACTCAGATAATTGGTATTGGCCAAAGAATTTACTCTCTGAGCACAGATTCAAGTCCTATTCTAGCGAGTAAAATCTGGAAGTAATTATTATATTATGATTGTACAGTGGCTTATGCTGAAAATCTTAGTGAACTGAATTCAGCCCCTATTGTACAAGCATTTCCAAATAATTTGCAATTGTACAATATTTCCAAATAATTTGCAAAAATGCTGATCAGTTTAGCAGTAATTCCAAAGGTTAAAGGCACTTGTAGCTTTAATCATAGCTCCTCAGAGGTTATTTATCTAATCAGAATGTTTATAATATCTTATTAATTAATGCTAATATAGTTTGGGGTGAATGAGTTTTTCTAGACTTCCTATCCACTTTCTTTTGTGTTTCTCCTAGATCATTTTCAGGGTTTTTTCTCTGGTTCTATTCACTCAACATCAGTTCATGTAAGTCTTTCCAGTGTTTGTTTGTTTGTTTTTTGATATTCCTCTTTCATCATTTCATATAGCACAATACTATTTCATAACATTTACAGACCATAATTTGTTCAGATATTTCCTAATTGAATGGCATTCCTTCACTCTCTAATACTTTGCCACCACAAAGATGCTATAAACATTTTTTACATGTGGATCTTTTTCCATTTTTTATTATCACTTGGGAATATAGACCTAGTAGTATTGCTAGATCAAAAGGTATATGCACAGTTTTATATCCCTTTGCTATCCATAATGTTTGGATCAGTTCATGACTACCAATGATGCATTAATGTTCCAGTTTTCCACATCCTCTTCAACATATATAATTTTCCTTTCCTATCATATTAATCAATCTGATGGATGTGAGGTGGTACTCATAGTTGTTTTAATTTGCATTTCTCTATGTTTTATAGAATTTTTTCTATAAATAGTTTTAATTTCTTTATCTGAAAACTTTCTGGTCATATCCTCTGACCATTTATCAATTGGAGAATGACTTATATTCTTATGAATTTGATTTACTTCTCCATATATTTTAGAAATGAGATTAAAAAAATACTAGCTGTAAAATTTGTTTTCCACTTTTCTGCATTCCTACTAATATTTGTAACATTTGTTAATATGTGCAGAGAACTTTTTTCAATTTAATTAAATCAAAATTGTTCATTTTACTTTTCAAAATATTCTGTTTTCTTTTAGTCATAAATTCTTCACTTCTTCATTGATTCTAGAGGTAAACTATTCCTTGTTTTCCTATTTTGCTTATGATATCACTCTTTATGTCTCAATAATGTATCCATTTTTACCTTAACTTAGTTGAGATGTTGGCCAATGCCTAGTTTCTACCATAGTATTTTCCATTTTTCTCCAAACAGTTTTTGTCAAGTAGAGAGTTTTTATCTCAGAAGCTAAAATCATTTGGCTTACCAAACAGAAGATTACTAAAGTAATTGATTACTGTTTCTTATGTACCTAACCTATTTCACTGATCCATCACTCTATTTCTTAGCTATTATCAAAGAATTTTGATGATTGCAATTTTATAATATAGTTTTAGATCTGGTGTGGCAAAGCTACCTTCCTTTGCATTTTTTTGGTCATTATTTCTCTTGACATTCTTGTAACTTTGTTCTTCTAGGTCAATTTTGTTACTGTTTTTTCTAATGCTATAAAATAATTTTTGATAGTGTGATATAACAACAAATAAGTAAATTAATTTAGATAGAATTGCATTTTTATTATATAAGCTTGGCCTCCCCATGAGTAATTGATTTTTTCCAATTATTTAGAACTGATTTCATTTGAGTGAAATGTATCTTGTAATTATATTTATATAGGTCCTGGGTTTCTCTTAAAAAATAGAGTCCCAAATATTTTACTGTGTACAGTTATTTGAAACATAATTTCTCTATTGTAGGTGAGCTTCATTAGCAATATATAGAAATGCTAATGATTTATATCCATCAACTTTGCTAAAGTTGTTAATTATTTCACGTAGTTTTTAATTGATTCTCTAAGTATACCATCATGCCATCAGTAAAGAGAAATACTTTGTTTCTACAGTGTCCATTCTAATTCCATCAATTTCTTTTTCCTCTTATTGCTAAAGTTAACATTTATAAAATAATACTGAATAATAGTGGTCCTTGCTTCCTTCTTCACCCCTAATCTTATTGGAAAGAATTCTAGCTTATCTCCATTATGAACAATGCTTGCTAATGAAACCATTAGATATCTTTTGCCTTTTATAATTTTCTGATTTTTAGAGAACATACCCTTTATTATTGTGCTCTGTGGTGTTTTTAATAAGAATGAGTACTGTATTTTGTCAAATTATTTTTCTGCATCTTTTGAGATAATAACATGATTTATATTAGTTTTATTGATAGTGCCAATTATACTGATAGTTTTTTCCTAAAATTAAACTAACCTTGCACTAATAGAATAAATCTTCCCTGGTTATAATGCTTTATCCTGATAATGTTGCCCTTATATTTTACTTAAATTTTTTGCATCAATATTAATTAGATAAATTGGTCAGGAATTTTCTCTCTCTTTTGGTTTTTACTGTTTAGTTACCAACACCATTTTTCTGTTATAAAAGTAATCTGGTAGGACTCCTTCTTTGCCTATTTTTCCAAATAATTTAAATGGCATTAGAATTCATTGTTTTTTGAACATTTGGTAGATCTCATTTGTAGATCCATCTGGCACTGGAGATTTTTGACAAGGTTGTTCATTGATGGCTTGTTCAGCTGCTTTTTCTAAAATGGAGTGATTTAAGTACTTTATTTCTCTTCTCTTAATCTGGACAATTTATATTTTTATAAATATTCAACAATTTTGCTTAAAATGTCAGATCTCTTGGCATACAGTTGAAAAAAAGTTGCTCCTACTTATTGTTTTAATTTTCTCTTCATTGGGAGTGAATTCACTCTTTTATTTTAATAATGATTATTTTTTTCTTTTTTAAATCAAGTTAAGAAAAGATTTATCTATTTTGTCATGTCTTAGTGTCCTTTACTATTCAGTAGTTTTATTGCATTTGATTTTATTAATCACTCTTTTGATTTTCAGAATTTCTAATTTCTAATTGTGGATTTTTAATTTGTACTTATTTTAGATTTTTTTAGCTCTATGCCCAATTGATGTTTTTTTCATTTTTACATTATTCATGTAAGCATTTAGAGATGTAAAAATTTTCCTAAAAGTTGCATTGATTGTATCCCTTAAGTGTTGCTATGTTGTCTCATTCTTATTTTTCTATATGATGAAATTGATTGTCCATTCATTCTTAAGTATTAGATTATTTATTCCTAATTAGTTTTTAATTGTGTTTTTCCATTGAACTTTATGGTATGTAACTTTTATTATATCATGTTTTGAAAATTACACATTTAATATTTCTGCCTTTCTGCAATTAATTAAGAAGTTCTTATGCTCTAATACATTGCTGGAGCCCCTTGCCCCACACCCCAAATACCAAAGAATTGATAAGCAATACAGTGAAGCATGAGAACATCCTGCCTTGAAGATCATTAAGCCCAGGTGCTAGCAATAAAACATTCTCTCTTAGCCTGAGAGCATCCTGCCATAAAACATCACAAGGACACACATATCTACCACCAGATGTTCTTTAATCATCAAAAGTCCCCCTAATTAGTCACAGAACTACTTTTTCAAACCTATACTCTGGAAACATATATAAACCTTGTATTTCCCTTTAATAAACGAGCTATTCTGCCTTACACAGAATTGTCTCCGCCTCTTGCTTTCTTCACCCATTCCCAGGTTGTAGCCTTACGAGCTTTGCTTACAGGTTGGCACGGGGCTTCAGACCCCCCTAGTTCGAGACCCGCAGGTCGGGTCAATACATGATTAATTCTTGTGCAAGAGCCATGTACTGCTGAGAATAAAGTATATTTCTTTTTATCCCCATTAGATTTTCTCCAGAAGTCTATCATATCTAATTTTTCTAAAATTCTATTTACTCCCTTAATGTCTATCTTATTTATATTGTGATTTTATCTCTCCAATTATGAATGGAGGAAACTGAAGTCCCCCCCATCGCTATAGTTTTGCTATCTATTTCTTCCTATGATTAACTTCACATTTAACCTAAGAATTTGATGGTATGTCACATGATGCATATATGCTTAGTGTTGATATTGTTTGTGGTATCTTTTAATGAGTTTCATTCCATATCTCTTTTGAATAGATCTATTTTTGTTTTTGCTTTGTCTAAAATCAGGATTGCCAGAGACAGAGCCAAGATAGCAGAGAAAAGGCATGTCTTTTTCTAAGCTCTCTCCATGACCCTCAAACTAACAGCAAATCCAGCCTCTGAACTGGTTGAAGAGACAGAACCCATGAATATTTGGAGTGTAACAAATTATCATCAGATGATAATTTCAAAGATTTGCTGTTATTGACCTCTAAACAAGAATTTCATGGGACCTGGTCACACCCACCCAGCATCAGAGGTTAGTGAACACTGACCCAGCACAACCACTGCTGCCTAGAGAGGAAACCTGGACACTCTCCCATTAACCCTAAGAGCAGACCTCAACTTTTTTGGGGGAAAAAATGAACAAAAAAGAATTCTGATCATAGGTAGTTTTTATGGGGAAAGAGAACTGATTTCAAATCCTGAGGTCATTAAAAGCAGATCATGCCCAGATAAAGCCCCAAAGGGTAATACAAATTGGTCTCCCTATCACAAGGTTCTTTTGGAAGAAATTTAAAAGGATCTTAAAAGAGAGCGAGAAGAAAAATGGGGAAAGGAAATGAGAACTTTGCAAGAGGATTTGGAAAAAGAAACATACAAATTATCTGAATAAAACTTCTTACAAAATAGATTCATTGAAATGGAAAAAGCATATAACTACTTATAAAATAGATTTTACAAAATTGGGAAAAAAAAACAATTCCCTGAAAAGCAGAGTTTGTGCATTGAAAAAAAAACCTGAAAAATGCAATTTGTGAAATGGAAAAATAAAATAACTTCTTAAAAACAATATTTGTGAAATGGAAAAAAATCCATAGAATGAAACAACTCATTTAAAAATTCAACTGTCCAAATACAAGAAGAAATAAAGGTAACTGAAGAAAATAATTCACTAAAAATGAGAACTGAACAAATGAAAAAAATGTCTCAAAAAGACAACAAGAATCAGGAAAGCAAAGCAAAAAAAAAAATTAAAAATAGAAGAAAATATAAACTACCTCCTTGGAAAACCAACTGACCTGGAAAATAGATCTAGGAAAGATAATTTAAGGATTATTGGACTTCCTGAAAACCATGATGAAAAAAAAATTAGATATTATCTTTCAGGAAATCATCAAGGAAAACTGCCCTGATGTCCTAGAATCAGAAGGTAAAATAGTCATTGAAAGAATTCAGCAATCACCTCCTGAAAGAAACCCCACAAGGAATCTTATGCCTAAATTTCAGAACTATTGGACTAAGGAAAAAATATTGTAAGCATCCAGAAAGAAACAATTCAAACACAAAGGAACCATAATCAGTATTACCTAGGACCCAGTAGATTCCACCTTAAAAGATTGAAGGATCTGGAATATGATATTCTGAAAGGCAAAGGAATTTGGAATGCAGCCAAGAATAAACTACTTTGCTAAACTGAGCATTTTGTTTTAGTGAAGAAGATGGACATTCAGTGAAACAAGTGAGTTTTATTTATTTCTGATGAAAAGACCAGAACTGAACTAAAAATTTGACCTCCAAATATAGAAACAAAATTTTATTCCATGTGTTGATGTACTGCACTCTTACTGACCTCCTCCTGAACTCCTGCTAAACTCTTGTTGAACTCCACTTACTTCCTGGTCCCCATTGCTTATATAGGGTCTATGAAGTCAAATGCACAGCCAGTAAGGGAAGGAGATGTCTCCCGTTGATGATGCTTTCTCAATGCCACCAGAGCTTTCGCTCACTAGACCGTTAGTGCTGATTACAGAGATTACATCTGGGTGCCTCAGACATTAAGTCTCTTTATCTTCTTATACTATGTGAGGTTCCTCTCAGACCCTTACAATTCTCAAAAAGTTTGATCCTTTGACTCATCTGTTTCTACTGAACTTATCTCCCAAAGATCTTAAAGGAGGGAAAGGGACCCATATGTGCAAAAATGTTTGTGGCAGTCCTTTTTGTAGTGGCAAGAAACTGGAAACTAAGGGGATGCCCATCAGTTGGAGAATGGCTGAATAAATTGTGGTATATGAATGTTATGGAATATTATTGTTCTATAAGAAATGCTCATCAGGATGATTTTAGAAAGGCCCGGAGAGACTTACATGAACTGATGCTGAGTGAAATCAGCAGGATCAGGAGATCATTATATACTTCAACAACAATACTCTATAATGATCAATTCTGATGAACATGGCTCTCTTCATCAATGAGACAGTTCATACTAGTTCCAATGATCTTGTGATTAAGACAGCCATCCACACCCAGTGAGAGGACTGTGGGAATTGAGTGTGGTTCACAACATAATATTTTCACTCTTTTTGCTGTTGTTTGCTTGCATTTCATTTTCTTTGTCATTTTTTCTGGTTTGATTTGATTTTTCTTGTGCAGCAACTTAATTGTATAAATGTATATACACATATTGGATTTAACATATATTTCTACTGCGTCTAATATATATTGGACTACTTGCCCTCTAGGAGAGGAGGGTGGGAGAATGGGGGGAAAATTGGAACATAAGGTCTTACAAGGATTAATGTTAAAGAAATGTGCCTGTATGTTTGAGTGAGAGTTCATCCTGTTCACATTCAGAATTAGGATTATGATATTTTTCCCTCCTCTTATGCCTCCTCACCAGTGTTTTGCTTCTTCCTCCTTACCAGTGTTTTGCTTCTGACCACTACTTTCTATTAGCCTTCCTCCTTTTTATTTCATCTTCCTCTCTTACTTTTCTCCTCCCTTCTGCCTTTCCTTCTATACATCCCTGCCATTATCTTTCTCCTTTCTCCTCTTAATTCCTTATAAGATAAAATAAATTTCTCTACTTAATTCAGTGTGTATGTTATTTCCTCTCTGAGCCAACTCTGATGAGATTACGATTCAAACAACACTCACCAGCTTTCTTTATTTCCTTCTACTGTAATAAGTCGTTTGCACTTCTTCATGTGATATAATTTATTCTATTTTTCCTCCCCTTTCCTCTTCTATTAACAAATTGTTGTACAATCCTTTTTAAACCCTTTATTTAAAATACTACCACATCAAAGTTAATTTATACAATTAAAAAAAACCAAAACTTTTTTTTTTTTAAACTTCTACGTATACCCTTCTAACTTCCTTAGTAAAGACACAGTTCTCAAAACTTACAAATATCTTCTTTCCAATGTAGGGATATAAACAGTTTTATATATATATATATATGTATATATATATATATATATAATTATATATAATAACATTTTTTTCTTTCCTATATGCTTCTCTTGAGTCACATATTTGAAGCTCAATTATTTTTTTTTTTGTTTAGCTTCCATCTTTTTATTGGAACTGATTGAATATTAAATCATTAAATATCCATTGTTTTACTCCTGAAAGATTATATTCAGGTTTGATAGAGAGTTGATTCTTGGTTGTAATCCTAGATCCTGTGCCTTTCAGGTAGTCCAGGTAGTCCAATAATTATTAAATTATCTTTTTTGCCAGATCACTTTAAAAAAAACCCAATATGATATTTTATATTTTGTTATTTTTTATTTCTTTTGATTTTGTTTGGCTGATTGTTGATATTTCATAGAGTTATTATCTATCATTTATCCAATTTTAATATTTAAATATTATTTTCTTCATTTAGATTTTATATACCTCCTTTTCCATTTGGAAAATTCTACTTTTTAAGGAGTTATTTTCTTCAGCAGATTCCCCCCCCCCCCCGTCATTTCACCAATACTATTTTAAATGAATTCCTTTCTTCAATAACGATTTGTTCTTTCTCTTCCTCACTCTGTCATATCTTTCATTTCACCAATTCTTTTTCTACATCTCTTGATTGATTCTTAAAATTCTTTTGGGGTTCTTCCAAGAATGTTCTTTGGGCTTGAGACCAACTTTTATTCCTCTTTAAAATTTCACATGTATGTATTTTGACAACAATGTCTTCTGGGTTTGTGTTTTGATCTTTCTTGTCACTATAGTGACTTTCTTATAAGAACTCTTGCATAAGAGTTCAAAAGGTAATTTACCTTTTGAAGCTTAATAAAAGTATTGAAAGTAATGTTTTCTCCTAGAAACTCAGAGAAAACATCAACACAATTCTGGTAACATTAAATAACAGGAATTATATATAATTCATCCTATTTTGTTGACTTTATTTCTGCAAAGTACATTGAAAACTTTTATTCTATATAGTTTGCATAGCTTATGAGTGTTTGGGCAATTCTGGCCAGCAATCTGTGAGAATGACTCAGTTCTAATAGAGTTTGTTTGCTGAATTCTCCAAAATATAATATCTGTATAGCATGGTCAGCCTTACATGAAGTACTGCAGTATTTACCACTTCCTTCTATATTTTATGTTAGCTAGTAAACTTAGTGTCACTAAGGATAACCAGTCTGTAATTTCTAATGGAAAAGACCTATTCCTAAATTGTTATCTTAACACTTTCTTTCCACAAAGTTAGTTAGTCATTTGGTAAAATGTTTCTTTGTTAATATAATGCTATCTGATTTAATGTGTGTATTACTTGTGGCAGACCTTTTGATTCCACTCTTGGATCATATTCATTTCATAACCTTCATTTAGAGGTAGAGCCCACTTGATTATATTCAGGAAATACTTTGGTTTGTAATCATTGCTCCATGAAATGTTTCTTGTTTGCTTTTAAAATATTTCAAAAGGCTTTTCATAAACTGAAGTCTGAAAAAGTCTTCAAGTTATCTTCCTTTGGAGGGAGGGGCATAGAAATATTCTTTTTTTATAATTGATTTAAGATGATGAGTCTTTTTTGCTAATGTTTATAGGTTTGTATTAGTGTACTTTCTAAATCTATTATGGTCCATTTTACAATTTTGAAAGTATACAGAAAGACTGGCATTATGGAAGTGTTATTTTAAATGCATTATTGCTTTCAGTTTTTATTTCAGGATGTCTGTATCATAGTATATTTAGCCATATCTTTCTTTTTGATACAATTATAGCTTATATGTTTTTTCAGAAAATATAGTTATTATAGGTTTTAGTTGCCATTGTTAATTGATGCACTTTGATTTCAAGTACTCAAGCTTGAAGTCTTTGTTTTTTTTTTAAAGTCTTTAGCATCATCATCTCAAAACAATCTTAACTCTAAATTCTATGTTCCTAGGTAATTTATAAAGTTGGTAGGTTATTTTAATTCTTATAAGTAAAATAGAAACAAAATTTCCTATGTTATTGTTATATAGAGGTATCTGACTGTGTGTCTCCATTTGGTTTTTTATTGGCAAAGATACTGTAATGGATTGCATTTCCTTCTCCAGCTTATAGATGAGTTAATTGAGGCAAACATGATTAAGTGATTAGTCCAAAGTCACATAGTTAACAAGTGTTGGAGGTCAGATTGAACTCACATCTTCTAGGCCCAATGTTCTATTTATTATACCAGTGGTCCTCAAACATTTTAAATAGGGGGCCAGTTAACTGTCCCTCAGACTGTTGGAGGGCCGGGTTATAGTTAAAACATAAACTCACATTCTGTCTCTGCTCCTCAGCCCATTGGCAGTAGTAACCTGCCGGGTCTCCATAAACATCCTCAGTGGGCCACATCTGGCCCATGCCCCTTAGTTTGAGAACCCCTGCACTATACCATCTAACTGTTCCCATACAACTACTAAAACAAAATTTTTGAAAGTGTATGTTTGTGTGAGTGTATATGTCTATACCTGTATATAAAACTTTGTTAATTGGGGGCGGAGCCAAAATGGAGGGGAAGGCGCACATGACTTTCTAAGATCCTTTCATACCCTCACTACTAATTACTAAATTTAGCCTCAAAAACTAGTGCTTGATTGGCAAAATTCATGAAGATTTGAAGTACAACAACTTACTAGCCAAAGATAATCTGGAAGATTGCCAGAAAATGTTTGTCCTAAGCTACAGGAGCAGGCCAACACAAGCAGGGAGATAGAAGAGGCTAAGGTACGGAGTGTACCTGGCAGGGGTGGTCTCATGGCTGGAAAATTTACAGGGAGGACTTTACCACAGGTTGGCTGCTCTGCTTTGGTTGCAAAACAGCAGACTAGCAGAGAAGCCAAAGGTAGAGGCTACTCTTAAAAAACATCAGAACCTAACAGGATCTGGCCATACTCACCCAAAACTGAAAGTGAGTTACTCAGCACAGAAACAGCACAGTTGTGCAGCTGCATTCTGCAATGTGGCTTTTTCACAGGGCAGTCACAAATCTGCATGGCAGAGGGGCGCAGCCCAGGAGAGCCTCTAATTTGCACAGTGGGGGGCTCTGGCTGGGGCAATATAACTTTCACAGCGCAACTGTGGGGATATTTGCAGGGTAACTGCTAATACCCATAGTGAGCTTTTGCCTGGAATATTGACACTTTCCCTGCTCAGACTTTAGCCCCAGGGCAGCCGCTAACCCACAGCAGGGTTCTTAAACATTCTGAAGCTCGGCCTGTGATACTCAGGCCTTAGTCACTTCCAGTATGGAGCTTTTCCCAGAGCACTTCCACAGCTCAGCATCTATTTGCAGCCTGTTGGCAGGATAGCTACTGGCTATATACCTATTCCTGCTCTACAGAGAAAACTAGTAACCCCCTCATCCTGAAGGCAGACCCTAAGGGCTTTTTAAAAAAATGAGTAAAAAAGCCAAAAGGACCATAAATAGCTTTTATACAGTAAAAGAGCAGGTTTTAAACTCCAGGGAGACAAGTAGCAGATGGTCTTCAGACAAAACTCCAAAGGGGGATGTAACCTAGTCCACATCACACGAGGCTCTCTTAGAAGAAACTATAAACAATCTTAAAAGAGAAATGGAAGAAAAATGGGGAAAGGAAAGAGAAGCAATTCAAGAGAGTAACAACTTTCTGAAATGTGAACTGGAAAAAGTAAAGAACTCCTAAGAAATGTAGGGAAAAAGAATTAGGGAATTGGAAAAGGTAAAGAACTCCCAAGAAAGTAGGATTTGTGAATTGAAAAAAGAAAATAACACAGTAAAAAAAAAAATTGGTGAAATGGAAAAAAAAAATTCCATCGAGCAAAACAACTCATTTAAAAACTCAATTGGAAATATACAAAAGGAAGTAAAAAAAGCTAATGAAGAAAATAACTGATTAAAAATCCGAACTGAACAAATAGAAATGAATGATTCATTGAGACATCAAGAATCAATCAAGCAAAACCAAAAAAATGAAAAATTAGAAAAAAATGGTAAATATCTACTTGGAAAAACAGCAGACTTGGAAAATAAATCTATTTTACAGGAAATCATCAAAGAGAACTGCTCAAATATAATAGAATCAGCAGGTAAAATAATCATTGAAAGAATTCATCAAACAGCGACTGGTGGGAAAACTGCAAGGAATATTGTGGCAAAATTTCAGATCAGACTAAGGAAAAATATTACAAGCAGCCAGAAAAAAAAAAATTCAAATACCGAGGAGCCACAATAAGGATCACTCAAGATCTAGCTGCTTCCACATTAAAAGATCAAAGGACCTGGAATCTGATATGCTGAAAGGCAAAAGAACTAGGAATGCAGACAAGAACAAACTACACAGATAAGCTGAGCATTTTCTTCAGGGAACAAAATTGACATTTAATGAAACATATGAATTCCACTTGTTTCTAAGGAAAAAAACAGAACTAAACAAAAATTTTGATCTCCAACTATAGGACTCAAGAGCAGAAAAAAGGTTTCTGTTATTGATATACATAAAGAGTACATGCATAATTTGATTTTGCTGATATAACATAAAAAAGGGAAGTAGAAATGGAAAGGGGATAGTATCAGTAAAAGGAAAAAAGGGGAGATAAAAAGAGGGAAACTGCATCCCACAAAGAGGCAAAGGGAAACTATCATATATGTAAGAGAGTTGCAAGAAGAAAGAGACAGCAAATCTATATTAGTGGGAGATCTCAACCTTGCACTCTCAGAATTAGATAAATCAAACCATAAAACAAATAAGAAAGAAATTAAAGAGGTAAATAGAATATTTGAAAAAAAAAATAGGTATTATAGATCTTTGGAGAAAACTGAATGGTGACAAAAAGGAGTATACTTTCTTCTCAGCAGTTCATGGAAGCTATACAAAAATTGACCATATGTTAGGGTCCTCAAGACCTCAAAATTAAATGCAGGAAGGCAGAAATAGTAAATGCCTTGTTTTCAGATCATGATGCAATAAAAGCTACATTCAACAAAATGTTAGGGGTAAATAGACCAAAAAGTGATTGGAAATTAAACAATCTCATCTTAAAGAATGATTGGGTGAAACAGCAAATTATAGACAGAATTAATAATTTCACCCAAGATAATGACAACATGAGACATCATACCAAAATTTGTGGGATGCAGTCAAAGTGGTAATAAGGGAAGATTTTATACCTTTAGAGGCTTACTTGAATAAAATAGAGAAAGAAAAAATCAATGAATTGGGCTTGCAATTTAAAAAGCTAGAAAAAGCTTAAAACCAAATTAAAAACCCCCAAATACTAAACTAGAAATTATAAAATTAAAAGGAGAAATTAATAATATTGAAAGTAAAAAAAATTGAATTAATAAATAAAACTAAAAGTTGGTTTTATGAAAAAAAAACAAAATAGATAAACATTTGGAAATCTGATTAGAAAAAAGAAAGAAGAAATTCCAAATGTTAGTCTTAAAAATTCAAAAAGGAGAACTTTCCACCAATGAAGAGGAAATTAAAGTAATAATAAGGAGTTACTTTGCCCAACTTTATGCCAATAAATTGATAACCTAAGTGAAATGGATGACTACCTCCCATAATATAGGCTTCCCAGATTAACAGAGGAGAATGTGAATTGTTTAAATAATCCCATTTCAGGAAAACAAATAGAACGAGCTACTAATCAACTCCCTATAAAAAAATCCCCAGGACCAGATAGATTTCCATGTGAATTCTACCAAAGATTTAAAGAACAATTAGCCCCAATGCTATACAAACTATTTGAAAAAATAGGGAATGAAGGAGTCCTACCAAATTTCTTTTATAACATAGTCATGATACTGATACCTAAACCAGGTAGGTTGAAAACAGAGAAGAAAAATTATAGGCCAATCTCCCTAATGAATATTGATGCTAAAATCCTAAATAATATTAGCAAAAAGACTACAGAAAATAATTCCCAGGATAATACACTATGATCAAATAGGATTTATACAAGGAATGCAGGGCTGGTTCCATATTAGGAAAACTATTGACTATATCAATAACCAAAATAACAAAACCATATGATTATCTCAATAGATGCAGAAAAATCATTTGATAAAACCCATCATCCATTCCTATTAAAAACACTTGAGAGGGACAGAGCCAAGATGGCGGAGAAGATATACGCTACTGTGTAAGCTCCTTTCTTCCCTCACAACCAACTAGATTTAATCAGCCTCAGAAATAGCGTTGGACTGATAGAATCCACAAGGACTGGAAGCGCGACTTACCAGCTGAAGAGAATCTGGAGTTTCAACAGGAAAGGTCAGCTCCCAGGGGAGGAAGAAGAGAGGCCAGCGCAGACAGTGGGGTAGTGGCACACTGCGCAGGTCGCGCTGGGGAGGGCTCTGGGATCAGAGAATCCACCTAGATAAAAGAATCTGGCACAGGCTGTTAGCTCTTCTCTGCTTATAAAACAGCAGTTCAGAAGAGAAATCTAAACTACTTTAAAATTTAAAACCAGATTGGATCTTCCAGGATCCCAGGGGTGACTCAGCAGATCTCGGCACTGGGGGTGTGGCCGACATAGGCAATCCAGGCTTTCACCTTGGGGTGGTTAAGAGATTGAAGAGTGGGCAAGGCGGTAACTCATAGTGCCTGGCTCGGCTGGCTGGAGGCAGTGGAACGGAAGTCCCAGAGAAGCGGAACCTTTGAACTAGGGACCGCGGTTTCTGGCAGACACTTCCCAGTTTGAGCGCAGGGGCTTTTCACATCACCTGTTGCAGACATCCACGCCCCACCGGGACACATAACCTAGGCTTTGAGTCCCCTTTACTGTTCAGTCTCAACCTCAGGGAAGCTGCTAAAACACAGCGCCCTCAGAGCACAGCAGTGCTAGTCACCTCTGAGGCACTTCCAGGGAGGGGGTGGGGAACTCTCTCCCAGAGCTCTCTCTTAGCTCAGGCGCAGGGACCGCTGCATCCATCCTGTCTGGGAGGAAGCTGGCAAATAAATAAATAAATAATTTCCTACCCCAGGGACAGACCCCAAAAGATTTTTTAAGTATGAGCAAGAAGCCCAAAAAAACCATAGATTCCTTCTACACAGAGAAAAGAGCGGGTATCCAACCCTGAGGAAGTTAACAGCAGAGAGTCAGCAGATAACAACCTAAAGGGAAACAATTCCTGCCCCCCATCACATAACTCTCTCCTTGAAGAGACTCTTAAAAAGTTAAGAGAGTTTGAAGAAAAATGGGGAAAGGAGAGAGAAGCTATGATAGAGAATAACAATGTCCTGAAATTGGAGTTGGAAAAAATAAAGAATTCACAGGAGATGCAGGGAAACAAAATTAGTAAATTAGAAAAGGTAAAAAAATCACAGGAAAGTAGGATTTCTGAATTGGAGAAGATAAAAAAGTCTCAAGAAAATAGGATTTCTGAATTGGAGAAGATGAAAAAGTCCCAAGAAAATAGGATTTCTGAATTAGAAAAAGAAAATAATTCTCAAAAAAAAATTAGGGAAATGGAAAAAAATTCAATAGAGCAAAATAATTCATTTAAAAATGAAATTGGGCATTTACAAAAAGAACTAAAAACTGTGAATGAAAAAAATAACTCCTTAAAAGTCAGGATTGAACAAATAGAAATGAATGATTCATTGAGAACCCAAGAATCAGTCAAACAAAACAAAAAACAAAAAAAAAAAAAAAAAAAAAAGAAAAGCTGGAGAATAACGTCAAATACTTACTGGGAAAATCTATAGACCTGGAAAATAGATCTAGGAGAGATAATCTGTGGATCATTGGACTTCCCGAAAACTATGACCAAAAAAAGAGCCTAGATTCTATTTTACAGGAAATTATCAAAGAGAACTGTCCAGAGATAATAGAAACAGAAGGGAAAGTAGATGTGGAAAGAATTCATCAAACTCCTTCTGAAATAGACCCTACAAAAAGAACACCACGGAATATTGTGGCTAAGCTGCAGAATTACCACACAAAGGAGAAAATCCTGCAAGCAGCTAGAAAAAAAACAATTTAAATACCAAGGTGCCACAATAAGGGTCACTCAAGATCTGGCTGTCTCCACATTAAAAGATAGAAGGGCCTGGAACCTGATATTCCAAAAGGCAAAAGATCAAGGATTGCAACCAAGAATAAACTATCCAGCTAAGTTTAGCATCTTTTTCCATGGAAGAAGATGGTCATTCAATGAAATAGAGGAATTCCATATGTTTCTAAGAAAAAAACCAGACTTAAACAAAAAATTTGATCTACATCCACAAGACTGAAGAGAAACAGAAAAAGGTACACAGAACCCTTGAGAACTATATCTCTGTTGTGGGTATATAGAAAGTACGCATGGATAATTTGATTTTACTGATATAAAAGAAAAAAAAAGGAGGGGTTGTAGTAAAGGGAAGGAGGTAGTATCAGAAAAAGGGGAGGGAGTGATAAAAAGAAGAAAACTACATCCAAGGAAGAGGCATAGAAAATACACCATATCTGAGGGAATTTAGAGAGGGGGAGAATCATTGTGTAAATCTTACTCTCATCAGAAGAGGCTCAAAGAGTAAATAATTGTCATATTTGTTTTTCAGAGAATTCTCTCTCACCTCATTAAAAGGGGGTAGAGGAAAAGGGAAAAGGAAAAGGAGAATAAGGGAAGGGACTTGGAGGGAGGGGGGAGGGATACTAAAAAAAAAAAAGGGAGGGCTGTGCGTCACAAGGGGGGTCTACAAATTAAATATTGGGGAAGGGGTTCAGAGGGGTCAAGGGAAAAAGCATAATCTGGGGATAATATGATGGCAGGAAATACAGAATTAGTAATTTTAACTGTAAATGTGAATGGGATGAACGCTCCCATCAAATGGAGACAGATAGCAGACTGGATCAAAAATCAGAACCATACAATATGTTGTTTACAGGAAACACACTTAAAGCAGGGAGATACATATAGAGTAAAGGTCAAAGGTTGGAGCAGAATCTATTATGCTTCAAGTAAAGCCAAAAAAGCAGGGGTAGCTATCCTTATCTCAGATCAAGCAAAAGCAGAAGTTGATCTAATTAAAAGAGATAAGGAAGGAAACTATATCCTGCTGAAAGGTAGCATAAATAATGAAGCCATATCAATACTGGACATATATGCACCAAGTGGTATAGCATCTAACTTCCTAAAGGAGAAGTTAAGAGAGTTGCAAGAAGAAATAGACAGTAAAACTATAATAGTGGGAGATCTCAACCTTGCACTCTCAGATTCAGACAAATCAAACCAAAAAACAAACAAGAAAGAAATTAAAAAAGTAAATAGAACATTAGAAAAACGAGGTATGATAGACCTTTGGAGAAAACTGAATGGCAATAGAAAGGAATATACTTCTCAGCAGTTCATGGATCCTATACAAAAATTGACCATATATTAGGACATAAAGATTTCAAAATTAAATGTAGGAAGGCAGAAATAATAAATGCCCTCTTCTCAGACCACAATGCAATAAAAGCTACATTCAGTAAAAAGTTAGGGATAAATAGACCAAAAAGTAATTGGAAACTGAATAATCTCATCTTAAAGAATGACTGGGTGAAAGAGCAAATTATAGAAACCAATTAACAATTTCACCCAAGATAATGACAATGATGAGACATCATACCAAAATCTGTAGGATGCAGCTAAAGCAGTAATAAGGGGAAATTTTATATGTTTAGAGGCTTATTTGAAGAAAATAGAGAAAGAGAAGATTAACGAATTGGGCTTGCAACTTAAAAGGCTAGAAAAAGACCAAATTAAAAACCCCCAACCAAAAATTAAACTTGAAATACAAAAATTAAAAGGAGAAATCAATAATATTGAAAGTAAAAAAACTATTGAATTAATAAATAAAACCAAGAGTTGGTTTTATGAAAAAGCCAATAAAATACATAAACCTTTGGCAAATCTGATCAGAAAAAAGAAAGAGGAAAATCCAATTGTTAGTCTTACAAACGAAAAGGGGGATCTTTCCACCAATGAAGAGGAAATTAGAGAAATAATAAGGGGTTACTTTGCCCAACTTTATGCCAATAAATTTGATAACTTAAGTGAAATGGATGACTTCCTCCAAAAATATAGGCTTCCTAGATTAACAGAGGAGAAGATAAATTGCTTAAATAGTCCCATTTCAGAAAAATAAATAGAACAAGATATTAATCAACTCCCCAGGAAAAAATCCCCAGGACCAGATGGATTTACATGTGAATTCTACCAAACATTTGAAGAACAATTAGCCCCAATGCTATATAAACTATTTGAAAAAATAGGGGATGAAGGAGTCCTACCAAACTCCTTTTATGACACAGACATGGTACTGATACCTAAACCAGGTCGATGGAAAACAGAGAAAGAAAATTATAGACCAATTTTCTTTATGAATATTGATGCTAAAATCTTAAATAAGATATTAGCAAAAAGACTTCAGAAAATCATCCCCAGGATCATACACTATGATCAAGTAGGATTCATACCAGGAATGCAGGGCTGGTTTAATATTAGGAAAACTGTTAGTATAATTGACCATATTAATAATCAAATTAATAAAAACCATATGATCATCTCAATAGATGCAGAAAAAGCATTTGACAAAATCCAACATCCATTCCTACTAAAAACTCTTGAGAGTATAGGAATAAATGGATTATTCCTTAGATTATTCATTTCTTACAGAGCAATAATATTCCATAACCTTCATATACCACAATTTACCCAACCATTCTCCAACTGATGGACATGCATTCAACGTTCAGTTTCTAGCTACAACAAAAAGAGCTGCCACAAACATTTTGGCATGAACAAATATAATAAATCAGGGTCAGTTCTCTATTTTGGAAATAAGACCTTTGTCAGAACCTTTCCTTTTAAAAATATTTTCCCAATTTGTTACTTCCCTTCTAATCTTGTTTGCATTAGTATTGTTTGTACAGAAACTTTTTAGTTTGATGTAATCAAAATCTTACACCACTACCTAAATTAATCTATTTATTTAGTGCTATACCAATCAGACTCCCAAAAGCTATTTTAATGACCTAGAAAAAAATAACAACAAAATTCATATGGAAAAACAAATAGTCATGTATTTTTAGGGACCTAATGAAAAAAAATCAAATAAAGGTGGCCTAGCTGTACTAGATCTAAAATTATATTATAAAGCAGTGGTTACCAAAATCATTTGGTATTGGCTTAGATATAGACTAGTTGATCAGTGGAATAAGTTAAGTCCTTTGAACCAATTCAAAGGACAAAATAGTCCATAACTTTAATAATCTAGTGTTTGACAAACCCAAATACCTCAGTTTTGGAGATAAGAACTCACTGTTTGACAAAAAAAATTGCTGGGAAAATTGGAAATTAGTATGGCAGAAACGAAACATTGACTCACACTTAACACTATACACCAAGGCAAGGTCAAAATAGGTTCATGACCTAGGCATAAAGAATGAAATTATAAATAAATTAGAAAAACATAGGATAGTTTAACTGTGGAAGAGGAAGGAATTTATGACCAAAGAAGAAGTAGAGATCATTATTGATCACAAAATAGAAAATTTTGATTATATTAAATTGAAAAGTTTTTGTACAAACAAAATTAAAACACACAAGATTAGAAGGGAAGCAATGAACTGGGAAAACATTTTTCTAGCTATATGAAAAGATGCTCCAAGTCATTATTAATCAGAGAAATGCAAATTAAGACAACTCTGAGATATCACTACATACCTATCAGATTGGCTAGAATGACAGGGAAAGATAATAAGGAATATTGGAGGGGATGTGGGAAAATTGGGGCACTGATACATTATTATTGGAATTGTGAACACATCCAGCCATTCTGGAGAATGATTTGGAACTATGCCCAAAAAAGTTATCAAAGTGTGCATAACCTTTGATCCAGCAGTGTTATATTGGGCTTATATCCCAAAGAGATCTTAAAGATAGGAAAGGGACCTGTATGTGCAAGAATGTTTGTAGCAGCCCTCTTTGTGGTGGCCAGAAATTGGAAACAGAGTGTATGCCCATCAATTGAAGAATGGCTAAATAAATTGTGGTATATGAATATTATGGAATATTATTTTTCTGTAAGAAATGACCAGCAGGATGAATACAGAGAAGCTTGGAAAGACTTACATGAACTGAAACTGAGTGAAATGAGCAGGATCAGGAGATCATTATACACTTCAACAACAATACTATATAATGATCAATTCATTGATGGACGTGACCCTCTTCAATAATGAGATGACCCAAATCAGTTCCAATAGAGCAGTAATGAATTGAACCAGCTATACCCAGTGAAAGAATTTGGGGAAATTAGTATGGACCACTACATAGAATTCCCAATCCCTCTATTTTTGTCTGCCTTCATTTTTGATTTCTTTCACAGGTTAGTTGTACACTATTTCAAAGTCCAATTCTTTGTGTACAGTAAAATAACTGTATGGATATGTATACATATATTGTATTTAACATATACTTTAACATATTTGACATGTATTTGTAACCTGACATCTGGAGGAGGGTATGGGGGAAGGAGGGGAAAAATTGGAACAAAAGGTTTTGCAATTGTCGATGATGAAAAATTACCCATGCTTATATCTTATAAATAAAAATGTATAATTAAAAATAAAAAAAAACTTCATTAATTCACTGTTTTTACTTAATGCTTTTTGCTTAATGTTTTTACTAATGTTTTACTTAATCCATAGATGCTACATTGCCTACTCACTTTCAAAGCAGATCTCTATGTGTCTTTGGTGAAGCATGCTATTACAGATTTCAGTTTTCTATTCTGCCCATTATTTTTGTTGTGCAAGTTCATCAAATCTACTCTCATGATTCTCATATTTTCTTTGAACCACTGAAGAAAGCATATTATAGTTTCATGTTCTTAAAGTTTATAGGATCATCTGTCTCATCAACTGTTTGATCATTTTCCATTGTTTTCAGCATTTAATCAATGAACTAATTTAGTAGATCTGAAATTAATTTCCTTCTGTTGTTTCAGTTATTTTCCTCCCATTAAAGTATCTATTCAAAATCTGAGGATTTTCTTTTTGAAATCTATGGTACTTTCACTTCCCCTCCCTTTATTCCCCATTGTTTCCCCACTGTTCACTTTCTGAATTCCTCCTCTCTGATTATGGCTTATTCTTTCTCAAAGCACCTCAGTTTCTTTCCATATTAGGCAAATTTACATTTCATCATGTGACTTTTGTTATCAGAACTGAACCCATCTGGATGTTGTACTCTTTCCTTCAAGTTTATTGGAGTGCTTCATAGTACACCTACCTACCTCCATACACATACAAAATGTGCTTGCTAAATAGGTTGTCCCACTCACACTCTTCCTTAGTACTTGGCCCAGAACTGGCAGTTTGGAGCTTTATAGTACTGGTACAACAGGATCTTTTGCCCTTGCACTAGCTCTTCTGGTGTTACTTAGTTGTTGACTCAGTTTTGGTGCTGCAAAGTTGTCTTCCCCAGCACTGGTCTATCACAACTTTGCAGTATAAGGTTTTGCAGTATAAGGTCCCTGCCTGTTTTTGTTTGTTTGTTTGTTTGTTTGTTTGTTTCTGAAGGGCTATGTATTAGTCTGACTATCTATGTAAATCAGGGCAAATTTCTGCTATCTGAATACTGGAGTTTCTATATCACTTCAAAGATAGATGAAGAGCCCACAATCTGAGAAGTTGTTTTTATTTAATCATATGTCATTTCCTTGGATCTATTAATTCATCTTTTGAGTACTGGTAGTGTGAAGAATGACAAAGGAAGCGCTGAGTAAGCTCAACATCATTGAACATCAGTTCATGGTTTTAGAATTATTAAACCTTCTTTTAGATTCTGAGTGTCCTAGGACATGGAGATAGATAAAATTACTTTATCTTCAGTGCATAATTTGTTTTGAAGAGGTTTGAGAGGCTGTGGGGATTAGAGAAAATGTGTAGTCTTTCATCTTGTTGCTCATGTGATTCAGAAGTCTTTCTACATGTCTTGATAGCCAAGACAATTTGACCATTTTTCAACTATCTCAGCTTCAAAAAGTACCATCTGATTAATTCATGGACACATCTGATTGAGTGGTATGTGATTACTCAAGAAGATTTTAAGTCCCCACAGTCATCCTAGCTGGTTGTGGGAAGAATATTGTTAGCTATAATTTTGTCTTTATTTGAAAATTTTCCTCAATGATTCTGCAGTTTGTAAATCAGAGACCATTCATTCACATTGCATTGAAAATAGATTTCTAATAAAAAGTACACTCTCATAAATGTTCTGATTTTTTTTCTTCTTTTTTCATTATTATGTACAAAGAAAATGGGATTTAAGAGTTATAGGTCCTCCAAAGCTCACTTCACTTTCCACATGTGCAAAATAGGGATATATATATATATATATATATATATATATATATATATATATATATATGTGTGTGTGTGTGTGTGTGTGTGTGTGTGTGTGTGTGTGTGTGTAATATACACATATATATGCACACATATATATGATATATATGTATATGTATTACATTATATATATGGATAGATATAAATATATAATAGACAGACATATAAAACTCCTTATTTCACAAGATTATGAGGAGCAAGGTGCTTTGTAAAATAAATAAATAATCTGATGCTAAAAATATTTTCATAATCCTTTCAACTTTGGTGTTTGATAATAATTAGGCTTCATTGGATATTAGAGAAAACTAGTCACTAGAAATATAGAATAGAAATTCATTTTAGTGTGTTCAGAGTTTTATTAAAATTCTTCCATGTTTGATAACCTCTAATTCTGGCCTACTCCTTTCTAGTTCTGAGTTTTTTTCTTTTTTGCTAATTTGTGTTGTTAGGTAGTATAAAGAAACAACATAATGGGAAAAGTTCTGTGTCTGGAATCAAATCCAAGTTCAAATTCAATCAATTAAGACTATTTTTTATTTGGCCTTGGCTAAGTTATCTTGGTTTGGTTCACAATTTTCCCAAGTGTGAAATGAGAGAAAAATAAAGATCTCTAAAGTTCTTTTCATCTATAAACCTGTGATCATGTGATGCTAGCCCATTGACATTTTACTGTAGATGATCCACAGACCCAAATAAACTAAGCATATAGCAGAGATTAGATTTGGACCAGATTTTCTAATTTCAAATTCATTGTTCTTTCTATTTGATGACATTCCATTACAATTAAAATTACATAGATTGAAGTTGGCTAAGAGTTCCACATAAACATAGGTTGCTTTCTCTTCTTAGGCCTCAGTTTTCCAGCTATAAAAAGGAAAAGTTGGGAAGATTGGCCTAGATAATCTTTAAAGCACCATCTAGCCCTAAACCTTATATCTCTGGGAACTTAAGGCAATTATAAGAGTGCCAAGGGAAAAAAAATAAGAAAACAAAATGAAACATGAAGTCACCAATCGGATTTGAAATGAAATTGTCTAGAAAACAGAATTTACTAACCAAGGATCTCACATAGGATTCATGGATAGATTTCAGAAGGTCTAAAAAGTTTGATGATAAATAGAACTAGGTAGAGATTTCTCAAAAAAATCTATGAGATAGTGTAGGTCAGACTAGGCCTAAGTCACATGATCCCTATTCCCAGAGCTGGAAGATCAGGCCTTGGACCTTGAGTTACAGAAAGTAGCATGATATCTTAAGGTCAGACCCTAAATCAGCGATAGGAAGTGACAGGAAGAAATGCACAGGACACAGACAACATTGGTGAACATTGGTCAAAGATGGTAACTTCCTTTAGTCCATTCACTGAAAAGGTTTGGGTCTTTTGCAATTAAATCCTGACAAGCTTCTGGCTTGTCAGATCCAGGAGCACATGGTGGGAGTTAGGATGCTTCCTAAGTGGGCTTGAGCCTTTCCCTGCAGGGACTAAATAAATGCTTTCTCTTTGTACCTAAAGATCCTTCTAATTAGAGAAAGGTTGTCTTGCCCCCATCCTACAAAAAGGAGACAGATAAAACTTCATTTTGATTAACTTTTGATTCCCTTTGTAATCCTATGATTTTATTTTATGTATTTAAAAGCATTATTCTGTGAAGTGTTATTTTTTTTGTTTTGTTTTGTTTTTTGGTTTGGTTTGGTTTGGTTTTGTTTTGTTTTTTTTTTTCATTTTTGGAGGAGAGTTTTATTGGAGTGAATGTGTTTGTTCAGAAGTCATCTTTCTCATCCAGGGGGTTGGTCAGGTCAAAAAATTTTCTGTCCTTAAACCGGAGAGTTCCAGTGTGTGGAGACCAAGAATGAGATGACATAATTAACCCTGAAAATGGGTATCTTGAAAGATAGCTTAGGGCAGCCCCATGGATAAAATGCTAATAAATCTTTGAGTCTCATGCAGGGTAGGGTTAATGAAAGACAACTTGTCTCTGTAGTCCAGACAAAGGCCCCTATCCTGACCCACCACATGATCTTTTTCTTCTTGGGTTTTTTTTTTTTTTTTTGTCACATAGGGACTTGAGGAAGTTCAGCAGTCCATAGCAAAGAGTGACACTTGTGGTCTAAGTGGCCCTGAAGAATAGATGAGGTTGTTATCCCCAGATTATTATTTACCAAAGATTGTCAAAGGAACTCATGAAATAAAAAAGGATCCAGAACCATAGTTCTAGAACTTTGATCTAAATTTGACTGATTTCAGTTTATCTGTTCTGATAAGTGACTATTATTATGTAATAGATTAAGTAATGACAGTTTGAGTATCTGAGCATATGCATGTGACTTATGGAAACCGATCTTATTATTTTAATAATACCCATGGGTATTATTGGTCTGTATTGTGGTAGCTCAATAATAATTTGGATCAATTATAAAAGATTTAATATCTCAAAAAACTGAATCTTGATTACAGTAATCTAAGAGGTAGTCTAATATGATGAAGCTTCTTGTGAACCTTCGTAAAGCTTCCACAGTTTTTCAAACTGACACACAAGACCTGGTGAAAGATAGACATAAGAGTTTAGAAAGAATTCTCTGACATTTCAAGACTACTTATAATATGAAATTATAAGGATCTAACCTTCAGCAGGTAATTCTGATGTTCAAATCAAAATAGCATGATTGATTTTTATATGCAAATACCCTCTTTTGAGCCCAGCTAAAACTCACAAATATTCAATTAATATTCCAGGAAAGCTTTCTACTTTGTTTGGTAAAGTCAGCAAGTTCCTTCAAATATTTCAGCTGTTTTATCAGGCTCTGTCCTAAAAAGAGACTGGAGAGAGGAAAAATAGATTTTATTTTTGAAGTCAGGGCATCATAGATTCCAAAATAGATGATAATTTAGAGTATAAGGGAATTGCCTAAGAACATAAAGGTAATAAATGAAAGAGACAAAATTGGAATCCCATTCTTAAGAAAATAAACCCCACTGTATCATCCTGGTTCCCAAATGACTTATCTCTTTTTTGATAGTAAAATTTGGGAAGAACAACTTGGGGATGATTCCATCAAGTAATTAATGCCTTTAAAAATAAATTCATTTTCATGATAAAATAAAATTACAGCCAATGGGATATTATTCCCATAGGAGATCCTCATATTCCAAATATATCTGTATAAACAGTGTATATATTTGTGTAAGCCATACAAAATAACTTATAACCACCTATCACCTCAAATGGTCCCAGTCATTCAACATCCTATGTCATCCCGTGTTAAGACAAAATTCACAAGAATTTTCTATGCATCAAGAATTATACAACTAATCACTTGTATTGCTCTGAGCTGTAAGGGAAGGAACAGTAGACTTATGGGACAATGGAATCAATTTCAGTTGCAAATGTTTATTAGTTATGACTTCCTAAGCAGGAATGGGTTTTGTTGGCAGTTCTATATCTGAATGCCATCTTGGTTTTTTTGCGAATATGACAATTTCTGAAATTTTTAGTTTCCCATTTTTTTCTGTATAGTGTTTTACTTTTGTTATATAGAAGCTTTAATGTGAACGGGTATCAAGAATAAGTCACATGATTATTTTACTCTTACAATTTCCCATATTTTTCAATACAATTTGGTAATTTGGGAAAAAGTTCCTAGTTTCAGGTCAAGTGATTATTTTTTTGAAATAAATATCTAGTGGGATAGTATTCTATTTCTGCTAGATTTCTTTATATTTTCATATATTGTCTTAACATAAACTATTATATTTCAAAAGACAACTAAAGCAATATAAAAGTAGTGCCAATAATTACTTCTCAATGTTTTTTTGTACAGATGAGATAGTACACACATAATATATCCTAATATAGATTCTATATTTTAAAAAGTATATGCTTTATTTGTATGAAAGATAGAAATATTTTACAGAATTAATAATAGATCATTTCGTTTTTGTATTCACAAAACTTTAGTTGATATTCTCCTTAGATATAATTTATGTATGTATACATATATAATATAATATTATATATATATATATACAAATGTACTTCACACACATATATGCACATATGCACATGTATATAGACACAATAAAATTTAATGATGCCATTTCCATTTTTAATGGAAATAAATACAAGAGTATCACTTGTGCAACACAAATCCTCTTTGGAGAAGATAAAGGACATGATGATTTACTCAGTTTAATTTGTTACATTCAAGAAAATCTTAAGACTAGCTTAGCAAGGATCTGAGAAAGTTGACTCTAGAGCCAGATTTTGACATCTGTTAACTGGTTTTATAGAACAGTTTTTAAAGCTGGCTTCAAAGATCATTATGTAACTATATACAAGAACCAATAATGTCAGCATGCCATAACAACAAGTCACTATGGTTCGATTTCAAATACTGCTGTGCATTTAATAGCTTCCTGCATGCTTTGTGTTTTTGTCCCAACAATATGATTGCATTTTGGGGCACAAATTAGCAGATTAGTATTGATAGTTCTTATATTCAATAATAAAAAAAAATCATGCATATTGTTCTCCATTTTCAAATAGAATCTCTCATTCTCTGGAAAGCTTCCACACAGTCTTTTAAAAATATACATTCACAAGAAATGGTTTCTTGGTGGATCCAACTCTGCTGATGCTTAGGTCATCATTTTTCCTTCGCTGCTTCCTTGACACTTTCATGTCAGACTGTATTCTCAGAACAATAGGATTTTTGATTAGGGATTTCTAAACTGAAGGTGGGGGAAAATCTAAAAATCTAGGGAGAATAAATGATTCTTGTTCACAGATAAATTGTTTTTAGTTTTAAATTTTTTCTCTTTCCCTTGTATATTTTAATGCTGTGATATGATAAATTTCATTTCCCATAAGAATAAATAAAATAAGATTTCCTGGTATGTGTTAGTGAAGGAACTCTCTATGGTGGTCTGAAAGAACAAATTTCTAGTTCCAGATGAAGTGAGAAGCATGCAATAAATTAATTTCAAGGTAGACATTTCCCATTCTGACAAACAAACAAACAAACAAACAAGAAAAAAAAAAACTTCACTAAACTTTGGTTACAATTTGTCTCACTAATCCCCAGGCTCATAATGCTGGAGAGAAATGAACAAAGCACAGAACACAATGGAATATGATATAAATTTCATTACTGTGCAAAAGCAAGCAAACAAAGAAATAATCCTCAGTAATAGTTGGTAGAGGGGTAAAAAAAAATCAATATTCTCTCAACTAGTCCTTAGGTAGATCCATCTGAATATCATAATAGACACCAGTCTGTTACATGTATTACAAATCCAGCCATAAGAACATACTTAAGCTCTCAAAAGTAAAACTCTAAAGGGAGCACTAAGGCCAACCATTCTTTAGATTCTCATTTCACTACATGAGTTAAAAATATCCTGGGGGAATATAAAGGCTTCAGTGTATTTTGCATTTTCAATTGTTATACATAAACACATAAAAAGTGATATGGATGATTTGATCCTCAGTGTATATGGATTACAAAATAAATATGAAAACCCTAATTCCTCAGGCTCCATGTTCATTTTAAGAATGATTTCTAAATTACACTTATAGGTTATTTTACCTTCTCTTAACCATGCAAAAACTATAGTGTTTCAAAGCTGCAGATTAGTGATGGAGGCAGCTTATTTCTTTTGGTTATCTCCAGCACCATCTTAGTGTCTTGAGGCATAAAAGAATATTATCTGTGTGACAGTTATGGCTGGAACCATCTATACTGTTCATGCTATCAGCACTCAAAGAGGTCTGAATAGAAATCATTCTATTTGAGACATTTCTCTGTAGTTTCATTAAAAGCTTAAAATCACACAGTGCTGCAAGTTATGACTAAGGTTAGAGGGAAATTTTCAGCAAGTCTAGTATGTTTAAAATGGTATATGTTATAGGAGAAATGGATAGGATAAAGATGGGGCTATTCATCTTTTATAAATGCGATTGACCATAAGTGAGGCAATTCATAAATCTGCTTTTGTTCTTTTTTTAACTTAATTTTCATTACAAATAACATGCTACTCTGATTGCATGAAATCATCAGGAGTGTCTTCAATTACTGCATGCAGCCCCTGATCAAAATGACTTCTTTTATTCTGACTCTGGGAGAAGGTGGCGTGGGGGGGGGGTATTGGTGGAGAAAATGTACAGCTAGTTATGTATTACAAATGTCAGGTTCCTGTGCAAGTGTATATATTCATATTTAATAATCTGTAAGCTGGAGTTGTGATTGTAATAATGGCTCATTCATATCTGCATTTCATTTAAATGCACTGTTTTGACTCACTTAACATTTGTCAACGATACTACTATAGCTAAACTTTTTCACGTGACCATTGAGGTAATGACAGCATTACATTACCAGCACACTGCACGCCTTGCTGATACTTCCATTTCCCTCACCAGCTTATGAAATAATCAAAATGTGTGCATGAAATGGCGGCCTGTTCTGAATTTATTTTAATACAAAGAGGCTTATATAGAGCAATGAAGAAGAGCGTCAGACCTCAGACACAAGAGACAATGACTTTGCACAAAGCTGAATTTTACTAGCAGGAAAGATGGATATATGGGTATTAGACTTTTCATAGCTATAGGAAGGATAATCTTTCAATCAGATTAATGAGAAAATATATTGCATGGGCCCTACAGCATTTTTTGCTTTCCAGGCTAATACGTGATTTAAATCCCCAAAGTACATTTTCAGCATTACAATATCCTTTGATAATAATGTCGCTTGCACAAAGACAGATAAAAATAAAACAGTCCCCCTTGATTTCCCATTTTAGATTTGAAGTATATTTTCTGTTCTTTGCCTGCAATGAAGTGAATTCTATTGAGGAGAGTCACATTTAATAAGACAAAGAGAATTTTCTAATTATGCTACCTGTCAAGATCGGAATCTATGGGATTGCAACTGCAATTGAAGAAACAGAGGAAGCAATTGCCCATGGTCCAGTTTACTTTGGTGTATGATGACTATTTGCACTTAGATATTGCTGAATGTAAATCAAGCAAGCACCCCAATGCATGCTTTGAGGTAAACACCACAAGGCAGGTTTCAGAATGGATTCTCCCATTCCCATTTCAATTTTCAGTAACCAATTTCCCAGGACTTTCTCATTTGCCTATAGAAAACATGAGGTATCCATTAAAGTGACAAACAAAAACCTCCATTTCTGTGTTATGTTACATAAAGACCGAAGGTGCCAAATGATAAATATAAAATCAGAAATAGGAATGTAATTTTTAAAAAGTGATAAGCATAATTTTGCAGAAGTGTTCAGTCATCTACAAGGAAGCACATTTCAGGAGAAAGATACACTAGGAAAAAAGAAGACGCAATAACTGCAGAATAAAAGTTATGCATTTTTTTCTTGGACCTAATTTGTATTAGAGCTAGGCAAATGTTAAAGAAAATTTCACTGCTATTAAAATATAACCCTTGAAGTTATAGCATGCTATTGCATGGGAATCTCTGGGGACCAGTTCAATGTGCCCCATCAAACATTACTTTCTTTTTCAGCACAGCAATAGTGGAAACACTATGGCACATTAGACAAGAAAAATAAATATTGTTTTTGCTGAGATTCCTTCATATTACATGTGTACACAAAACTGGCACACAATCAATTATTATAAATACTATCATCAGCTAATAAATTAATTCTACTACTATTCTGCTGATAATAATTATGATAAACAGCAGTTTTACTAAAATCACATTTTCAGAGATGCAACAAATTACTATAAGGAAGAGACCTAAATAAAATATATTACATCTGCAAGCTTATGATTGGGGTTTTAAAAATTCTTTTTAGAAAATCTTGTTAATCTTTGATCTCCAATAGTATAAATGATGTAGCCCATTAGGCACTACAAATACAATGACAATCCATTTGGCTCTACTCACTCTGCTTTGTATAAATTTTAAATTGACTTCTCTAACTATGTGATCAATAATTTTATTTAGTTGTTCCTTTTCCTATGCATGTGTTTATGAACTGAGAGTTGTAAATGCTCAAAGCATTGTGGAAAAATCAAGTTCTGCAGATGATTTCTAGTAATTAGTAGTGCTTTTTAAAGAATTTCTATAAAATAGCATATTTTGGCACTACAGTTTTAAATATTTACATTCATCAGGATATGAAAAATCATGCATAATTTGAGATCAATTGCTGGCTCTGAGTTTTGAATACTTCAGTATTCAATAGACTGCAATCCAGACCTCATACTTGCAAGTTTTCATCACTTAAGACAGTGACAAGAGAAACATCACAGGTTCAACATTGGCTTTCAGATCTGTTAATCAGAATACTCAAATTTGCAATAAGATAATATATTTCTTGAATGCTGTGAAAAATTACTTTAAACTAGTCATTTGTGCACAATTTTCCTTTTCTTAAATCTTATTATTTTATTTTGGGTTGGGAAAATAGGGCCATTTTTGTACAGAGTAGGAAAAATGGTAAAATGATTAATAAACACAATTAGAGTGCCATAAACTGGCTTTCTATATGCATGATATTAGAAGATAATGCTACCTGAATTGGAAGATTCAAGAATCATTTATTAAGTGTCTCCTATGACCACAATATTGTGCTAGGTTCTAGGAATACAAAAAGTAAAATGAAACAGAAATTGCTCTCAATCTCAATTGGGGGATATACTGTTTGCACAAATAAATAAATATACAACACATACAAAAGAAAGGCAAACTAATTTTGAGGGGAGGAAAAGTGATGTTAAATAATAATGTTATTAATGATAGATGTTAGTAAAAGGCAATCAGGTGAGTTCTGCTATAGGAAATGGCACTTGAGTTGAGTCTTGAAGGGAGCTATTGCTAGCTCCCAAGTAGAAGTAAAGATAGAAAGAATTCAAAACATAGGAAATAGCTAACAGTAAAAGGAGATTAACTTCTTGTTGCCAAAGTATCTATCTCACATTGTCCTGAGGTCTCTATATAACTCATCAAAGAACTGTGATAAAGCCAATACTAATTTGCCCTACTTGGATGCAATGATCATTATTATTCATGAAGATAGTTGAAAGTAATGGATTTGTGTGTTATAATTTGCTATCTTAGAAAAAACAGTCACCAATTTTTGTGAGAGAAAAAAACACATGTACTCTATTTCTTTTAACTTTCTCATTAACATATGTTGGGGCCATATAAAGTTCATATTTTGAAATATATCAAGAAAGAAGCAGTGAACAAAAAAATCAGTAAAGAAATGGAATGAATTTATATCTATTTATATTAGATATTTTCAACAAATTAAAAAATAAATAGCTTAAGATCTTAGTCAGTAGAAAGTAAAGAAGTAAAAGCTATTAATTAGGGGGTAAAGATGCAGTCTCTGTTTCCATTTTCCAAACTCTCTTATTGTGTACAATTAGGAAAATCACTTTACCTTTTTGGATTTCAAGTAATCTATTTCATAGTGGAAGTTAATTTTAGGTTGGTGAACACTCCTTTGGAGTTGTGGTCATAGAAAAAGACAACTGACCCAATTTATAGATTATTGCTAGCCTAATGAATTGATCTTGCTTAGATAATTGTCTCTTAGTTTGTTTTTTTTTTTGTTTTTTTCATGCTCAAATATAACATATCATGCTACCTTGTTAAAGGTGTGGTTTCAGTTTATTTTAGTTAAACTTCTAGTGTTTGCTATGTATATTTTTATCATATTTTAAAAATTATTTATGTTTTCCATATAGAAAGATAGACATGCACTTATATATATATATATATGTATATATATATATATATACACATGCATGCATACATGCATACTTACATACAAAGAAACACATATATATTTTTTCATTTCATTTCAGTATTTTAGGTAGCATTTTGAGAACTATATCAAAGAGTTATAGTAGTGAAATACTTGGCTCAACTTATGAGCCTAGAGGAAAGAATTCTAGGTTTTTTTTAGTATATGTAAAGCCAGCCCTTGGTTTTTAAGGCGGTATTTACTATTTAGCATATTAAGAAAATATTTATTCTTATTTCTTTCACATTTTTTAAAAGGGATAGTTATACTTTTTAAAATAGCAGTTTGTACTTTTTGATATCAGATAGTAGGTTTTTAATATGTTATTAATAAGGTATTTATCATCTATGCCTATAATTATCCTGATATCAAACCAACCACATATTTCTTATATAAACCTGGGCTTGTCATAAAAATTATCTTTGCAATATTTTATTGCAGCTTCTGCTAATATTGTATTCAATAGGTTTTTTTTTTTTTTAAGATTAGTTACATTTCTTTTTGGCTCTGGTTTTCTTTTATTTCTTTATCTAGTTTAGATATTAAGGTCAAATTAGTGTCACAGAAATAGTTTGACAAGATTCTTCATATTTTTACTTTTGTAAAATATTTATGAAATATTGGAATTATTTTTATTTTATTTCATAGAATTAATTTGCAAAACCATATATTCCTGGTGCTTTTCTTAGGAATTAATTTATGACTTCAAAATATGATTTTCTGAGATTATGTTTTAACATTATCATGGCATTAAAGTTATCTTTTTTGTTCCCATATAATATCTAATCTTTTCCATAATTTCACTTTGATATGTTTTAAATTTTTTAAAATTTTAATATTGATAATAGGTTTTTATTCCTGCTTTTATAAATGAAATAAGCTAATTATTTTTCTATTTTTATTATTTAAAAAGGTTATAGATTATATTTTTTGCTTTTAATTTTAATAAATAACTCAATTTTCAGCTCTGTGCTAAAGTATTTTGTGTTTTTGTTTTTAAACTTTTCTTTAATGGTATTCATGATTCATTAATCTTTTCTGTTTATCTTTGGTTGATCCAAGTGATCAAAGTTATACTACAGACTACTTTATCTGTCTCAAAAGGTACTCTCCTAATGATTTAACAACTGGATCTTTGAAAAATGTACATAGTTTTAAGTTTAATCTTTATTATCAATATTTTCTTCATCACTCAAGACAAGACAATCAAAGGAATAATAAATCAAGCCCTGATTTTTTAGTGCTTGTCAGTTTCTGAAGTATAAATGTTTACACCAAAATTTTAACAATTGACTTACAAACCTGTTAGACATGGCTCCAGTGCATCTCTGCTTATATCACTAAAGTTTTGCTATGTTTTCTTATTGTTATAATTTTCTTTGATGCAATTATTTATTGTTTCTATGATACATTCTTTGACCCTCCAATTCATGAAAATTAAATCACTTAGTCTCCATTTAAAATTATATATACATATATATGTGTGTGAGTGTGTGTGTGTGTATACATATACACATACACACTACAAAAAAAAAAAAAAAAAAAAGCTGCCACAAACATTTTTGCACATCTAGGTCCCTTTCTCTTTTTTATGGTCTCTTTGGGATAAGACACTGCTGGATCAAAGGGTATTCACAATATAATAGTCCTTTGGCATAGTTCCATATTGTTTTCCAGAATGGTTGTATTAGTTCACAACTCCATTACCAATGCTTTAGTGTTCCAGTTTTCCCACATCCCCTTCAACATTCATCAATATCTTTTCCTGTCAACTTTGCCAATTTGAGAGATGTGTAGTAATATCTCAGAATTGTCTGCATATGTCTTTCTATTTTCATTTAGTAGTTCTCAAATATGAGTCATAAGTGAATTTTTGAAGTTCAGTTCAGGTACTTAACTTCTTTCTCATATGCTTTTTTAAATTTTTCTGGATATTAAAGATGTCCTCTGAAGTTCTCAATTATTATATCATTATGGGTGAGTTCATCTCATTCATAGATAAAAATTTTAGTCACATGTATGACATCTACTTTATCTATAAGCTTTTTCCTTCTTTTAGTTTTTATCTTCTTTACAAGTAAGAAGGTCCTAGTAAGGAAGAAATGTAATCAAAATTATTGATCTATAATTGAGGCACTGGGCTTCCTCACCACCACCCCACTATTCTTTTCCTTTTCCAGACCTTGATTATTGGTTTTTACCTTTTATTTCCTTCTCATCCCTATTTTAAAACTTACTTTATTTTAAAAGTTGAAGCTGTTTTGCTTGTGATTATTCTCTCTATGATACTATCTTTCCTCTCAATCTCTTGAATTCTCATTCTTTCCACCTGTTTCTTTGTTGAATTCATTATATTTCTACAACAATCTCTCTGTCTCTCTCTCTCTGTCTCTCTGTCTCTGTCTCTCTGTCTCTCTCTCTCTCTCTCTCTCTCTCTCTCTCTCTCTCTCTCTCTCTCTCTCTCTTGTCCAAATCTCCTTAACTCTACTCTCCTCATCCCTTTTTATACATCTTTTCACATTCTAAATATTGATTAGTTCCATTACTTTCTACTTCATTTCTCCTTCGAATATTCATTTTCTTTCCAGTTTGTTTCCTCTTTTAAGACTATCAAAAAAAGGATGATACTACTCTAAGCCTTCTTATTTAAGTTACCCTGTAAAAAGACAGACTACTTAATGGCATTAACAGTGCATGTTCAGAAAAAAAAATAGTATTTCTAGAGTGAGGACTTCTGAGCTCTTTTCAGGGCTTCTTTCCACCTTTGGTATCTAATTCCCCCAATTCTTACTTATAGTATCAAGAAGCTGTAGTATGCACAGTGGCCACCCTAGTAAATTGTTTTTGCAGAATTGTCTAATTGTCTAAATTGTCTGCAAGTAACCAAGGCATCTCAAATCAGTTAGAGAGTTAGGGGGATGTCTACTCCAACCATGTAAAGGCTCCCGTTAGTGGAATGGGCAGATGAGAACAATTTGTTCCAATGATATTGAAGGCAGTTGAAGCAGGTGCTGTGGAGCACTTAGAGCTTGTTTAGACATCTAAGATATTAAGATCATCCAATGTATATTGTGTCATCACCTGTCATTTTGAATCTTTCCTGCCACTGGACTATGACACCTCTGGAAGAGTGAGGTTGATGATTTTGTGCAACTCTATCTCATTTAAATTTATTTTATGCATGCAACAAAAGACATCATCTATACTATTTTGCTATTCCTACCTATCTCAAATTCCTCTGGTGACAGGTAAGTGATGAAGTAACAGGTACAGATACACTGAGAGTTGTAGTCATAATCATGTACACAGGTGGAATAGGCCATAGATTTGTCTTTTCACTGGAAACAGCAATGGGATTTGGCCATCCATTGGTTGTCTGAGCAGCCTTTTAAGGATCACACTGCTCTTCTCCTGGTGTGAAGAAGGGATTAGAAAAAGTGTTCTAAAATTATCTGCTTACCCAACCCTAGCCTGATTATTGTAGCAGGCAAAGATCCCACATGTCAAAACATGCACAAAAAATATTGAAAATCTTCTGCAAAGATGATTCCACTCCCTACTAATAAAACGGAATCTTTGCAGACTTATAGACAACATAAAAGCCAATAGAACTGAAAGACAAACATCTCTTAGGAACAACAATTATCACATTCAACTAGCACCCCTGCATGAAACAGGTCGGCAAGTGAAGTCCAAGTTGGAATGACGGCAGTGAAAGAGAGAATCATGAAGATGGCATATGTTTTGCAATCAAAATTAAAATAAGCCACAAGCTTATATGCCCCAAAAAGAATAAGCACCAAGTTCACAACAACACAATTGCCACTTGCAGGAACATACCAATGCATCATCATCAGTGCTGATGATCCCACCATGATGATCCCTGATAAGGTCAAAGAAAAAATTTATAACTAGATATCCTTACCATTAATATGTCAAAAAAGGACAAGCTTGTAATTTTGGTGTCTTTAATGCTAGAATAGGCTCAGACTAACTGACACAGCAGGAACTCCTTGGGAGGGATGTAATTGGAAACAGCAACAGCAGTGGTCATTTATTGCTAAAGATTTGTTCATCTCATGACTTCATCACCAACACTGTCTTCCCTTAACTTAAATGCAATAAAACTTCATGTACCCTCATAGAAAACACTGACATTTAAAATGTGATTGAAATAAAACAGTGACAAAGTATGGGACTGACAAAGACAATAAGTGGCAGAGAGCTGGACTGATCATAGACTTATCCTCTATAATTTAAATAGCTACATTCAACAAAAGTGGATGCCCAAAGGCAAAATGTCTAAAAAAGAATAGCAACAGATTAGAGTGCTTCTCTGAGAGGGAACAGTTCATTGCTAACTTAGAGGGAAAGTTGAGGGAACATAGATGGCAAGAATGGAGCAGAAAAAAAGGGGAGAATTTCAGATATTTGGTGTTAAGCACTGCATTTGCTTATCTTGGTCAGAATAATTACAAACATAAAGACTAGTGTGAGAAAATGACAGGGAAATCCAGAAGCTGCTTAAAGGGAAAAAAAAGAGAACTTTGCAGATTATATTTCATGCATCTCTAAGAAGGCAGCTTTTAATTCCATCTAAAGTAAAGTGCAAGTGAAGCTTAGGGAGATGCAGGATTCTTGGTTCAGTAAAAAGGTAGAAGAAAGTCAGTTTTACACTGATAGCAATGCAAAACACTTTTGTGAGACTCTGAAAGTTATTTATGGACCAAAGACCTATGGTGCTTCTCAAAAACTCAGGCTGATGAAGGCACATTTATTAGTGCCTCTTGAAGCAGTTCCTAGAAAGCCGGGCTGATCACTTCCATAGTATTCTCATACAGACCATCATCAATAAATGCCAAAATCTATTATTGTTTATTTCAGATTGATGTCAGTCCTTTCCCCATGTGAAGTTTTAACTGAAGAAGAGGTTTTGACATTCATTAGGCTCCTTTTCATGTGTCAAAGCATTTGGTGCTAATTCTTTTCAAGCTGAGATTTACAAAATGGAAGGTCATTGTTCACTAGCACTTATTGAAATTTTCCAGATTATATGGTAAGAGGGTTGTGCTCCAGGAATTCAGAATGCTTCCATTGTTAAATTCTGTAAAGATAAAGAGAATAGATTTCTTGTGACAATCATGGGGGAATAAATATTAAAACTACCAAACTGAATGTACCTGTTGTGTTGACCTCATTGTTTTGTGACTCTGAATCCCATACAACATACAAGTGCCATGCTAGGAAACTGAAGCACTGACATTTGAATTGTATTACAAAGATTTTGAAGATCTTTCCTTGAGCTAAACTTCTCAGCATTCAAACTCTATAACAGAAAGAACAACTCCATTGGGATAGAAATATTTTTTAAGTGGTAAATCTAAGCTTGCCTAAAAAGACTATTTATGGAGAACTCACACATGGCAAGTGCCTTGGTTAGAAAAAAAGCAATAGAATGATACTTTTAAAATCTCTTTTAAGAAGTTTGGAATTGAGGATTATGGGGAAATGGTGGAGAAAGTAGAAAATTCCAAGCTCTCCAGATTTCCCCTTAAAAAAGAAAAAAAAATTGTACCTCAGGCTGAACATAGAGGGAGGGGAACACCCCAAGATAAAGACCACAGCACAGAGGTTTAACTGGTATGAATCATAAACTATTCCAGGGTAGAAATAGTAGGAAGCAACAAATAGGGAGGCCCTGGGCTAGCTGGGTTTGGGGGTAGCTTTAGCCTAAACCATAGGAAATATCATCTTCCAGGCCTGGCTGTGTTGGAGAGATGCTGCCCTGGATGAGAAGGAATGAGCACAACTGGTGGGTGCAGATGCTGTGCGGCTGGATGAGAGCTGGATGCAAGCTGGATGCGAGCTGGATGCAAGCACTTGCAGGAGTATGGAGTTTTTGGTTTGAAGTTCCAGGTCAGAAAGTCAGAAAGGAGAACTGAAATGAAGCGAAAGGTACCATTCCCCCCCCACTCCACAATTAGTGGTACTTTAAGTCTCATTTTAAAAAAATAAGCAGGGAAAGGAGAAGGAACCCAATCATAGAAATTTATTATGGGGAAGTTTGGGGGGATAAAAAGGGAAAAATAACAAAAACCAAATAAAAATAGCAAAATAAAAAGTGCAAAACAGAGAACAAAATAATAACCTACAAGGAAATAAAGAAAAGATGGACAGTCATGAGTACGATGTCTTCTGTTATTCTATATGATTTCTTGAATGAAAATTTATTGTTACATATGTTGAATCTTAGCTGATGTTCAGCTAGGTACATTACAATGTTCTTTTTTTCCATTTTCCTTTTTATTTCTTTTTCTTTTTTTTTCTTATTTTTATATTTATTTAAATAAAAACATTTTTAAAGAGAAAGAACTTTGGAATTGATTGTGTGACATTTAAGATATTGGTATAGGACCTCCAGCATAGCATGTACTCATAAGAGAAGGTGCTGTACTCTAAAGGCAAACCAGAATTAAAATAAATTAAAAGAAACATGGGATGCACAAATCTAGAGAATCCCAAGTGTTCACATGAACTATTTGTGCTCAACCTATGGAAGAGCATTCCAAAGTCATATTGGTCTGATAAGCTATAGTCAATATACATTGACTCTAACATATTTATGGTATTTTGGTCCTCTTCTAGAATGAAAGACTATAACCAACTAACCAAGAATCTGAAATACAAACTTATCTCTTCTCCTTTTAAAACAGAAGCACTTTTCATTCAGTCAACAAATATTTATCAGGCACTGATTATTTTGCAGCCAATGTGTTAAGTGCTAGGGATACTACAAAAAGCAGAAATAGCCCATGGCATCAAGGAGCATAGGTTCTGATCAGGGAGAAATATGCAAGCAACTATGAAATATCTGATTTATTGAGTATTGGACCTATGTTTAGGAAGATCACTTTAGTAGTTGTATAGAGGGTAGACTAGAGAGGAAAAGCATTTAGGGAGGCAGACTAAATAGTAGAATAATGAAATAGTTCAGATATGAGTTGATGAAGTCCTGTACTGGTGGCAGGATCCAAGAAGAGAAGAAGATATGTTTGAGAGATGTGAATTTAGAATCTACTGGACTTGGCAAAAGATGGGTAGTGAAGGATGTGAAAGACTGACGTGTTGAGAATGATTCTGAAACTGGTGCTGTGAGGAGCTGGGAAAATGGTGGTAGCCTCAAGTAATAATAAAATAGTTAGAAAAAGGGGGCACTTTGAGTAAAGACAATATAAGACAATGGAATCAATTTGGGCATGTTGTATTTAAGTTATTAATTAGACTTTTCAGTTCACAATATTCACGTTTGCAAGTGGACATGAGATGTATTCTGGAAAGAAGGTAGGACTGGATAAATAGATCTGAGGATTATTTGCATAGAAATGTAAATTGAATCCATGGGAAATAATAAAATCAATAAGTGAGATATTATCAATAGAGTAAAAAAAAAAAATTGTCTCAGGACAGAGCTTTGAGAGACATCCAAAGGCAATGGGCTCAAATTGGATGAAAATCCAGCAAAGGAAACTCGGAAGGAACAGATAGGAGGATAATCAAGAGAAAGCAGTGACATAAAAGTCCTGAGAAAATAAAGTATCAAGGAGAAAAAGGTGAATATGTCAAAGGCTGCAAAGAGATCCTCCTTAAGGGGGAAGTATTAAATTGAACAAATAAAAGATCAATGTTAACATTGAAGATGTTTCAAAAGAATTATGAGGTAAGGAATCAGACTGCAGAAAGTTAAGAAGCAAAAGAAACAGAAGGAAAGGGAGGTACTCAATGAATTTAATCACAAAATGGATAAGAGATATAGGATGACAGCAAAGATTTATGGATCAAATGAAACTTTTGCTAGGATGGGGGAGGTAAGGATATTTATTCAAGAATAAAAGTCCTTATATCACTTTTTTGAATTGCCACCAGATTTTATTGTCATCACCAATGAATATTTATTAACAACTATATGCCAGCAACTATGCTTAATTTGTCTCATTTCCTTTAGGTATGCTTGTCATATTCTTAATAAATTTATGAAAATGCATTTATTAAGTGTCATATGCAAAACATTACACAAAGAAAAAAAATACAAAGAGATAATCAAGATAGTCTCTTCCTCTCAAAAAGTTATAAAAGAAGGATATAAAACATATAGATTTTAGGTGAAAATTGATAGAAGGGGCTTGTGATTTTTAGAATTTAGAAGCTAAACAGATGAAAATAAAACTTTGTAAATGCTACTTAATAATAAAACCATATACATTTCTGATGCTGAACCATTTGGGAACTGAATATGTATATACTGTGACATTTGCTGCATATACATTGAATTATGATATTGATCCACTATCTTTATCTATTAATACTGTACATTTTTATTTTTGATTTGTCTGAAAATATGATTGTAGGTATTTTTTTAGGAATATCTAATATATAACAAATTTCTCTTTACCCTTTCATTTTAATTCTATATGCACTTTTAATTTTTAAATTTCATTTTTCTGAACAAATTGTTGGACTTGTTGTAGATAATTCTCACAGTAATTTCCAAAGAGAAGTCCTACAAAAGAAAAAAAAAAAGTAAATTCCATGAAGCAATGGAGCTTCAAATCAAATTATAAGATAAACTAGTTTCTAAAAAGTCAGTCTTATCATTAATAGGGAAAAGATGAATAGTCAAGAAAAAAACTATACAATAGAATAAATTCTTTCATATGTCTAGATTGCTGTTTAAAAATGAATCAAAAATTAAGTTTTTAGAAACCATCTAAGTTTCTTCCATTCCTTAGGAACAGAAATTATTTTCCCCATAGATGGCTCCCAGCTGCTGTATCTTCTCTCCTTCCTAGTTATCTTCTTTTTTGTCATATAGTTGAGCAGAGTCAATGTGAGATGTGTTATTTTCTTAAAATACAGTCACTTTCATGAAGACCATATGCTTTTCCAGTAACTAGGTATCAATTTAGGTGGATGGTGTAAGCCAATATTGCTGAAATGAAAATCGGGCAACGTGAACAGGATAATATTTTACTTCTTTGATGTTATTCCATTAGATTTTTACCATGTATAGTATTTTGACCTCTTATCTTGAGGTTTTAGCTTTATTTAATATAGATTTGGCATGTATTTTATTTTGAAACTTTCAGATTGGAGAGTTATATGAAAAATACCTACTCTGTCTTATTAATCAAATATGTAACCAAATTTTATAAAGATGTCCCACACTCTAGCATTATACAGTTCCAAGTTGTCATATATACTACTTCCATTAGTGTCCAGAATAATTTCTTTTCATTCTTCCTATTCACATATATGAAGTTTTTTTTTTTTTTTCTAGAAAGCACCTTTTCTGTCTGAGGGTAGCTTTCATACCCACTCTTAGATAGCCCTATCTAGTGAACCCTTCAAAAATGAAAAAGACAAAGAAAGAAAGAAAAAAAAAATCTCTCCCCTAAAAATTCTATTCATTCAGTAAGAAATCACAATTTATTTTTTCTAGTTTTTAATTGCTGGCTTAAATCTACCTCAAAAAAATTACTCTTTCACAAAATAAGCAACCCAGTTCTTTTATGAGGTACCATATAGAAAGGTAGCATAATGGTGTGACAACAGGGATCCCTTTAGAGATAGGGAAATGAAGAGCTACTGTGGTGTCTTGAGCAAAAAAGAATTCCTCCTCTCTATGCCTCCCTTTATTTATTTGAAAATTGATGGGGCTGATTTAATCAAAAGATAAAAATAGTGAAACTACACTATATGTCAGCTGTGTTAATTAGTATTCTAGTATTCCTTTAGACTACTTAAAATAACTAGATAGTGTAGAGTTGGAATATTGTTGTGGTGGGGGAAATGAGGAGCTGTTAGATTTAGAAAAATATGGAAATCTTGGATTTTGAAGGAAGATGCTATCCACTTTCAGAAAAACAGAAGACAAGAGGAAATAAGCATAGTGCAATCTTACATATATGTATATGAATGTATATGTGTATCTAAATGTATGATTATAAATATCTATGTATATGTATTGTTTTATATACATGCACAGTATATGTATGCCCATACATGTACTCATGCACAAATGTGTGTATATAGTCTTCTTGGAGAGTAGGGAGAGAAGAGAAAAATAAGGCAAAAAATTTACATAAAAGAACAAAATAAAACTTACAATGTAGAAAAGAAAACACAATGTGTAGGATTTATCATATAGACTTTCTTGAAATAGAAATTATTGCTTTATATTTTAAATCTCTTATGTTCTGTTGTCATGACATTTTTTCTTTTCTTATTTTGTATTTAAGTTTATTTTTTTAAAAAGGTTTTAAAATAATTAGGACTAGATTAGATCACCTCTAAACTCTAAATCCAAATATCTATTTTAATCAGAAAGGAATATTCTAATTATTAATATTTTTAGCATATAAAGATTATAGGAAAGAGAACAAATAAGAGTTTATCCTGGAATTCAGTCTGCCAGTGTTGCACTGTTGGATAAGGGTAAAACAGAAGAGCAAGTATCTTAAGATCAAGAAAATAATTATAGCATTACAGACACTTTGATCTCTGAAAAGACTGGGTTTTCTGTCCCCTTTGGTCCATTCATTCCTGAACCAAAATGATCCCTAAACAAACATTCTAAGTGAAAAACTCCAGTTTCTTTTTTCATAAGAACATGCTTGTGGAAGTTTTACTTCTTTGGATATTCAGAATATTTATTATATTCCTTTTTGTCTTTTAAACTTGAAACTAAAATGAGTAGATGTTGGGGGTGGAGGGTTTAAGAAACAAGTCTCATTTGAATTCTGAACTTTTGAACTGGTTTTGAGCCTGAGGGTAACTGTAAAACTTATGCAATTTCTAAATTACAGCTACTGGCTAACTTCCCTGGAGAGAACATTTTCTCTCTTGCTTGCTTTTTATTAAATTACATCTTGATATGATCACAGAGATAAAGAAAGAAAAAAAAATGCACACACACATACACACACATGTTCGTCAGTATGATCTGTTTGTCTTTTGTAGAAGAAACCTGAAAGACAAATTTGCTAGCCATCTTCAAAAGGCTGGCATTTGAGAAGTCTTTTCACAATTAGTATAATAAAAATTGATGATGATACTAATAGCTAATATTCATACATTTAAAATGTGCAAAGTGCTTTATAATATTATCTCATTTATCCTCAAAACAACCCTTGGAAATAGATGCTATTATCATCATCCTCATTTTACAGGAAAGGAAATTGAGGCAAGCAATTTAAGTGACATGCTTGAGGTTATATAATAAGTAACTTCATAATGTTGTATTTGAATTCAGTTCTTTCTAATTCTAGATCCAGAAGTTCATTCCATAGTGTCACCTATCACTATCTAGTTTTTTTTTTTTTTCATTTTATACAATTTGATCCACAAAACAACTCTGAATGGAGATAATAACGTTGTTATTGTTGTTATAATATTCATTTAACAGATGAGAAAATGGAGGGCTAAAGATTATTTGACTTGCCTAGAGCTATCCAATTTTTTTTCTTTTAATTTGGATAACAACAATTGCATCTTAACTGAAATAAAACTTACATTACTACTTCTTAATTTGACTGAATGTTGTGCCTATACTGACTGATCTGAAAGAATAAATCTTTTCAATTTACTAATTTGTAAAATTAAGTGAGACATATCTGTTCAATTCAATTGAACAAATCAATCAGTAAACATATACTGAACAACTACTATGCAAAAAGAACTCTGTTAGGCCCAGGAAGAGACATAGAAATGAAGAAGACACTATTCCTTATTCTCAAAGAATTTACAGATGAGATACAGGACAAGTATACAGGCAATTCTGAGACAAAATAAAATATGAAATTGCATGAAATTTTATGCCTATGAAACCTGGACAGTAATACCAGCACCATGTCAGAAAACTGAATTGCTTTAATTTGAATTATCTTAAGAAGTTTCTGAAGATCACCTGGCAGAATAAGATACCAGATCCTGAAGTCCTTTCTTGAACTTAACTGTCAAGCATTTAAACTCTGCTGCAGAAACCACAGCTCCATTGGAGTGGCCCCATTGTTCAAACGCCAAATGTGTGCTTGCCAAAAAGACAATTTTATGGGGAACTCACACAGGCAACCATGCATGTGGTAGTCAGAAAAAGAGATGCAATGAGAATCTCACGGTCTCTTTTAAGAACTCTAGGATTGATTGCACAGTATGGGAGACACTGGCACGGTACCACCCAGAATGGCATACCATCATCAGAGAAGGTGTTGTGTTCTATGAGCAAAGGAGAAGTAGATCAGGAGAAACTCAAGATGCATAAAGTTAGATAATCTACTCAAAATGTTCATATGGATTGTTTGTGCTCAGCCTGTGCCCAAGCATTCCAGGCTTGTATTGGTCTAATCAGCCATAGTGATATCTCACCATATCTCATCATTTTGTTCCTCTTCAAAAAAGAAGGACAACAATCTAACCATGAGAAGTACAAAAAAATTGGCTTTACAGAATGTCAGGAGAACATCTAATTTAGTGATGGGATAAGAGTGGGGAAGAGTTAGAAAAAAAAGAAGATTAAGTAGAGAAGATTTCATTTAAGCTCCCTGGTAGATAGCCAGGAGGCATAGAAACAGAGTGTTGAATCTGGAGTCAAGGAAAACTTAATTTCAAAGTCAACTTCAGATACATGCTTCTCTGGGAAAGATACTTGAGCTCTGCCTGACTCATTTTTGTTGTTGTTGTTGTTGTTGTTGTTGTTTGTTTTTTTGTTTGTTTATAAATTGGCAATATCTCTTATCTCACAGACCTCTTGTAAAGATGATTGGAGCCAATAGTTGTAAATCCCTTTACATACTTTAAAACTCCACATAAATGCTACCTATCAATTATCACAATAAATTATTTTCAATCTTTTTGCAACCCTCAGCTTCATGATCTCCAGAAACTAAATATTCTTCAAGCTTGCATCAACTCTCCAACTCTCACCTACTCAGTGTCCTCTGCCTCTGGGCAGCCTTCCTTCCTTCCTTCTGATTGGACAGTATGGAGGCTGGACATTGCATGGAGAACACTTTCCAGCTCCACCATCACTTAAAGACCAAAGCCTTAGCATTTACTTCATCATTTCCCCTTTGCACTTTTCCCCTCCACTTAATGATCCCCTGAAACTCAGCATCCTGGGAGTTGAAAATAACTGTAAATCACACACATACCAGCTTTCTCTTTGGGATGAGTATCCCATCCTCCCCTTTAGCTTTTTTGTATGTGTTGTTTTCCCCAATTAGATTGTGTGCTCCTTGAAAGTAGGGATTATCTGATGTTTTATTTTGTACCCCTAGTGATTAGCAAAAAAGCCTGGCAGGCAATTAAAACATCTTTAATTTACTCTGTATTTATTGTGAGTGGAATTTTAATTGGCAGAAAAAAAACATACTAGGATACTAGGGGATTCTACATGCAAAGGGAGTTTCAGGGCTTTTTGAAAATAAATTTCTATGTCTTTTAGGTTAATAGATTTAACTTTTAATTATAAATTCAATAAAACCTTTCGGTCTTAAAATAATGTGTAGATTTTTGTTGCTTGCCTATGCTAACTTGTTACAGATGAATGTCTATTTTTGTTAGTATTCTTACAAGGTGCTAAGTCACTGGAATGAATAGAGACAATAATTATCTAATGTAGCATTGTACTTAACAGTTTTCTAGTTCAGTAATGTACTTATTAGAATTCCATGAGATTCACACCTTTAAGAGAGCATACTTTTAAGGATCTCCCCCAAGCCCACTCTCAGAGCCGGAGTCTGATTCCCACAGAGATTCAGAGTCAAGTGTCATGTGAGATTCCACCTAGGTGCTGGCTGGAGACATTGGGACAAGAGCTCATCAGGAACCAAAGAGAGAGGAAGGCCTCTAGAAAGTTAGCTGAGCCCCAAGTGAAGAAGACAAAACTTGAAGGAGAAAATAAAGGATCTGGAGATAAGATTTGGAAAGAGACAGTAAAGAACTTTAACTCCTGGATGCATTTTGGGATTATTGAACTGAACTAAAACTAAGGCTGCCTCCAGAATCTCCCCAAGAAATCTGCCCCCAAGAAAACGATTACACTTTAGAGAAAAGAGAATGTTTCAAATGTTTGCTTTTTTGGGGGGAAACTAGTGATAGAAACCCAAAATTAAGGAATCCAGAAAAGAATATCAATGAAATATTTTTGAAAACACACATAGAACATAAAGAAATTCAGTGGTAACATAGATAAATGAGAGCTTCGGAACCAAAGTTCTGAACTGATTATATATAATAGAAAATAAGAGTTTCACTTATGATTTGTTCTAGATTTCACTATATATATATAAATTTTTACATTTACCAAATTCCAGAATATTTTTAAATTTGTTTTGCTAACAAACAAACAAAAAAGAGAATACAAAACCCTATTTGCTTGACCCAAGAAAGTAGTTCACAGCCTGGAAAAATAAGATTCATTATAAGTAACAGTATAGAAGATAGAGGGTCAGCTTTCCAGTTAAGAAAACCAGATTCAAATCATGCCTCTAACACATAATCCTTATCGTATTAGTGCTTACCAGGCAACTTTCAATGAATGTAGCTTGTAGGAATTGCTGATCTGTAGCAACTGGAAGTTTACAGAATGGCTATTCCTTTGCCTAATGAAGTTACATATCAAAATCAGATATATAACATGCCATTAGAATTTGTTAGTTTCACCCACTAGAATTTATCAAACACATTCAAAATAAGTTTGGACATAATAGGTATGTTTTAAATGTTTATTGACTGAACTAATGAATGAACATAGAAGCAGCATAGTATAGTGGAATGATAATTGAATCTTGATTCAGAAGACATTTATTCTACTCTCACTCATCCATTATCTAGCTCTATGACATGTTTTCATATTTTTATTGTTTACTATGCCATAATGTTTAAACCTCAAATAATGTTATCCATTAACCCCAATAAATACATGTAGGATTTCACCACAATTCAAAGACTTCCAAAATATTAAATCTTCACTTAATCCAGATTATATTCAGTCTCCTTAGATCTTTTTCTGGGTGCAAATGGCATTTTCTGTCTAAAGTCTATTGGGATTGTTGTCAATCACTGAACTGCTGAAAAGAACCAAATCTTTCATAGTTGATCATTACACATTCTTGCTGCTATTGTTATGCAATATATTCCTGGTTCTGCTTGTTTCATTCAACATCGATTCATGTAAATATTTCCAAGTCTTTCTATAATCACCTTTTTCATCATTTTTTATAGAACAATAATATTCTATTACCTTCATGTGCCACAGTTTATTCATCCATTCCCTAATTGATGGACATCCACTTTTTTTCCAATTCTTTGTTACCACAAAAAGAGCTGCTACAAATATTTTTGCTCCTGTGGAAATCCTTTATGATTTCCTTGGGATACAGGCCTAGTAGTGGCACTGATGAGTCAAAGAGTATGCACAGTTTGATAGCTTTTGGGGCATAGTTCCAGATTGCTCTCCAGAATAGTTGGATCATTTCACAGTTTCACCAACAATTCATAAGTGTACCAGTTTTCCCACAAATCCTCCACCATTTAACATTATCTCTTCCAATTGTTTTAGTTAATCTGAGAGGTGTGAGGTGATACTTCAGAATTGTTTTAATTTGCATTTCTCTAATCAATAGTGATTTAGAGCATTTTATCATATAACTATAAATGGCTTTAATTTCATCATATGAAAATTCTCTATTCATATGCTTTGACCATTTATCAATTGGGGACAAGTTGATTCTTTAACTTCTAGTCAAGGATAATTCCAAAAAATTAATTAAATTCTTTTTAGCTGCAACTGTTTGCTACCATATAAAATCAAGTGAAATTTAGGAAAGCCATGGAGATAGAATTGAAACTCAAGCCACCTGATCCTTACAACAACAGCAGCAGCAGCAACAACAACAAACAACTATATATTGCATTTATATTCCCCATCTTTGAGAAACCCAGATGAAATCCATGCTTATACTAGAAGCATACACTGTAGAAGTTTTATGGAGTACATGACAGAGGATAAGAAGACATAGAAGGTTTGTGATATGTATCTCTGTGAGGATAACTACCCCTTATCAATGATATCAGAGTTCCATTGGAATACTAAAAATGGCATTATAAAAAGAATCCTAGACCTGCATACAGGATTAGGTTTCCATCCAGGCTTGCACACATACAAGTATGTAGGCAAATAACTTAAACCCTCTAAACTTCATTTTCCTGATCTATAAAGTGGAAATTGGATTTATATCATCTAATTCATACAATTGATAGGTGGGGGTATGGGGAAGGGAAGGGTTTCCTTTTTTATAATAATAATAATGATGAGGTAATAGAGAACCTCAAAATGATGAGGTAAATATCTAATAATGAGGTATATACCTCAATAAGATTAAGTGAGATCTAGTGGCAGGACTAAGGGTACAGGGAATCACATGGAGCTCCCCTGCAACCCACTTAGGATTTGGCGCAAGGATAAAAAGTTAATCAGGTCTAGTGGCGGTGAGAGTCCCCTGTAAATGAATTTACAGGCCGAAAAACTACATGGGTAAAAAGATGTTTATTGCCGGGTTTGGAAGCAAGGTTAAGATCTGGTTAGTAAAAGGCATTAGATAGAGGAAGATATACACTGAAAGAGGCGGGGACAGAGAATCTCTGATGCAAGCATCTTAGCTGGCATCTTTCAAATCTCTGACTCAAGATGATTCTAGCTTTGCTCTTTTTTATCTGCTTGAAGAAGCAATGGGCAGAGCTCAGGTTAATTCTCTGAAGGCCAGATTTTTGGCGGGCTTTATCCAAGCCAGCTCAGATCCGGGGGTGGGGGGGTGGGGGGGTGCAAGCCCAAACTAGTTTGACCAGATCTTGTATCAAAGGGGGCTGAAAACCCAAACCAACTGGGTGCTGGGTACAGCCCAAACTGGCTCAGATATGGATCTTTTCCCCTAGGAATATCTTGTCCCAAAGGTAGATCAGACAAGGAATCTTAAAGGGGCTACGCCGGCAACAATAGCATTTTATTTTTTGAAATATATGCAAAGATAGTTTTCAACATTTACCCTTGCATAATCTTGTGTTCCAAACTTTTCTTCTTTCTTTCTCTCCCTCTTCTCCTAGACAGCAAGAAATCCAATATAGATTAAACATGTACAATTCTTCTAAACATTTTTTGATATTTATCATGGTGTGCAAGAAAAATCTTATCAAAAATGGGAAAATGAGACAGAAAATAAAAACAAGCAAACAAAACAAGCAAACAACAAAAGTGAAAATACTTTGTTGTGATCAATATTAAGTTTCCATAATTGTCTTTTGGATGTGGATGGCTCTTTCCATCCCAAGTTTACTGGAATTGCCTTGAATCACTCTTGCAGAAAAAAGGCAAGTCCATCACAGCAGATTATCACATAATCTTCTTGTTGCTGTTTATAATATTTTCTTGGTTCTACTCACTTAACTTAGTATAAGTTCATGTAAGTCTTTTCAGGCTTTTTTTAATCAGCCTGCTCATCATTTCTTATAGAAGAATAATATTCCATTGCATTCATATATCAAACTTATTTAGCCTTCCACTGAGTCATCCACTCAATTTCCAGTTCCTTGCTACTACTAAAAGGGCTGATAGAAACATTTTTGCATTCATGGGTTCTTTTTGAAGGGACTTCTTAAAGTACAATGTGAATGTGAATCGTCATTATTGTTGTTGTTCAGTTGTTTCAAGCATTTTTTTTACTCTAATTCTATTTAGTTTTCTTAGTAAATGTATTGTAGTGGTTTATCATTTTCTTCTTTCCCTCACTTTATAGATAAGGAAACTGAAGCACTTAGCACTTATATCTTTTACAAATCAATCAACTCAAAATTCCATCACTACCAAAGGTTAAATGGATGAATTGCCTATTAAATCATACATATAAACAATTTACCATCTGCTAAAAAAAAAGTTAGAACTTCTTTTAAAAGACCATCCCAGAAGAGGATCTTGGGAAGAAGTTGGTGTAGACCAGAAAGCTTTTGGCTCTCCCACAATAAAAATTAAAAAAACCTTTTAATCAGTGATATAACTCCTGAGAGGGAATGTAAAAGAGTGTAGAGAAATAAAAGTTAGGTTTAAACAGTTGTTCCCTTAAGACTACTAGAGACTTCCAGAGGTAGAGATTCAGCCTTAGGGATATGCAAACATCTCCAGGTGGACTCTACTGAATCAACAAGCAAGAAGCTCTGGGGGTAGCTGGATTGGGAGGTGGTCTCAGTTTTAGAAACTATTTACTCTTGGATTGTCTTACAACTGAATAGAAGATTGAAAGCTCTTCCACTGTGGCACAGTTGTGCTGACCAGATGCATCTCAATCTGGGACTATGGGAGAAAAGTAACTGGCACACACCTGGAGAGAGCAGCAGCAGTATCTGCTGTCTGTAGGCACTTGCAGAAGAGTTCCTGTTTTTAGTCCAGCGTAGAAAGAATAGCTACAGTTAGCAAAAATCCAAAAGTTCACAGGGAGCAATATCATTTGCAGGACAGTGTGGCTAAAGGTCCTAGCTGTGGCTGAGGAGTAGAGAGTTCCAGTTTGAGTCATAGGACAGACTTCAGAAAATAACAATAAGGACATGAATCATATATATCAAAACTGCCAAATACAAAACAAAATAAAAATAAATAAATAAATATGAGTAAGCAAAGGAGAAAGTACCCCCAACCTTTGATGCCTACTATAGGAATAGAAAATAATAAAGAAAAAAAAAAAAAAAAAAGAACCAGCCATTGTTTTTTTTTTTTTTTTTAATGAGAAATGTCAAATATTCCAAAGCTCAAAAAAGAGTCCTTAGAGGTTCCTCTAAACCTAAAAAGGAAGAAAACCAAATCAAATTAATTTTTAAAAATCAAATGGAAGAGATTAAGGAAAAATGAAAAAAAGAAAAATCCCAAGAAAATAAAAGAAAAATTCTGAAAAGAAAAATTCTGAAAAGAAAAATTCTGAAAAGAAAATTAACTAACTTGAAAGAGAGAATCAAAAATTTAAGAAAATAATTCCTTGAAAATTAAAATTGTGCAAAAGGAAGTTAATGACATTCTGAAACATTCAAGAAATGATAAAACAAATGAAAATTTCAAAAAAAGATTCAAAAAATGGAAATCTAAAATTATGATTTAAAAAATCTTGATACAATATTATAAGAAATCATCAGCGACTATTGCTTTAAAGTTATAGAATAAGAAGGCAAAGTAGAAATAGAAAAGAAAATCTATTGATATTCACCTGAAAGAGATCTCATGAGGAATACTTAAAGGAATACCATAGACAAGTTTCAAACCATTCAGGTTAATAAGAAAATATTCCCAACAACAATAAAAATACAATTTAAATATCATGAAGCTATAATAATGATTACACAAGACCAAGCAACAATTATGTCAAAGGACTGCAGGTCTTGGAATACTATATTTTGTAGACCAAAGGAGTTGATGTTATGACCAGAGCTAATTTACCAAGCAAAGTTACTTATAATCCTTAAAGAAAAAAAATAGAATCTTTAATAGACTGATTTTTAAGCATTTATGACAAAAACTTAAGGAAAAATTTAACATGTTACATCTGGAATAAATAAAAGGTCATTAAAAACTCAAAGGGATTCAAATTTCATTCTTCTTATCTGTGAAAACATTATCAGTACTCTTATGTCTAGCACCATTATTTGGGTAGTTTGGGGAAAAAAGGCTTGACTTGAGCTGTGTATAAAGTATGATTAAAAAAAAAACTGTGGGGAGATGTAAAAAGGAGTAATTATCTCCTATGAATGAGATATAAACAGGAAAAGTGATATGAAAGAAGCTAGTTGGAATGTTGGGTCATAATAGAATGTTATCCCTTATTGGAAATGGGTTAAAGAAGAAACAACATATTTATCCAAAAAGCTATTAAAGTCTTCTAAAAACATACAAATGTAAGAAAACAGGGGTATAGGGCAGGGGAAAAATAAGGGGACACTTCTGAAGGGTGGATAGATTAATGGATAAGAGCAAAAGTAAATCAGTAGATTGAAGAGGAATAGCAATAGGGTAAGAAAAAATGGTACGGAGAAAAATATACATCAATTAAATATAGCTTAGAATGTGAAAGGAGTGAATTTGCTCATAAAATGAAAATTGATAGCCTATTAAAATTTGAATTCAAAAGTATATTGCTTTCAGGGAAAGCTATAAAAATTAGAGGGAGGAGGGAGGGAGAAAATAAAGAATACACGGCAGATAACAAAAGAAAACTCACAAGGAAGCAAAGAAAAGCTGGGTAGCTTTGAAAACAATGTGTGATATTTGTTATATGCATTTTCTTGAAATGAAATGTATTGTTTCATATTGAATTCTCTCATGTTCTGCTGTGTAAACAGCAAAGTTTTACCTTATTTTTTCATTTTTTATTTAAATACATCATTTGTAAAATTTTGCATTAACCTCTACATGTTTCTCTTGGCTCTTAACCCTATGATTTTATAATATGTGAACCAGTAACATGAGCATGACTATTTTATTATAACTATTATCAAGGAGGAGGTATGCTTTTAGGTAATTAACATTCAAATTTGAAAATATTTGGTAGACCAGAGTCAATATAATGGATTTTATATTGATGATAAAAGAGAGGTACAAAAGCTGAATTTTGAGAGGAATTTATTGACACCTCTTTAATAAATAGTATTGAATTAGATGACTCTAAATTGATAAACCATTCTTGAATACCTTGCATCATCTAGATGCTTTGGATTTTTAATGCTACTTAAAATCTGGTGGCTGGAAGTAAACCCCATTGTTGAGATGAAGGTTGACTTATGATAGTTTTCTGAAGATACCCAAGATTGCACAATAATTTTGGAGGTCAATAAATCAACCAACAATCATTTGTTAAACTTTTGCTAAATATTATTCAGGTACCATGCTAAATACTGTCCAAGTTCTTATATAGATACTTGTACTTGGACTAACTAAAATTGAGAAAGATTTTTATGGCATAAACTATTGTTAATCTAGATCTCTCCTAATCTTTACGCTTAATTGCTACAAAACTATTCTCTGGGGTTAATGTCCTGTCCTCAGTAAGTTTACAATCTAATAGGGAAACAACAAGCAAAAGGAACTAGGAAAGTAAGGGTACTGATGGGAAGTGCAGGGAGAACTGTGTTTGGTCACATCTAGTTCCCCAAAATTGAAAAAAATGGAAACAGAGAAGCAAATTCAGAGTGTGATGAGCTGAAAAGCCCAGTTTCTGTCCCCAATAAGGGAAGGAATTGGGATGAATTTGGTACTCATTCTCTAGTCCTCCAATTAGAAAGAAGAAGAGGCTAAGTTATTAGAATGGTGATGAAATTAAAGTTTATGATTTTATAATCTGGGAGGCATCTTATTTCATGTAGTTAAAAAATTAGGCAGGGCAGTAGATGTAGAAGGAAGTGTTAAAGGCATGTTTAAGTCCTCTTTCACCAATACACATATATTAGAATTAGAAGGAAGCAAGCATAACTGCTGTAAACCCTTATCATCTCTCCACTCTATGACAATTCTGAAAATCATGAAATGTATGGTAAATTTTCATTAGCAAACTTCTGATGATGATGATGATGATGATGATGATGATGATAGTGATAATGATCTTCATTTATTTAATATCTCCATTAGGTTCTCATATAATATCACATTGTGTAAAGTATAGGCTCATGTTTCACTGATACCTATAATTAAATAGAAAAGCATCCTTCCATTGAAAAATTGGAATATATTTTCATTCTGATAATATATACGTCCCAAAGCAATGGTAAATGAAAGAGTAATAAAATGTTCAATCATGTTAAAAATGTTATAGTCTCACCTATATTCAAATTGAGTCACATTATGAAATATATTATGGGTTTATCGTTACTCATTTAACTTGCATATTAAATTAAAAACCTCAGTATTTTTCTTATTTGTTTTTATTTGCCTTTTTTTTGTTCATTCTTATTCTAGTGATTTTTTCTGCTTTTTCATCCAATCAAACTTAGGACAAAATCAAGACCAATTAAATAAAAATGGGAACTGGGAATGTCGAGGAGGCATTTTTAGCATGAAAAATAGTAAAAGGGATTTTGATAACCTGATTATCAAGGGCTTGGGTTGATATGAGGGATTTGAAAAAAAATTGCTCACAGTGGATAGAATTCGAGTAAATGTGGAAGTCTGGAAAGGAACATAGTAGCAGCTAGGTAGTAGAGTGGATAGAGTATACTACTTGTAGTCAAGAAAAACTGAATTCAAATTCTACCTTAGACAATTCCTGATTTGCTTCTTCATGCATCACTGAACTTCCCCAAACCTGTTTCCTCTTCTGTAAAATGGGAGTAATAAATTAGCACCTACCTTTCTGGGTTATTGTTAAGAATAAAATGTAAATTACTTTACAAACTTAAAAGTGCTATATCAATTCTAGCTTTTCCTATTGTTATAACTACTGCTTACAACATTTTAATAAACATTGTCTCAGTATGAATAAGCATATCCACTGATAATATTGCGCTTCCTATGTGGTTGACAGTTCTGAATAATTCCTTCATTTGAAACTGTCATAACATTATGATCAACTTGCAGATAAGCCTGTCTTCACTTAAATACACTGGCATTCAAATTGTTGACAAATCTATTGTTGGAATTGCACTCAAAGCCCTTGCAGTTTTATAGAACCTACCTGATTTTGTTTTCCACTGAAATTTTCTTTGAGAATCTATGATCCGCCATTCTCCAAATGATAAATGGTCAAAGGATATGAAGAGACAATTTTCAGAAGATGAAATTAAAACTATTTCCAATCATATGAAAGAGTATTCCAAATCACTATTGATCAGAGAAATGCAAATTAAGACAGCTCTGAGATACCACTACACACTTGTCAGATTGGCTAAGATGACAGGAACAAATAACGATGAATGTTGGAGGGGATGTGGGAAAACTGGGACACTGATGCATTGTTGGTGGAGTTGTGAAAGAATCTAACCATTCTGGAGAGCAATCTGGAATTATGCCCAAAAAGTTGTCAAACTGTGCATACCCTTTGACCCAGCCGTACTACTACTGGGCTTATATCCCAAAGAAATACTAAAGAAGGGAAAGAGACCTGTATGTGCCAAAATGTTTGTGGCAGCCCTTTTCATAGTGGCTAGTAACTGGAAAATGAATGGATGTCCATCAATTGGATAATGGTTGGGTAAATTATGGTATATGAATGTTATGGAATATTATTTTTCTGTAAGAAATGACCAACAGGATGAATACAGAGAGGCTTGGAGAGAATTACATCAACTGATGCTGAGTGAAATAAGCAGAACCAGGAGATCATTATACACTTCAACAATGATACTGTATGAGGATGTATTCGGATGGAAGTGGATATCTTCAACATAGAGAAGATCTAATTCAGTTTCAGTTGATCAATGATGGGCAGAAACAGCTACACACAGAGAAGGAACACTGGGAAATGAGTGTAAACTGTTTGCACTTTTTTATTTCTTCCCAGGTTATTTTTACCTTCTGAATCCAATTCTTCCTTTGTAACAACAACAACAACAAAATTCAGTTCTGCACATATATATTGTACCTAGGATATACTATAAGATTTAATATGTATGGGAATGCCTGCCATCTAGGGGAGGGAGTAGAGGGAAGGAGGGGAAAATTTGGAACAGAAGGGACTACAAGGGATAATGTTGTAAAAAATTACCTATGCATATGTACTGTCAAAAATGTTATAATTATAATATTAATAAAAAAATAAAAAAAATTTGGGAGGAAAAACTAAAAACAAAACAAAACAAAACAAAAAATTTGGTATTTTCTTTCACACCTCTCTCAATTCTTTCCTTAATATTTCCTCTATCTCTCTTATTTTATTTTCAGAGTTCTTATTGAGCTTTTTCATGGCCTGATTCCAATTCTTATTTTATTGGAGGCTTTTTGTTTTTTATTTTATTATCATCTTCTGAGGGTATTTTTGATCCTCCTTATTACCATAACAACTTTTAATTGTCAGAAACTTTTTTTGTTTTCTGATTATTTTCCTAGCCTATTACTTGACTTTTAACTCATTGTTAGAGTAGGGCTCTGTTTCCAGAGTGAAGGATGAACTGCCCCAAACTTCAGTTTTTTTGCGACTATTTTCAGAACTCTTTCTAGGAATCTGACCACAAGCACTCTTTCTGGCCTGGAGCTGTTAGGTGTGTCCCTGCCCCACTGTACCTGTAAAATCTAGTATGCTGGCAAGAGCTATGGTTCCACTGACCAAGGCTGCACTGGGACCATGCACCAGACTCCATGCACTCTGTTGCCAAATACCCTTTTTACTGACCTTCAAAATCGTTCCTGGTGTCCATGGTTCAAAGTTGCAGAAGCCTTCAGCACTGCTGCTGATTCAGAGGTTTCATCTCGGTGCCCCAGAGCTCTGGCCAGACCTTGGCTGGGCTATACCTGCACTGGGTCCCACACTGGTTCCACAGACCTTTTCTGCTGACCTAGGTTCTCTTCAGTGTTTCTGTACTAAGAGTTTGGAAGCCATCAGTACTACCCTGATTCAGAGGTGAGTCAGGACTAGGTCTGGGTCTACAGCTGTGCCAGCACACTCTGCACTGGGACTATCCTGGTTTCACAGACCTTTTCTGCTGAGCTTTTAAGTTGTCCTTGGCTGCAAAATGTTCTACTCCATCTTTTTGGGTGTTCTGATGTTCTAAAATTTGTTTAGAGTCATTATTTAAAATAATTTGGAGATTTCCAGGGGAGAGTTTGGACCAATTCCTGCTTTTACTCCACTATCTTTGCTCTGCTCAATACCCAATCATTTTAAAGGAGTTTTTTTTTCCCCTTCAATATATTTTTATGTTTCCTTTTCCAAGCTGTTTTTTCATATTTTTACAGTATTTCTTAGTCTTTCCTTACATAATTTTAAAAATTCTTTTTGATCTCTTCCAAGAGAAACTTTTCAGCTTGAGACCAATTTATATTCCCCTCTGAGGTTTTCCATTTTGCTACTGCTCTCTTCTCAGTTTGTGTTTTGATCTTCCTTGTCATCATAGTAGCTTTCTGTGGTCAGGTCTCTTTTTGATTTTTTTTTGCTCATTTTTAAACTTTGTGCTTTGCTCCTAGGGCATAGAGGACACTGTCCCAGGTGTTTGTTTGTTTGTTTGTTTGTTTTTTCACCAGAGGAATGAGGCCCTCTTCTCACTATCTTACTATGCTGGATCTGGAAGTGCTGGCAGCTTTTCTGCTATACAAGGTTGGCTTAGCCTGTTTTGCAGAGGATTAAGGATTCACAATTTGCCTTTTATACTGGGACTAAACATCTCACAACTGGTCTTCTGAGCCCCTAGCTAGCTGAGCCGGGACCAAGGGTCCTCTGCTTCTGAATTTGCAGCTAGATTACCCACTCCATGTCTCTGCTGAAATGTATTTAGCATTCATCCAAATGAGGCAGACCTTTGTTGAAGTCCTTCTATTTTAAACTGAAAAAGTGCTTCACTCTAAATTTTTGTGGACATTGTCAATCCAGAATCCATTTAGAAGCTTGATTTAGTGTTGTTTCTGAGGGAAACTCTGGAGAGTTCAGGAACTTTCTGGCTTTTTTCTACCATACTGGCTCTGCCTTTTCACACATCCGTGAGTTTTGTAAGGCCTGCAGAATCATTTGCCAAGACCACCGTAAGTGATGATGAGCTAAAAACTAGAAACAACCTCTTACTGCTTGAATTCTATAAATTGTGCACTTAGTGTGGCCTATAAATATCCAAATTGACAAAAAATGGATTCCCAATTCCTGATCTGGTCTATCCCATATGCAAAAGTAATACCCAGTATAATATAACTGACAATTGATTATCTAAATTTTGCTTGAAGATTTCTAAAAATAGGAACTTATCAACTCTTGAGGGAATTGTTTCTTTTTTGGACCACTGTACTTGTTAACAAGGTTTTCTTGCCATGAAAGAAAAGTTTAGTTCTTTGAAACATTCTTCTTTTGCTCCTGGTTCTATTCTTTTGGGCCAAATAGAATAGGTCCAATCTTTCTCTTACATGATAGTTACAACTTTCAGCCCTGAGCACCTTCTCCCCCCAAAACCTTCTAATTCTACCAAATCTCTTCTTCTCTAGGCTAATCATGCTAATTGATTCACTTGGTTCTCATTTTTCATGAATTCAAGGACCTTAACAATCAGCTATCATTTTATAGACACTCTGGCTTATAAATGTCTGTAAATATTAGTACTCAGGACTAAATTCAACACATTTACTAAGATAATATCTGACAATAGCACTTTGGTGGATCAGATGCTTAATAAATGCTTTTTTTGAATCTGAATGCTTGATATAATGAAAAAAATCCTGACATAAGACATATTCAAAAATGAAAATGAATGCCTTAGTCATTAGAATTCTATATTGCTGGAAGCTTTGAAGTAGAATGTGGGGAATCTTGGGTCAAGGAATCTACAGATTCGACAACATATTTGTCTAGATATTCATATGATTTCATTTCAAGAAGTTTGTAAGCTAGTGGTTATACCTGCGATTTCACTAGTATAGAGAACTCCCAAAAGACATATTCCCTCTATCAATTCAGGTTCACCCTTTGCAACATCCAGTCTTAAAGAGCTACCTAAGGCAAAGGGCAACAAAACTCCCCAATGCTGCAGGTACTACATTAAAATGTAATTGTAATTGTTTAGCAAAGTAAATAAAAACAAAATAGAGCAAAGGAAATGTTTATTTATGATTTTATAAGTCAATATACAACCTTCAGAAATCTATTTGATTTAATACTATAATTCTTAGAACACACATGTCAGAGGAAGGACTTGAGCCTAGGTTCAAGATTAGCTCTCTAGTAATTAAGTCATACTGCCTCTCATATGAATGCTATATTTCAGACAAATTGGACAACTATCTTTTCTGAAAACTCAACAAGTCATCTCTACATACCCTCAGAACATTATTTTTGCCTTCCTCTTCAACTTTAACTCTTTTACCTTGATCACATTTTACTAAAGTTAAAATTATCTATATAAGTAACATGCTCTTTGTGTCAGAGGCTATTTTCATCTTTGGATACACAGTGTCAGTCATGATGGCTCAGATATAGCACACAATTAAGAACTACATAGGATTGCACTTGATTATCTGGGGGAATGGTTTGGACTGGAATCAGGGCTTCTTAAACTTTTCCCACTTGTAATCCCTTTTTGCCTGAGAGATTTTTACATGACCTTGGGTATATGGGTATATAAAATAGGTGTACAAATTAAACATTTACTGCTTAACAAATCATAATTTCATGACATATAGGTCATGAGTCACTATGTAAGAAACTGGAGACTATTATCATCTGAAATTTCTTCTGATTCTGAAATTCTACACATTCATGACTGATACATTCATGATTATGTAGTGGGGGTGTTAGCATTTTTCAGGATTCAAAAGTTCTGTAAGATGTATGAATAGACTAAGTGAAAGATACTTAACAAGAAGTAAGATTCTGATAACCCATTCCAAAGTCAGATTTGCTCATTCAAATGACTAAACTAGAAATACACGTTATATACATTATTTTATTACCTACAATAGTTTGAAGGGTAGCTGTGAAGGGTTTTAAAAAGAGGCTAGCTGAACTCAAAAGATGAAAATTCAGCAAGTCTATTTTAAACCTAAAATTAATGCTTTCAGCCAATGTCACAATTTAGAAGAAATAACACAACCAAGCAATGAAAACTAATGAGTATCAGCAATTTTCTTTTAGATAAGGCCAACTATGCTTTGCAAATGATACTTAACAATCATTTCTTCCCATAATGCAACTTTCTCAAGGTTCACAAACCAGTTACTTTGGCATTTGTTTCTAGCAGATGCAGTAAAAGGGCTTCTTGACCACCACACTTTCCTTTTAAAGAAATATATTCATTTGCAATAATAATGAACTGGAAATGCTGACTCCTAAAATATGTAAACAGTTTTGTATTGTTAGTATGCATTTCAAATAGTAAGAAATAGTCCTCTTTCCAGCTTCAACTAATTGGTTTATTGTTCCAATGAACAAGAGACAAGAAAAATAGTTGGTTATAGGGCTTTCATCTTAGTTTATTCTAAGAAATAACTCATTGAAACCTCTTCAAGCTCAGACACAAGCAGCTACACATGGGACTATGTCTCCAGAGGATTCATTAAGCGAATGCCATTCTGGTTTGCGAAATCAACAAATGAACACTTCTCTAACCTTTACTACACAATAGCCTCCAGACTGTTTGTTCTTTATTTCCTGACCAGCACATCAGAATAACTTCATAGCAGAAATACTTGAATAAGAACTTCTATTTTTTTCTATTTAACTGAGTTTCAATTTCTATTTGGTTAAATGATTTTGCCTCCTGATAAAAAAGCAATAAAACTTATCGCATAAGCTAAACTGGACTTTGGGAAAGACAAGTTAAGAAGCAATAAACAATTCAATGTGGAAATAGAAAGAAAAATGTGTATTAAGATATATTTAAAATATTGCTTCTAATAAATGGATTTATTTTTAATATCAAAAAGTTTTACTTTCTGAACATAGGTATTTATTTTGTGATTGATTGGATTAAAATAAAAAACTTAAAGACAAAATTATCCAGAGAATGCTTTTAAAATGATGTGGGGAGGAGGGAGAAGGAGGTTCAAAATTTTCCTGGGGTTATTAGCCTTCCTGTTATTTCATCTTTTTTTTTTTTTTTTTTTAAATGTGGACCTGATTTTGGATAAATAAATAAAATAATAAAATGATAAAATATTGGATCTGAATATTTTGCTTCTCCACGTTAGAATAAAGGTGGTTTTTTTTGTTGTTGTTGTTTTTTTTTTTAATCAATGGCTATCAAATTTCTTTTTATTTTAAGTGGAATAGAACCAGTGCAATTGACAAGGATCTTCAGCAATGCCTATGCATATCTTAATGACAGATAACAACTTACTAAATATGTTATATATTGGATAATTTGTTCTTTTTTTCTGACTTCTCTTATTGTTTCTGCATATGTTGTTTTTTCTGTTGACCAATTCTGATTTTTGAGGAGTTATCTCCTTCAGTGAGGATTTAGACTTGAACAATTCTCATTTTTAAGGATTTGTTTTGTTTAGTATTTTGCCTTACATCTCTTTTATCATTTGACCAACTCCAATTTTAAGGAGTCTTTTTGGTTTATTTTGTTTGGTTTTAATATATTTGTGCTTCTCTTACCAAACTGTTAATTCTACCCTCATAATTTTCTTGTCAAGCTTTCATTTCTTTTTTTTTTTCATTTTTACCTCTACCATTTTATTTGTTTTTAAAAATCATTTTTTTAATCTTAAAAAAAAACTTTTTCTTTAATATGTCTAGGAATTATTGTTGGGCTTGTGCTCAATCTATATTTTTTTTATTGAAGCTTTCCTTATAGATTTTTTCTGAGTTTTTTCCTATTATCAGAGTAACTCTGGTCAGCTAGTCTCTTCAAGTCCTGGACAACTATTTGTCAAAATCACTGTAAGTAGTAAGAGAATAAAAAATTTTCAGTTTAGTCTTTTGAGTTTTCACAAATTTACATGGGAAAATCTGGCCCTGGGAGTGATAAACAGAGACTACTTTTTGTTACTGAATCATTAACTTAGCTTATTCATATACCTCATGTAAGTTTTGCATCAGAGCATTCATGGCTTTCACACACAATCCTTTGTGTGCGTTTTTGTTATGTGAATACCTAAGCCAGCAATTACCTTAATTTACTCATGTTACATGACCAAGATACCTCCTTTTTTGTATTTAAATATCTCTGATGAGATCTTTTACACTACCTTACAGACAAATTGTTATACATAACATACTGCTTTGTTTTGTTTTTTTATTTTTTCCCCATTATACTTCTCTCCATTGTTGATTTGCTTGGTTTAAGTAGCAATATAGCATCACTAGTATATGGGTATTCAAAAGTCTTTTTAGTTGATTTGTTTCAGGGATAAACTTATAAAGCCCAAAAGAATGCTACCTATACCCTTATTTTCTTCCTATTGAATTGTGAGAAAAAGTCTAAATTATTCCTCTATTTCCTTCCTTTTCCAACTAATATTTCACATCATTTACAGAAAAAGTTCTTTATAGATAATGTTGATAACAACAATTCTTCATCAACTTTCACTAGTCTTAGCACAGAGTATTAATTATTTTGTTTTTATTAGATTGGCAGGTAGGTGGCATAGAGTATAGGATTTGGAATCAAGAAAATTTAAATTTGAATCCTGGTTCAGACATTTACTAACTGTGTGACTCTGAGTCCTTTACATCTATCAGTTCAATGTTTTCTTGGTTCTTCTCATTTCATTCATATACCCATCTATTATTTTGTACATATGGCATAGGAAAAATTCTGATCTGGTTTTAATCTTAGCTTTATCCATTCCTATCTTGAAGATTTTTATTATTTCTTCATAAAAAAATCCTAAGATTGAAATAGTTTTCAAAGACTTCTTTCAGTTTTAAAATATCTAATCTCTTGATCATTTTATTGATATGTATATAAACATATGTATACATTTACATATATTTTAAATACACACATAGATGCATGTGATTTGATACATACATACAAATGTATTTGTACCTAGTCTCAAATTCTCCCCTGAGCTTTAATATCACATTAATTATTGTCTATTGGACATTTCAAAGTGAATGTCCTGGAAACACAGCATATCCTAAACTAAATTCATTCTTTCCCTCTTCCTAAGACATCCTGCAGACTTCCCCATTACTATTAAAAATAACTTCACCTTTCCAGTATCCTAGATTTATAATCTCAACACTTGCTCTTCTTCCACATAGCTAATGAATTGCCAAATTATGCTCCTTCTACTTTTATGTGTTTTGGCCATATTCCTTTCTTTCCATTTGCATAGTTCCCATGTTAGTTCTTTTCTTTCATCACACCTCATCTACACAATTGAAGTAAAGTCCTAATTCGTCACACTCCACTCCATTCCATCTTATCCATTATTGCCCAAATAATTTTATTTAAGTGAATATTTAACTACCAGAATTCTCTCTCATGAGACTAGTCTGTAAGAGAAAATATAAATTCTTTTGTTTAGCTTTTAATACCTTCTTTAATTTGGCAATAACCTATCTAGGTTTGTTGTACATTACTTTTCATTCTATCCTCCACAAAACAGTCAGACTGGCTTCCTCTGTTTCTTATATAATACTCTCTTCTTTTATCCTTTTTGCTTTTCATTAGCCATACTCCATTATTGAAATGCAATATCTTTTGAGTTCTTTCTCATAGAATCCTCATTATCTCTTTCCCAAGTAATCTATTCAACTCTTTTTATTTACTTACGTTAATGTTATGTTTCTGCTATAGGTATATGTACATTTGCATATATGTAAACACATGTTATGTAAAAAATCTGCATTAAATAAAAGATAGTTTGAATAGGGATTTTTCTTTTTTCAGAAATTTACTTGCTTTTCCTTTTTATTTATTCACCATTTAGTTATTTAGTTAATATTTCCCCCAGCTACATTTAAACATCTTTTTACATTAAAAAAAAAAAAAACCTTTTGAATTCCAGATTCTTTCCCTACTCCCACCAGAGAAGGAATTTATTGTGTCTGAATACAAAATTGAAGTATTCAATCTATGTGTGTGTGTGTGTGTGTGTGTGTGTGTGTGTGTGTGTGTGAGAGCATGTGTGTGTGTTACTTTATTTTTCTTGAGGTTCTTTTATTTTGAGGGGATAAGAGATCTATGTTTTCTTTCACAACATGGCTTTTATGTTTTACATAAGTCCACATTTTTTTTAATGGAGGCTGGGAACACTTTTACAGCAAATTTATCTGATAAGGTATAATAATGTTACTGTTTTGAAGTTGTGAACTGCTCCAACCATTCTGGAAAACAATTTGGAACTATTCACAAAGTATCATAAGACTGATCATATCATTTGACCAGCAATACCATCATTAGGTCTGTACCCCAATGAGATGAAATGAAAAGGAAAAGGACCCAAATGTACAAAATATCAATAACAGCTTTTTTGGTTTCTGTAAAGGAATGGGAATCAAGGTGGCACCCATCAATTGGGAGGATATTGTAAATTATCTGCCATAAAAAGAGGAAGAAAAAAGCTTTTACAGCTGAAGGAAAAAAGGAGGAGAAGGGGAAAACCGCACTCTCATTAGAATTGGCTCAAAGAACAAAACACACTCAATATGGGTATAGAAATCTATCTTAACTTATAAGAAGGGAAAGGGATATGGGAAGGAGAGGTATGTGATAAAAGAGAGTACATACTGGGGAGAGAGTAGTTAGTAACAAAACATTTTTTGAGGACAGGGTGAAAGTAGAGAGAGAATAAAATGGGGGAGGTACAGTTAACAATTTTGAAACAAGTTTCTCTGATAAGGCCTCATTCTCAAACAGAAGGAATTGAGTCAAATTAATTTTTAAAAAAGTGTTATGCCCAAAAGATATGATTTATGCCTGAAGAGCTATACATTCATGTATATCATTTGGCCTAACAATACCACTATTGCACATCTACATGAGGCCTTTCCTGGTGACTTTAGTAGCTAATGCTTCTTCACAATAATATATACTTTGTGTATATTCTATTATACATATTTGTGGATTTTTGATTTGACAGAAGGCAGGAACATTATTACTTAGCCTAATATTAATGATAGGTTTCAATCTTGGACAAAATATGAAAGTTTATAGAAAAAGCAAACATTAATGGTACTCAAATTTTTCCTCAGACCACTTCTTAGTAGTTTCTCTGAGTAGTGTGAATCTCAAACTGAGCTACTAAGTTACTGTCCATTCTCTCTACTGCGCATTCTTGAGGAGAAAGCAATGAAAGGTATGGGATGAGAGAGACATTAATCAATAGGTTTTTTTTATTGCAAAACAAAAGTGCAAAGTGCAAAGCAAAAAGGATAGAAAAGAGAGGTATTCTGCTGAACACTAGGAATGTAAAAGGGGGCAAAAGCTATTCTCTGCCTTTGAGGAACTTATGGCTTAATTATGTGAATAAACATTTACTGTTTTACTTAGTAAATTATCCTGGCTACCTAATATGTGGCTTTAGATTAATAACAAAAAAAATTAGCAGAAATTGAGTTTCAATTTTTTGTAAGCTGAAAAGTTTGTAAAATAGATAACAAAAATTATGAAATTCTCTTTTATCTTCATTGATAGGCCCTGTTTTAGAAAAAGACCAAGAATTTTGGACAGGGGAACAGTCAAGTCTTCTTCCTTCTGTGTTTATCAATATCAAGACTGTTTCTCTTTCCCCAAATTTTATCTCTAAACATATTTTTCATGACTTATATTTGTACCAGTTATTTTCTATATACAAATCCCATTGAAACCGCATTTAAAAGTAAGAACAGAAACATTAGCAGAAATATTTAAACAAAATTGTAGTGTTTCGACTAGCTCTCTGGAGGATCTCAGGACCAGTCTTGTTCTTAGTGGAGGAGTGCAGGAGGCAGGAGAACCACCAGAAAGATGGTCAAAGATGGAATGTCTCTATTTCTAGTTCTCTCAGCCCTTAAATACTTCAGTATGATTACATCATTATAGCACACTAAGTATGTGTGAACCAGAGAACCATTACATCACCATACTAAGTATATGTGAATTAGAGAACCATCATCTCATCAATCACACTGAGTTAACACTCCACTGTAAGTGTCTTTGATTCAAGTATACTTTTCTCAGAGTTCCCCAATATCTGTGGTTTTCTACACAAAACCAGTTGAAACAGTAACTGACTGATTTTTTGTGCCTGAAGACCTCTATCTTTATCAATGGAAACATGGTTAGTAGTCATAAAGATTGTTTAGAAATAAAAGAGTAGATATATATGTCTGTGTGTGTGTGTCTGTGTGTGTAATACATATAGCAGGAAGAGTAATAATGGTTAACATTGAGATGTTTATGACTTGTAGAATTTTTATATGTGTTATATTGAGGACTAAAAATAGTAATGCATTTTATTTTAAAATTTTATTGATATGATTTGTTTTTATGTTTATACATTATTTCTACTTTATGAGAGGTCTACTAGAAGAAATAATATAGTTAAGAAAAAAATACAGTGATCTCATATGAAAGTGAATACAATATTTTAAATGTGTATTATCTCCTTTTACCACTCTATTAAAAAAAGTGAACAGAAATAAATTTCCCTTGCATCCACTACCACATAAAAATGAAAAGAAGAATACTTTATCACAAACATGCATAGTCAAGCAAAACAGATTTCTTCAGTAATGCTACACAAAAATATAAGTCTCATTTTATACTCAAAATCAGTCCTCTCTGTAATGAATGACACATTTTATCATCAATCTTAGAGAATCTTGAATGGCCATTCATTGCATTTATAATAGTGCTTACATTTTTTAAAGTTTATATAAACTTTACAGTAGTATTGTTTACACACACACACACACACACACACACACACACACACACACACACACACACACATATATGTTTTTTTGTTTGTTTTTTTTAACTGATGCAATTGGGGTAAAGTGACTTGCTCAGAGTTACAAAGCTAGAAAGTGTTAACTGTCTAAGGCCAAATTTGAACTCAGTTCCTCTTGACTTCAGAGTAATGTTGTTAATGTATAATTTTCCCTCTTGGTTCTGAACATTTCATACTTCAGCATATAGCGTTCTCAGAATTGTTCCTTTAGAAAATTTTATAGTATAAATTGTTTTGCATACTTCATATTTATTACATCAGTTGAAATAAATCTTTTTCATGACTCCCTTGAAATCATCTATTTCACACTTTTTTTACAGCACAATATTATTTAACTCATCATATGACACCTTATTCAGCTTTTCTCTAATTGACAGATAATTTTCTAGTTTTCAGCTTTTTGTTATTTAAAAAAGAACTCAAATCTTTTTGTACTTCCAAGCATTATTTCTTCTTTGGTCACTTTTGGATTTAGCAGTATATATGGCTAGGTGTATCTCAGGAGAAAGGCTATTATATATTTTGTATATATAATAATTATTTTAGATTTCTTTTTTATTTCTCTATACTGGGTTTTGATTGATAACATCTAGAAATGCTGATGTTTATGAATTTATTTTACATCTGCAAATACATTGACATTATTATTTCTATTAATTTTTAGTTGCCTAGGTTTCTTTAAGTATACTATCATATTATATGCAAAAAGTAATGGTTTTTCATCTTTACCTGTTGTTATTTTCTTAACTTTATTTATTTCAAATTGAAATATAACAAAAAATATTTGTTTTGTCCTCAAATTTATTGGAAAGAATTTCTTTCTTTTGTAGTTGGGTCTGGAGTCAGGGAAACATAATATAAATATGAACTGAGACATTTCCTAGCTACGTGAATATAAGCAAGTCATGTAACCTCAGTATTCCTCAGTTCTTTCAACTATAAAATGGGGATAATAATAGCATGTGCCTCACAAGACTATTGTAAAGATAAAATGAATATTTGTAAAGGGCTAAGCAAAAGACCTGGAACATAGTAGGTATTATATAAATGTTTGGTCTCTTCCCCTTCCATTTCTCTTACTCTTTATACTATTAATTTCAAGACACAGTCCAATCATTGTTATATTTTCTAATGTTTTGTATATGGAATTGAACAATTTTGTCAAAAGCTTTTTTCAGTATCTATGAATATGATTATATGACATTAATTTTGTTATTACATTGTTAATTAAGTTTACATATTTTCTAAATTCAAACTAACCATGCATTCTTAGAATAAAATCAACCTTTTCATATGTAAACCCTTTATGATGTATATTTTATCTTCTTTGTTAAGATTTATTGAAAATTTGTTAGTTTTCTTTTTAGGTTTTGATTTTTTCTTATTTTATATCAAGACCATAAGTAATCAACAAGTTTCCACATTTTTGACATTTTTGATAACAATGCAACATTGGAATTAGTTGTTCTTTGAATGTGTGTGAATCTAATTACTCCTGACAATATTTTCTTTTGAAGATTATTTATATCATATTCATTTTTCTCCTCTAAAATCAGGTCATTTAAATTCTCTTGTTTTGTACATTTTATTTCAATTATGTTATCTGTTTTGTTGTCATATGTTAGATAGAATACTTTCTAATAAAAACCTTTTAGTTCTACTTAACTTAACTTAACTTCTGATTTCTTTTCCAAGTTTGATACTTATAATTTGTTTTTGTTCTTCTTTCTGTAGCACATTAAATTATGGTATTTTTTAAATCTACTTTTATTTATGAATTCAAATTGTTTGCTATTAATTTTGTCAACTTCCCCTTTGAATTTCAGGATTTTGACTTTGATGTTTAACTAGAGGTTTTACATTGGTAGATTTTCTATTATTTTTATTGCTTCTCACTAATTTTTTTTAGCATTTTAGTTATTTTCAATTCGTTCTGCTTTTTCTTCTTCCTTTTTCATTAAAATATGTTTAAAGACATTAATTTTTTGCTTTGAGTGTGTCTTCCAAATTTTGGAATATCATTATTGTCTTTATTGAATTTTTATGCTTTTTTATGATTAGTAATTTGATCCACCCATGTTTCAGTGTTAGGATTGGTTTCTAATAGATTTTTAATGCTATAATCTGTAGTTCTTTATTTAATATAAATTTTGTTCTTTTCTGATGAGTAAAAGATTTATATACTATTTCTGGTTTTCCACATTTGTTTATAATGTTTTCCGATTCTTTAAGTGGATCAATTTTTGCAGATGACATATACAGCTGAAAACATGTGTATGCTCCTTTTTAGTTTGAGTAAATAATCACCAGAAATCTATGTTATCAATTTTCTTAAAATTCTGTTTATACCCTCAAGCAATCAACTAAATAAGTATTGTTAGAATTATCTAAATCTGAGATAGGATAAATTGAGGGCCTTTGTTGTTTTGTTTTTTTTTCATTTTTAACTAATTTAGCTTTTCCTCTTAAATATTATGATGCTATGTTCCAATTTATATCCCTGTTGAGTTAAATATATTTATGTACCGATCTCTTTGTATATGTATGAAGTTATTCTTGGGTGTAGATTTATGCTTTTTTTTTTCCTTTTGACATGTTCCATTTCATATTCCATGCTCCTTTAAAGTGACAGTTAAATCTTTTGTATTACCAATTGTTGAATCTCTGAATTCTTTATTTTTCCAGAATTCTACAGAACTCATTATTTCTAGAATTTTAAAAAATATTTATTCTTTAGTTTTGAAGCTATGCATTGGCAATTACATTTATAGGAGTATTCACATGAGGTTTCTTTCTGGAGGTGATCAGCAGATTCTTTCTATTAACACATGGTTCTCTTCTTAAATATATTTAAGCAAATTTCTTTAATGATATCTTAAAACATGATATCCAGAAAAAAGAAAAGGATAAAAGGAAGGTGATAAATTTTGTCATATTCCTACACTCAATCCATTGATTATGTTAACTATGGCAGCCAAATTTTTCTTTATCTTCTTACTTTCTACCTACTTAAAAGCAGCAAAGCTCTTCACAAAATTCAAGATTCTCAGGCTGCCATACATCATTCTGCTCAAACTCCTGAGTTGTTAATCTATTTGTCTTTCATTTATACCCATAATCAAATCTATTACATCTAGCTTCTTAATTAATTCCCTATTCTTAATTATGATGCTTATTCTTGAGATGTTTGAACCAACTGAATTTCAACTCCCAACATGCATTTTTTAATGTCCCTGAGGCTATGAAGTTATACTGCCATAGAGTTTGGAACATTACTGGTATTTTTTAAAACTTTGTGGGTTGATTGACTGATTAGTAGTAAAGTATCTTCTTGTGCTATTGTAGATTTTTAAACAAATCACAGAGTGAACAATTATCTGATGATGAATGTCTCCAAACTCATAAAAACAAATCTTCAGACTATAGGGGAAAAAGTACATTATCAGATGCCAAATTCTCCCCACCCAAATCTAGGTTTGTAAGAACTCTCAGGGCAAGTTAGACAAGATGATAAAATAATTAAGGACATACATTTATGCTCTACTCCACAACTACTTTATACAGATCAAGAAAATACACTAGAATGTAGTGGATAAGTGCAGTCTGTTAGTAAATATGTGGGAGGGAAGAAAGAAAAATATGGATGTAGGGCAGGCAGAAAATATCTGTAATCTAAAACAGTTGAAACATCTAAGAATTAAAACCAAGAAATCCAAGATAAAAATCACATTGAATCATTTCCTACCTTAGATTAGTAAAGATAGAATAAAGAGTAGATCTAGTAAAGAATGGATATTTAAAGCATGGAATGCAGGAAGATGGCAAGAAGTCTTTGATTCAGCAAGATGGAAAATAGCTGTCAATTGAAAATTCTCTTGTTCACCACTGAGTATCTGGCCACAGATATAGTGCCAATTGAGTAGGGGGACCTGAAAAGGAATGGGTGTTCCAGGATGGATATTGTATATGAACCTGAGGCAATACACTGATCAAAAGGCAAGTTCAGAGCAAGAAGCCACTAAATTAGCTATGATCACAGGCGAAGAATATTGCAGTTCATGCCTCCAGCCCAGTCTGACACTTGTAGCAGAAAAAACAGGGGATTAATCCCAGATCAAAGAAGAGCTCTGGAATTAAATCACTCTGAATCAACAGAGGTTTTCAGCTATTATGACAGTGGTCATGTCCAACAAGAGTCTATTAGAACTCCTGTAGGAATAAACCCATGTGTTTTGCTCATATTGCAATTTAACTTGCAAAGCTCAGATTAATACAGCAGTGAACAGACTTTGCCCTGGATCAGACCACTTTGTAAGGACTGAAAATTTTCTATTCCTCAGCCCATGCTAGTCTTGAGATCTTGAAATAATATAAAATTCAACACCCCCCTTCCTCCCAAAAAGCAAAAGTGTTCTAGAGTAAACAAATCCATTCTAGGTATCTCTGCTAGAAGTGTGCAGAACTCAATCCTAAAATAAAATCTGAAGTTAGGAAGTAGGTTGGAAGAATAAGTGAGCAAAATATAAAGGCTATTATGGTGAAAGGAATGCTCAAATAACTAACCCAGAAAGAAGGGAATGACTCCAAAACATCCACAAGCAAAGCCTCAAAGAAAAATACCTTGGGAACAAGTTAAACTAGAATTCATGGAAGAAATATACAAATAGAAATTTTTCCAAATAAATGAGACTATTAGAGGGAAATAATTGGAAAAGTATCAAGAATTATAGAAGAAAAAAGAAAGTAAATTAAGTTTTGCATAAGGATGACAAAATCTTACCAAAATATAAACTCCCTAAAATTAAAATTAGATAAATAGGAATTTTTGATTTCCTGAGACAATAAGAAATGTTAAAATTAAATCAACAGACTGAAAAAGTAGAAGTGAGGTCTCTCATTGAAAACAACTGATGTAGAAAGAAGTCCAGGAGAGAATTTAAGAATTACTGAATCGCATCTCCCCCCAAAAATTGGAAACACATCCTTTCCAAAAAATATTCTAGATGTTATGTTTCAAAAATTAAAAAAAAAGAAAACTGTTCAAATCTCTTAGAATCAAAGTCTAGATCAAAATTAGAGGAAGGGTAGAGTAAGGCAAGTATCAGCCCTAAGCAAAACAATTTCTAACTATAATTATACAAATATATAGTTTCCTTTTTTTGTGATATACTGCCAATGAAATAGAAATAAGGTGGAGTGGCAAACAATTAGAGAATATTTGAAAAACGTATAATGTTTGAATGTGATCAAATATTACTGTGTTTTAAGAAATTATAATCTACATGGATTCAGAGAAACCTTGATTACATAAATTAATGCAACTTAATGTGAGTAGATCCAGGAGAACAAGGTTTCCAAAACAACAATGATATTGTAAAGACAACTTTGAAAGACTTGGAAGTCTAATTTATAAAATGGTCAATACAATATGGATCCACTATGAAACATGTTAAAAGTTCCTGACAGAGAGGTTATGAACTCAAACTGCAAACTGATAAACACATTTTTGAACATAGACAAATTGGGGGTTTGTTTTATTTGATAAGTTGTAACTTCTTTCATTTTCAATGGAGGTGGAAGAATGTAAATAGGAAGAAATTACAATTTTTATTGACAAAAGCAATATTTATTGTTTTTAAGTCCTTTTGCTTGAATTCTGGAATCAAAGCCATCTAGAACTCAGTCATTTCAAAGCCATAATGAAATTTTGCAGGAGTACTTTAGTAGAGGTGTACAATTTTAGATTTCATTAATAGGAATCCATTAATAGATTTTTAAGAATAATTAATATAATAAGCTCACTGCTTTTTGTTGTGGTAAGACCTAATCTGAATTAGCTCTTTGCTATACACTGTATTTTAAGAATATAACTAACAAATTGGAAATCATGAAGAAAGAATCATCAATATGGCGACGTGTCTAGAAGACATGTCATATGATGCATGCATGAAGAATCTGTATGCATTTAACTCTAGAATTGCAGACTAAATGTGGATATGATTACTGTTTTCTAATACTGAGAGATTGTCATGTGAAAGAGAAATCAAACAATCTTCATAGCTCTGGAAAGCACAAGTAAGTCAAAAGGGCAGAAAATAAATAGAAGCCACATGGGAGATTTAAAAGCAAAAACTATTTTAGAGTTACTAATGCTGTCTAAAATTGGAATATGCTAGCATACAAGATAATGAATTCCCTATTACTAAAATAATTCAAGCAAGATCTTGATGAGAAACTGACAAGGATAGAGGGATTCCTACAAGAGAAGGTAGTTTATACTAAGTAACCTCTAAGATAATTTTTAATTTCCTTATTTTTAGATAAACACTTTAGTCTATTTTTGATAGATATGACTTGGTATTTCACAACTTTTGCATATTTTTGTTAACCTGAGAACCCCCCCTAATTAGTGTGAGAATATTTCGGAACTTTGTAACATTGCCCAATTCTTGAGGCTAAAATTCAGAGCCCTTTTGTGCTGTTTCTGCTCCTAAGTAACCATTATTACTGACTGCCCAGCTGACATTATTTTGTTTATCATAACCTTTTTTATAGCTTCTGTGATAACCTGTGTAAATTCTTGCACAATTAGGTGACGTAAGTCAATTTTCAAAGAATTGAAAAACTTAGCCAAGTAAGCTCTTTATAGCTCAGCCAATCATTTCTCCAACCAGAATATCATTAGTGATAGTATGTGACATTGATTTGTCTCTACATTTACATGGAACAGCTTAACTACTAGATAATAAAACTTTATGAAATTAGAATAATATGAAAAAAGCTAGTCTAAATTCATTGCATATTTTAAAAGAAGTTGATTTTTTTTATTCTCAAGTATTTAAAATATCTTGAACAAGGCCACCAAAATATTTCCTTGTAGAATTTCTCTGTAAATCTTATTTAATAAAAGGATATTACTGTTCATTTATAATTAAAATATCAATTACATAAAAATTGTCTCTTTACCACAGGGAGATGAATTTTCACAGGGTAAAAAGGAAGGTAGAGGTAGTTGTATGTGTATGTATGTATGTATACATGCATATATACATAAATCTGATTGCTTTTCCTATTTTTGCTTCCTTTGTAATCTCTCCCCCCTGCTCTTTCTCTCTCTCTGTCTCACTGTCTCTTTTTCTCTCATCTTCCTCTTCCACTATTCTTTTTTAATGTCTAAACATATCTACTGATACATATGTATACATGTAATATGCATATATTTAAATTATAAAGATACATATGATATATATGTGATATAAGTATATTTAAATATACATACATCTCTACATTTTAAAATACCAATATATCTTATGTATGGGGGATTGGATTGGAAAAGTCTCAGTACCTCATATATTCTTAAAATCATATGTATTTTTAAGTTAATTTATGTCTTTTTGTGGATGAGGTGCAGCATAGAAAATGTTCAGTACCACAGACAGTTCCCTAAAATTGCAAACTTCTAGAAGTTGCAGAAAAAAATGCTGTTCCACATTTATAAAGGGAACTTCTCACTAGGAACAAACAAAAGCAATAGTATGGATCTCTCCACATACCTACTTCCCCCTCCACATCATCCCCCTGCAAAAAACAAACAAACAAACAATAACACAACAGAACATAATATATAACATGAATTAACAAGGTCTGTATTTTGATACTTGAATCAAACAAAGTTTGGGTCATAGGCATTTCTTTTTCCATTTTTTTTTCAGTTCACACAATTAATATAGACTCTTTTCAATGAGTTTTCAATGGCTGTAACCTTTATCCCGGAAGCTCAGAAACGTCCTGGGCTTTGATTCCCATCATTGTAATGTAATTGTTAAAGCAAGAACATTTAAAAGACATTTCTATCTAAAAGGAATCACCTGCTTTTTCCTCAGACTCTGCACTGACTCTCCTTAAGAGTGACCAAAGTCTTCAGTAAGAATGCATCTATTTTCATCACTCACTTGAAAACTGATGATGAGAGAGTTATCAAATATGATCATCAATTTTGTTATATCTTTATAGAAATCTTATGTAACTTTTAACATATGAGAGATATTTTGTCAGGGAGAAAGGTTTAAAATATTCTAACAAATCAAATGCTTTCTTATAATTAATAGTTATTTTGACAACCTATATTCTTTAACTTTCATATTTACTAGAGAACTTATTTTTCTATTATATTAATAGTCAATTATTAAATTAGGATCTAGGCTTTTTCTCAACTAATTCTTCATTATGACCCAACACTTGTAGAAGGTGAGCCTTTGAAACATGGCTGATTGAGATTAATCCCAATCTTTGGGGAACATTCTGTTTAATTTTGGGCCATATCTTACCCAAGGAGGAGATATTTCTGTTCAAGTGTAAATAAAATACAGTTTAGAAGAGTTCTTAGCCTCTATGAAATGAACCCCTTACTTATATCCTTCTACTAGAGTTTAGGATGACCTTGGTCATGAAGGAGAAAACTAACCAGAGTGGTCTGGATGGAGATGAATGCCCCTGTTTACATTTCCAGAGGCAACTGAGTTATGGTCTCAGCAGAAGGAATTGAAGACTTCAACCATATGTCCTTATTAAATGTCAACCAATTAGAGTTGATTTTTCAGTTGTTAAGGAATTCCTTTTCAAAGATGTTTTTAAACTTTCAGTTTCTCCATGGCTTTTGTTTTTATCAAGAGAAATCATTGACCATCATTTTATTGATTGCCAAATAGCCTAATTAAGAAACTGATTATTAATTAACATAGAAACTCTCTTCCTTGTGTTTTTCATTTGTCCAGTTATAAGGAAAATATGTTGAATGTTACTTGTGAGAGCCTCCTATCTCCTTGTGATATCTTCATCAAGGATATCCTCAATGCCTCTGAAGAGCTTTCTTTAAAAATGTGGCAAAGCTGGTATAAAGCAATATGTTAGGCATGGTATTTTGGTAATGTTATCATCACTAACATCAATTATCATTCATAGTTGTGTGAGTATTAATTGGGCTCAAGGGTTTTTCTATACTATTGTTATCTTCCCTCTTCCACATACCTCATGAATAGATTTCTGAACATATTCAAAACTTTGTTTATTTGAGAATCAATCTTCTTTGTGTCTAAATGGTTAGTCTGGCTTATTTGAAAATCTTTGATTTAGTGTGTTTTTTTCACTCAGTTCACTCATTTATCTTCATTTTACAGAAAGGAAAGTGTGGACCACAGTTTATCTGTCATGTTTAAGGTCAAACAAGTAGAAATTATTATCGGAGGTTGGATTTGAATTTAAGTCTTCCTAGCTCTAGGTCTAACATTTTACATATAGTGTTAATATTGATCTAGATTGTGAACATCTTGACATGGGCTATCTTTTATCTTTTTGTTTTGTATCTCTAGCTCTCAGCACAGTTTCCTGGCACATCTTTTGTTCTTAATAAATCCTTACTGGTTGATTGTATCTTAAGAATTAATTCTAATGTTGCCTCATCTGTGGGGTCTAATTGAGTACTTCAGAAAAATTTTTAAAAAGCAACTCCTTTTCAACTATATCAGATGTTAGCTCATAAGTAAACACTTATTTTCAAACAGACTTTTTTGTAAGTACTTGGTCATGAGCACTGTAACAGATGATGAACACAAGTCATGTGAAATAATGGCTCAAAGCAGCAAAAACAACTGTGTGTTGAAATTCAGGAGATAAGAGTAGAGGAGGCAGAACAGAAAATATTATGGATGAAGAAAAAGGAATGGGTGAGTTGATGAATGGTTGAGGAAGATTAATATTATTTCTATAATGGAATATTATTGTTCTGTAAGAAATGACCAGCAGGATGATTTCAGAAAGGCCAGGAGAGACTTACATGAACTGATGCTGAATGAAATGAGCAGGATCAGAAGATCATTATATACTTCAACAACAATACTATATGATGATCAATTCTGATGGGCGTGGCCCTCTTCAACAATGAGATGAACCAAATCAGTTCCAATAGAGCATAAATGAACTGAACCAGCTGCACCCAGCAAAAGAACTCTGGAAGATGATTATGAACCATTACATAGAATTCCCAATCCCTCTTTTTGTCCACTTGCACTTTTTTATTTCCTTCTCAGGTTAATTGTACACTATTTCAAAGACCGATTCTTTTTGTACAGCAAAATAACTGTATGGACATGTATACATATATTGTTTTTAACTTATACTGTAACATTTAACATGTATTGGTCAACCTGCCATCTAGGAGAAATGGTGGGGGGAAGGAGGAGAAAAGTTGGAACAAAAGGTTTTTCAATTGTCAATGCTGAAAAATTACCCATGCATATATCTTGTAAATAAAAAGCTATAATAAAAAAAGAAATAAATAAAATTCACCTGTTAAAAAATAAAAACTGTAAAAAAAAAACCCAAAACAATAAATGACCTTTAGTACTCCCAACACTATTTCTACAGGGAAATGGCATGCTTTTATTGTAACTTCTTTTTGTCTGCTATTATTTTGATCCATTTCTTTTAAAAACTGAAGTTGATTAATGAATTTCCTATGCATCCACATCATTCCCTTTAGGTAATTCTAACATTCTTGCTAATTGGACTTTTCCTTTTTTGTGTCTTCAGAACTTCATTTTCTGAACTTCATTAGCCCTATAGAATTGAGAAAAAAAATCTATACAGAACTTGAATCCTAGGAAATCTAAAATCTCATAATTCAGGCAGCATAACAAATTACATCCATACCCCTTTCATACTCCCTAAGGTACTTGTTCTCTTTTGACTTTACAGTTCTTCCACAGTGATGAAAAACAATTCAAGAACCTTTGGTTCTTTTTATTTAGTCCCCAATCTTTTGAAGCATAAAATTATCATTAAGACAAGTCAGGAAATTATTAGCTCTTATGCCTTGGAGATAGAGATTGTACAAAAGAAAACTCCCACAAATGTCCAGATAATTGACTTTCTATAAACTTCATTTTATAATAGAAACTGTGAAGTAGTATATTGTGCTTATAGCTAGAAAGAAATGATTCAAATCTAACATTAAATATTTAGTAATTGTATGACCATGGGTAAGTCACTTAACTTGTTTGCCTATATTACTTCTTTTATAAAGCAAGAATAATAATAATTGGACTTGTTCCCTAGCATTTTTGTGAAGATTAAATGAGATATTTTTGAACCATTTTGCACATCTTACAACATTATAGAAATAATATTAGTCTTCCTCATTTATAATCTCATTCTTTATGCCTAGGTCATGAACCCATCATGAACCTGATATTGGTGTACAATGTTAAGTGTGGGTCAATGCCTAGTTTCTGCCATACTAATTTCCAATTTTCCCAGCAATTTTTGTTTGCTAACCATTATAAGAGATCTTTGAATGGTTGTGGAGAATTGGAGAATGGATTAGAAAAAAGTTAAATGTTATTACCATTTTTTTAAAGAAAAGAGAAAGGTATCTGGAAATTCTAGATTAATGAGTTTGATTTCCACTATATGTAAAATTTTTGAATTTAGAGTCCTGGATAGAATCAAACAAGATAAAATTTAATATGAATAAAAGTCTTATACTTTTTGATGAAACATTGCTTTTGTACCCAAATGCAACATTTAACTCATTTTCTGCTGAGGGACAAAAACAACTCTCTGGTTCTTGGTGTTTCCTCCTCTATAGCTTTAGGGAATTTATTTTGGAAGAAAGGCTTTGAATTCACTTGTAATTACTCTCAGCTATCATTTAGGAAAATTCCTAATATTTCATAGAAATTGTAGTCTCTGTCTAATTTGCATTTATATTGATCACTAATTAACCCCCATGTAGACTTCTCCTCAGACTCTTTAGCCAATAAATCAGAATTATTAAGTAACATTTATTAAGTACTTAACATTTATTAAGTACTTATTGTATAACAGGCACTAAGCTAAATGCTGTGGATGTACAAAGAGGCCAAAGGAATTCCTTGCTTTCAAGGAACTAACAATCTAATGAGGGAGATGACAAACAAACCAATATGTTAAGCAAAGTTATAAACAGGGGGAAAATGAGAACAGGAGAAAGAAGATGCAAACATCAAGAGTTGGATTTGCTATAAAAGATGAGACTTTAGTTTGGACTAAACTAAAATTGCTAGGAAACCAGTAGGTAAAGATGAGGGAGAGCATTCCAGGTACAAATAGTCAGAGATAATAAATGGACCTGAGAGATGGAGTTTCTTGTTCATAACAAGGAGGCTATGATAATTGGATGGAAGAGTAAAACACTGGAAAAGTAGAAGGGATCTAGGTCATAAAGAACTTTGAATACCAATTTTTTTAAATATTTAATCCTGAAAAGAATGGGAAACCATTATACATAAATAAATAATGAGGTGACATACTTGGAATTATGCTTTTGGAAAACTATTTTGTTGGCTGAATGGAGGATGAAAGGATACTCATCAATTAATTAAAAATCATAAGCTTTATGCTAAATATAAAAATTATTTTAAAAAGCCAACAGAGGGGCAACTAGATGACACAGTGGATTGAACACTGTCCCTGAAGTCAGGAGGACCTGAGCTTCAAATTCAGCCTCAGACACTTAATAGGTCCTAACTTTGTGACCAGTGTGACTGGGCAAGTAAATCAACCCAATTGCTTCAGCCAAAACAAAATTTATTTATTATAAATAAATAACATTAAAAAAAAAAAAGTCATTGGAAGAAAGGCAATGATTCCATATAAGATTTATATCCTCAGAGGCTTTTTTTTTCAGAAAGTTCAGTGATTATGGCTCTCTAGCTAAAAATCCCTAAGGAAGAAATTGAAAAGGGGTAAATAAGGGACTTGACTTCAGTTTTGTATCTTCTCATCACAACCCTACCCCCAATATTTTCATAGAAGGAGGAACTTGAATGTTTCAAAAGGTCTGTATTCTGTTAGGTATTTTTCATACAATGTCCCAATAGCACCCCCAGATTAACTGAAAACACTATTTTAGTAAGAATCAAAGGTGGATTGAGAACTTCACAGATCTTTGAGGAACCCCAAAAATTGTACAATACTTAAGGGACACTTTTTGAGTAACATTAAATAATACTTCATCAATCAAGAAAGGAGTTATCCCAAAGCTGCAATTATTTTCTCTAATTAAACTTACTTTCCAGAACTCTGTATGTATTTGTAGGAGATTGTCATATACTCTAGGAGATATTTTGATTTGCTTTTTCTTGGTATACCACTTTAATAAATATTACTTAAAGTTGGCCAGTTAAATAACTTTTAACTGACAATCTCTGGGGTGAATCATGTTAATGGTAGGTTGAGCCATTAACATTAATATATAATTCCCTGATTTAATTCCATCATAAACTTGAGAGAAAGATGTATGCTTGCTCCACGACATGAGATACTGTAAGAAAGAGTGGAAGTTAGGAGTAAGATGCTCCAGAGATTTTATCTGAAAAAACATTTGGGGACTTGATTGAATTGTAAACTCAATATAAGTCAAGAGTGTGATATGTCAGTTAAGAAAACTGTGACCTGACCTTAGATTGCCATGGAAAGCATAAGAACATATGGGACAAATCATGATATCAATTCACTCTTGAAACTTTCAAATTCATTTTGTGAGGCCCACTTAGAAAGACTGGAGGATTGAGCCCTTATAGTAGTGTAATAATTATGTATAAAAGATCAATAAATTATATAATATTTGTCATACTCTATAAAATGATATAGAACCCATGGATACTTTTTGAAATAGGATGAGTGTAAAAAGAGTAAATTGTTATTAATATTTCTTGCTTAGACCGTATCTGGAGAAGTCTGTTTAGTCTTGGATAATCTAGTTTAGGATTGACATCTATAAACTGAAGATCAGAAGAGGAACAACTAGGACGGTGAAGGAATGTGAAATCATGTCATATTGAAAAGAAAAGACATGAAGCTCATAACTGAAGAAATGAATTAAATGTTCAATTAATAAATAAACAATTATTGAGAAAACTTGACAAAAATAGAAGTTTGCAAAGAGCAAATCAAATGTTATATTAAAATAGTGGATTTTCCCTCAATAGAGGTCTTTAGGCAAAGGTTTTTGTAAAGAGGATTTATATTCAGGCATGATGTCAAGATATATGACAGAGAAAAATTTTGTTCAAGAATCAGTAACATAAAGTGGTCCTTGAGATTCCTTTCAACTGTGATTATGATTTTTTTAAAAACTCCGACATATTGAAAAATAGCAAACTATTAACCTATAGTAAAAATTATTAGCATGTTGTAAATTGACTTAGTAAAGAAACAAATAATAAAATTCCCCTTCCTTCCTCATCACCATCAAATTTGGAGATAGATTTTATAAAAGCTGTTTTAACTTCAGAATCTTATCTCAACCTCCCTTGTCCTTTATCCTAAAAAAAAAAAAAATAAAAAAAAATAAAAATCCCTTCTCTCAATAAACATCTCTCTTACAGAAACCATAATGCCATCTACTGGCAGCCTCCAAAATTTTGTAAACAACTAAGCAAAATGATTTATAATACACTGCACTAAGAAAAAAAAATGAATATAAAAAGAACAAGTTCTTGTGATGTAGTTCTGGATTTAGTAACAATAATATATGTTAATGTGTCTAGATTTATTTTTAATTATAAAGAAGGATTTTCACAGAAACAAATATATTTGATTTTTTAGTTTAGGAAATTAGTTGCACAAAATAGGGATAAATAATATATATCTTGGAGGAACTCATAAAATTGTTAATTTCGTCTTAATGCTATTACTAACTTTTACTCATATTTGCAATTATATTACAGAACTGTTTTAAATATAATTTCACTCAAACATTTCTTTTTTTAATTTAATGTTTAACATCGGTAAATATTGATAAATACAGCTTTTAACATGGATATGAATATGTTATTGAAAGGTCATTTTGTGATAAAAGAGTTTAGGAAAATCATACTGAGATTCTCCATAACCTCAGTAATGTAAATAATAGAATTAACAGGATTAAATGAGAAAAAACATTAAAATATTTATTAAAATATTTATTGTTAAATATTTAATCCTCTTTATTCAATAGAGCAATCTTATATTGAATTTACATCTTTAATGTCATAAATATATGTACCATGGTCTTATTATTGCAGATATTTTAATCACTTGTTCTCTGGTAACAGAAAAATAATGAATGTAGAAAATCAGTGTTAGCTTGGAAAGCACCAATTTCCTGTTTCAGAAAAATTCCATGGATCACTTTTATGGGACACAACAAACATTTCCTTATCCTTTTACTGTTCTTTTATGCATAATTATTACACACTTAGGGTTCATTCCTCCAGCCTTTCTAAGTGCAGGACACAAAATGAATTTGATAGTTTCAAGAATGAATTAATGTCATGATTTGTTCCATATAAGATTCAAACTGTAGTTTTTATTCAGACAAAACTCTTATTATCATTACTGGGAAAACTGCAAGCCTATGACTTAAAACACACACACACACACACACACACACACACACACACACACATACACACATTCCATCGTGCATATAAACTTTTAACTTTTAAACAATCTCTGATGCCTTACCATATCCTGTTTCACTTAAATTGGGAAAAAGCCATTTAAAAGTCCTATTATTTATAAGATACAGGTAAAGCAGATCACTGTCAGCCCTCAACCCTTGCCCTAAATTTTAAAAATGCAGATTATAGGCAACTTTGGACTGTGTGTGTCCATGATGTCTTTTTAGGTCAATAAGTAAGCCTTCATGGAAGCTTTATTTTATTGTCTTATTGCTATTTGTAGGCAATTTTGCATTCATGAGAGTTATGTCTACTTGATATTAGCTCTAAAGCATCCTACATCAAGTAGGAGAAGCACTGGATACTAGCCTGGCAATTGCCTAACTATCAAAGGAAAGGCTTCTCATTAACAAGTTTAAATTTACATGTTTGCATCTGGATGGAAACTGTGAAAACATGTGTACATATGCACACACATACACTCACAATACAAAAACGTCCTTCAAGTCTATATTTGATTTAGAAAAGTGGTAGAGAATACTAATAATCACAGGTCTTGTATAATCTAAAATAAGAAGAGTTGGTAATTTTAACATGCTATATTAATCTGATACATTTGGCATGGTTTTTTTTTTATGTTTTGGTAATACAGATCCTTTTGACTAATAGTTATAACTATTATAAGAATACAAAAGAAACAAAGGTCCCTGGATCAAAGATTAAGAAAGGGGAATAAGGAACTGACAATTTAGTTGGATACTACTTTGGTTGAATATAACTTCTTTGAGTCTGAATTTCAACTTGGATCTTTCTGAATATAGGCCCAGAATTCTATGAACCAAATTCCCTTTGCTGCTTTTGTTTCAATCATTTTCAATTGTGTTTAAGTCCTTGTGAGTTTAGGGTTTTCTTGACAAAGACACTGGCATACTTTGCCATTCATTTTCTAGTTCTTTTTTGCAGATGATGAAGTTGAGACAAACACAGTTAAGTGACTGCTCAGGATCATCCCTTTGAGTACAGAGTTGAACTCAAGTATATTATCTTCCTGACTCTAGGCTTAACACTCTATCTACTGCACCAAAACTGATTTAAAAAAAAAAAGAAAGTATGATGAGTGCCATAAATTCAACTAGTATACTGGAGTAAATAGACCTAAAAGCCCAAATATTTCTGCTACTAAATATTCACTATTAATAAATATTGGGAAAAAACAAACAAAACTTTTGATTATACACTTATCCCTTCCATGTGGTAGTGGTTAAAAAGATGACACCCTCATATTCTGGAAAATCCATGTAAAAATTTTTGGCCCTCGCTTTGTACCAGAGAACACTGAATTATTATGGTATTAATGATCAAATGTATGGATATCATTCAATATTGTATATTTCTTAGTTTCTAAACTTTTTCTGTATTATCTGCTGATCTTTGTCTGTGGCTTCTGCAAAACTACCCCAAAATTCCCATTTAATTTCTTACATTTATCCAGGATATATCTAAACTATAATGGAGATAATTGTAATGTGGAAGAGATAACACTTAGAAATATATATCAAGGCAAGTTCCAAATGAACTCATATTGAGAAATAATTTCTTAGATGTATGGATATAGATAAGGTTCTTTCCCAAACAAGGAATCAAGAGGATCACAATATATATATATATATATATATATATATATATATATATATATATATATATATATATATATATAATATAATTACATTTATCCATTACATATATATATACACATATATATGTATATATAATGGATAAATGTAATTATACTTCTAAAATTATAAATGTAAAGGCAATTTAAACTATTCTTACACATTCAAGCAGCTAAGAGAAAAATGAGAATTAGTTATCTCTGAGAACAGGGGAACATTTTGCATCAGATTTCTTCATTAAAGATATGTATACAAGAAGTATTAAAACACTGGTTCAAATATAGAAAACTAAAAATCATTCTCCGATTGGTAAAAAAATAAGATCAAATTGGAAGTTTTCAGAAGGGATAATCTAAATTATTAATAGCCATAATAACATGCTGCAAATTACTAATCATTAGAAAATTGCAAATTATACCAACCATGAGGTTCCACATAATACAGAGCAAAAATAGCAAACATCAAAAATGGAAAATAGAACTCGTTAGAACTACTATGAGGAAAGAGGTACTTTAAGGAAATATTAGTGGATCCATGAATTAGTCTATTCATTCTGGAAATGAATTTAAAATCTTTGGCTCCAGTGAAATTAATCTGTGCATTTTCTTTGACTCAGCAATATTATTAATAAGCTGATATGTCAAAGAGATCAAAGGAGGAGGAAAATGATTCAGACAAACAAAAATATTTATGGCAGTTCTTTTTGTAATGGCAAAGGGGGATTTAGATCAACTGAGAAATAATTGAGCAATTTATGGCTTGTGTGTGTTATAATTATAATAAGTATAATTATGATATTTTTATTTCTTTTTCTGAAAACTTGTCTGCTTATATTCTTTTGACCATTTATCAACTGGGGAATTAATTGTATTCTTATAAATTTAATTTGCTTCTTTATGTATTTGAGAAATGAGTTCTTTATGAGAGATATATGTTATTATTTCCCAGTTTTCTGCTTTCCTTCTAATTGTGGTTGCATTGATTTTGGTTGTAGAAAAAACAACTTTAATTTCATATAATCAAAATTATCTATTTTACATTTTTGTAACATCCTCCACATCTTTTTTTGGTCCCTAATTCTTTCTTTATTCATAGATCTGATAAGTAAACTATGCCTTGCTTTTCTAATTTGGTTATGGTATCATCCTTTATGTATAAATCATGAACCTATAAATCATGGACCCATTTTCACCTTATCTTAGTATTGCATGTGAAATGTTGTTCTATGCCTATTTACTATAACACTGTTTCCTCTTTTTCTCCAGCAATTTGTTGTTCCCAAACTTGGATCTTTGGGTTTAATAAGCACTAAATCACTACAGTCATTTACTATAATGTCTATTGCACCGGTCCATAATTCTATGTAGCCAGTACCAGATTGTTTTGATGCTTATCACTTTACAACATAGTTTAAGATCTAGAGCAACTATCCCACCTTTCTTCAGATTCTTTTTGCATTGATTTCCTTGATATTCTTAACTTTTTGATCTTCCTGATTTTCCTTCTGTCCAGAAGTTTAAGTATCATGCAAACCAGCTGTTTCAACAATAATTCAGTTGATTCTGTCACTACACTATCTCTCACAGATATTCTATCCTTAATAACTCCACTGACATTCCACTAGGTCATACATTCATTGTCATCATCATCTACATCTCCCAGACAATGATAAGTTTCCTAACCAATCTACTTACCTCTAGTCCTTCCCATAATCTTCTATATAATATTCTGTGGTCAGAATATTTTCTCTAATGCAAAGTTGTAACCATAACTTTCATGTTCCAAACTATAATTTAATTTTCCATAACCCATCAAGCTTCCCAACTCTGTGCAATTCTGCTTCACTTCAATCCAATTTACCCATGAATCAAAGATATTACCATACCATCTTATCATTTCTACCTATTTCAAAACTCTGTAGAGATGCGCTAGTGATGAAACCATTGGTGCAAATATACTGGGAACTATGGCTACAACCCTGCACACAGGGGACCCAGGTCATAAGGTCATCTCACTGGAAGCAACAGTGGGTGTTTGAGCAGCTTTTCAAGGCTCTGCTCACCTCCTACTATGAGGAAGGAGCCAGAAAAGATGCCATAAAATTGTCTGCCTATTCAGCCTTGGCCTTATTCCTGCAGAAGGCAGAGATCCCATCCTGCATTTGAAATACTAAAAGATGTACAAAAACTTCTGCAAAGTTGTAGATCTGACCAAGAGTTTTGATACTGTCAGTCATGAGAGCTTAGGAAAATTATGTCAAAATTTGGTTGATCAGAGAAGTTCATCAGAAGATGTCAATTTTATGATGGAATACTTGCCCGGGCTTTGGACATGGATACTACTCTCCAGCTTTCTCAATCACCAATGGAGTGAAACAAGACTGTGTGATTGCTCCCATGCTTTTTACCAAGATGTTTTCAGTCATGTTTTCAAATGCCTTCAATGAGGATAAACATGGAAACAAAGTCAGATACCACCCTGAGGGTAAATTCTTCAATTTAAAAAAGCCACAAGTCAAAACTAAAGTGGAGGGAATGTCGGTGATTTTTTGTCTGCAGAAAAATCTGGACTCAATGCAGCATCTACAGCTAAGATACAACAAAGTATGGATCAGTTCTCTGCTGCTTGTACTAATTTTGGCACACCAAAAAAGCCCAGGTACTCCACCTGTCAATATATCTTTGGAATCATCAGTTACAACAAAAGGTGTAAGTTTTGAATGCTGTGCACAAATTCACTTAACTTGACAATATATTTTTTAAAGATGTACACATTGATAATGAGGTTGATTGATACATAGTAAAAAGTAACTCAATGTTTGGGAAGCTCCAAAGGAAAGTGAGGGAGAGAAGAGGTATTAGATTTACTGTCAAACTGAAGGTCCCCAGGACCATTGTGTTGACTCATTGTTGTAATTCTATGAAACCTGGACAGTATACAAGCACCATGCCAGGAAACTGAATTGTTTCCATTTACATTCTCAGGAGATTCTAAAAAATCAGGATAAGATAACAGACACTGAGGATCTTTCTTTCTTTTTTTTTTTTTAATTATTAATTAATTAATTTTTAAACATTTTTTGACAGTACATATGTATGGTTATTTTTTTTACAACATTATCCTTTCACTGAGGTTTTTTCTTGAACTAAATTGCCAAGCATTGAAACTCTACTTCAGAAAGTGCAACTCCATTGGGCTCGTTTGAATGCAGAATGTATACTTGCCAAAAAGTCTGTTTTATGGAGCTCTCACATAAGATAAGCACGCACAAGTTAGTCAGAAAAAAAGTGATATAAGGACAAGGTCTCTTGTAAGAACTATTGAATCAATATGAGAGATACTGACACAAGACCAACCAATATAGCATGTCCTCAGAGAAGGTACTGTCCTCTATGAACAGAGCAGGACTGAATTAGCTCAGAAGAAACCCAATATGCACATAAAATACACCCCAAATGTTCATAGGGACTTTCCCTGTCTGATCTGGGGCAGAGCATTCCAAGCTCATGTTGATCTGAGCAGTGACAGTCAGACACCCTATAACTTCACTCTAACATAGTGATATTTTAATCCTCTTTTAGAAATAAGGACAACAACCTAACCCAAACTAACAAAATTGTCCATGTGATTATTTTCTTCTGAAGTTTAACTTCTGAAATTATTTCCCTTTTATCACCAGGATATTACTACCCCTTTCATTCTTTATGCATAAACAAAACATATGCTTTTACTCAGATTATTTATATTGCCTAGAGTTACGTGCCCTCCTTCTCCTTCCTCCTGCACAAACTTTGGTCTCCATCTCTACTTGTTGAATTCCTAAAATTCAGCTGAGACAGCAATTTTCCCCCCATGAAGCTTCATACTCCTATCCACATTCCTTCAACTAGAAGTTATCCCTTTCTCCTATATGCTGTCTTGTGAACTTACCTCATAGAATCATTGTATGATTCTTTTATAAACTTTTTAAGCAGTATGTAAATAAGTTATGTTAACTCTGATCATATTATAGCTCTTAAAAATTCTCTATTTCAGTAGTGTCAAATTCAAATAGACATGGGGCTATTAAACATACATCAGTTATTACTGGGGGCACATGTATTGACTTAGAAGAACCCATATAATTATTATCTTTATTCTATTATATTTTATTAAATATTTCCCAATTATTTTTAATCTCTTTTGGGTCACTCATATTTGACACCTCCAGTCACTTATAATTATTATGTCAACTCTTCTACTAATATGTAAGTTCTTTGAAAGTAGACTAGTCATTTTTCATATTTGTATCATCCAAATTCCAAACATAGTTCCATTCATATAGTAAGGTGCCAAAATAATAGTTTGGGAAAATACTCAGAAGACTATGTCTCATTTTTTTCAAATAGCTTATGAAATTGCTTAGAATTTTGACATAAAAGTGCCCAGAGGCTATCTATTCTAACCTGAAACTTCAGTATAATCCTTACTCAAACATACCTGATAAGACTCCAGCCTTCTCAATTTATGTACTCTCTTAAGACTCAGGGATTCAAAAATAGGTAAAGGTATGGGTAAAGGGTGTAACTCCTACCATAGATGATATCTTGTCCTTCTTTTATTCCCTGCTTAAACCCTCACTTTTTCCCACACATGCATTAGCTTGTGAGCTTCTTGGGAATAGGGACTGTCTGATTTTGTATGTGTGTGTGTATATAGAGGGATCCTCCGCATTTAGCACAGTGCTTCACACATAATAAGTATTTCGTATATATATTTTAACCCATTCATTGATTCATTAATTTATTATTCATTCATAGTTGCAGCTATTCAGAATGAAGGAACCCATTATCTTTGCAGATATCTCATTATACTAATTATTGGAAAGTTTTCCTGATATCCAGTTATCAAGTCTAAATATACTTCTTCATAGCTTCTACCAGAAGTTCCTTATTCTCTCTTCAGGAGCAGAGATAACAAGTCTAATCTCTCCAGCTCAATCAAATACAAACTCCCATAAAACCCTACCCCTCATCAAATTTCCTTTTGTTCAAGATTAACATATCTAGTTCATATTCAGCATTCTACTTTACCTCTTCTAAACCTTCACCAGCTTTTCATTGTCTTTCCTAAATTGTTTGATCTAAAACCAAATCAGATAGTCCAAGTGTGGTCTGACCAAGTCACAAGACAGTAAGAGTATCTTCTCCTTATATCAGGAAACTATACCTCACATAATAAATAAATTCATTATATATTTTGGCTTTTCCACCACATTGCTGACTCATATCCCAAAGTAAATCCACTAAATCCCCCAAATCTATAAGAGTCAACATTTACCTAACATATTTCTCTATCTGGTAGTTATGAAGTTGATTCTTTGAACTTAAATTTAAGACTCTTCATTTGTCCCTATAAAATTCCATCTTATTAGATTCAGACTAATCAAGTCTATCAAGATGTGCTTTTTGTATCATTGTGTCCTCTCAGTGATTAGGGATAAAATGGCTAATTTCAATATTTTACATCCTATCTTGAATATGGAGTACTCAAAAAAATATATGAAGAACATAATATAACCTTGAAAATAACTAGTCATTTTTAGTAGTCGCAGTAGAAGGGCATTTATACATGCATGTATGATAGGAACATAATGACATCAAGATACACATATACACATTAACATACATTCCTATAAATACACATCTCATTGGGCAATTTAGTATGTAAAACCTTTAGTAAAATACTTCCTAAGAGCTTTATTGTTATAATATTACTGATAAGTTATATTTTGGGAGGCAGATTTAACATATCTCCTTATTTTTCATAATCATATTAAATGAATTTTATATTTTTGATCACTTCTTTTGCATGGTTTCCCACTATAGTAACCATTTTGAAGACTGTTTACATATCACAAATTTCTGAATTGAATGGTGTTATTTTAACAAAATCATTGCTTTGGAACATATATCTAAGCATTTGTTTTCTCTTTGACATGACTTTGATGACTCATCCAGTTTGACAAGCAATTCGGCTGTTAAGCTCTTTAGTTTCCATCAAGAGCAAAATAAAATAAGACTTGAACAGCTTGTACTATTGAAATAAAATAGCATAAATCATTGTATTGTAAGAAAAATAAAGATTTGTAGTGGACAAAATTAGCTAATAGAATAGTGTCTTTGATTCAATTATTGCTTTCATTACAAACTGCCCAAAATTAATTTAAATATCCTTTGTTCACTGACTTTAATGTGCTAAAAAAAATAGTTCCATATTAGATGCATTATTTATTTCTACTACCTTGAGAAAGATTATGCTAATATACATATAATAAACCTGGCAACAATGGAAGAGTCTTGTAATTGTGAAGTAAATTCAAGGAGGCTGCTTTGAGGATGAGAACTAACAGTGTCTTCATTTTGATTAGCTTACCTTTTCAAGTGTTCTTCTAGGAACCTCCATCACACAAATAGAGGCAAGAACTTTATTATCATCACTATAGCAACTGCAGGGAATTTTATTTCAAAACAGTTGGCTACCTGAAAATTTTCTCAGGGTAGAAAAAACAGCAAATGATATGTACATTTAAATTTATTTTTATTTTTCCCCACTTTGAAGGATTTCAAAGACAAGAGTAGTACACTTTCTTATAAAACAACAAAGAGCCACAGTTTGAAATTAAATATTTCTTTAATAAAATAGTACTATGCTAAAAATAAAAATACACCATATGTTATTATTCCTGAACTTGAATTTTATTTTTTGGAGTAAGAAATCCAAAACTTATTAGGTTTCTTTTTAATCAAAACACATATTGTGAAATTGCTTTAAGTTAAGTTAGTTTCATTTTTATATTTAAAAATGCGAACTTTTAAATTCATGTAAAAGTAGTGTTTTAGTATAATCATGCAAACCAGTCAATAAACGTTTTTAAAATTTTTAAACTGAACAGAGATGTACATTGGATTTTAATTCAAGTACAATAATATATATTTTCCCAAAAACAGGTAACATCTTCATAACTGAATTATTTTATTTTAAATTGATGATTCTTATTCATTAGATACTGCATTTAGAATAGACTGGTCTGTATCACATGTGAAACTGTTCATTTTACACATGTAGGTACAACTCCACCAAATCTTTATATCTAATAGAGTGCTAATCCATGAACTTCCACATATATTCAACAGAGAATATGCATAATACTCCTAAAGATTTTATCTTTTTTTTAATTTTGTTTTAAGATATCCATGTGCCTCTTAGGTTAGCTATTTTTATCAGCCATTCTTATTTCCAGACTTGTTTATTTCATTTAGTAGTAATATATCTTCAATGATATATTTTAATAATGGAAGCTTTAGAGTCAAATGCTTCCTATGACACATATTAGATAAATGACTTTAAATTTTTTAAGTTTTCCAAGCCTTAATTTCTTAATCTGTAAAGTAGACATAATAATACTTGCATTACCTATATCATGTATAAAATAAGACAAGTTAATTTGCAAAATACTTTTCAATCCTTCAGAGTTTAAAGTTTTCAAATTGCAATGTAAATATCAGTAGTGGTATTACCAGATTATTTTTAAAATTGTTTTTACTATATCTTGAATTCAAATAATCATTGCTAGTATATTAATCTATTGGAATATAAATTAAAATAACTCCAAACTACCACCTCACACTTATCAGATTAGTTAATATTACAAAAAGGGAAAGTGATAAATGTTAGAGTAGATATTGGAAAACTGAGACACTAATGCATTGCTGGTGGAATTATAAATTGATCCAGACATTCTAGAGAGCAATTTGGAATTATGCCCAAAAAGGCTATAAAACTATGCATAGGTACCTTATGATCCAGCAATAACAATAGTAGGTCTGAAAGAAATAAAAAGAAAGATGGGGAAGAGGACCTATTTGTACAAAAATATTTATAGCATCTCTTTTCTTGTGGTGGTTAAGAATTGTAATTGCATTAATTGGGGAATAGCTGAAGAAGTTGTAGTATGTGAATTAATCTAATTTTATTGTGCTCTAAGAAATGAAAAGCAGGATGATTTCATTAGAAATGTGGAAAGACTTTCATGAACTTATACAAAGTGAAGTGGGCAAAACTAGGAGAACATTGTACACAATAACAGCAATATTTTAAATGAAGAACTATGAATGATAATGATTCAAGAAAATCCCAAGGATTCATGATGAAAAATACTGCCTACCTTCAGAGAATTGATGCTATCTAAATACAGACAAAAGCAAATTATTTTCCACTTTCATTCTGTCTTTTTTCATTTTTTATTCTTTCCTTCTTTCATTCCTTTGTTCCTTTATTCCTTCTTTTTCTTCTATATTTTAGTCCTCGAACAAAATGACTAATATAAAAATTGTACCTGAGTCTTTACATATAATTTATATTTATATCAGACTGCTTATCATTTCAGGGATGAGGGGAGAGGAAAGAGTGAAGGATACAATTTGGGAATAAACCCTTTTTAAAAATTTTTTGGCTGAGCCAATGGGGTTAAGTGACTTGCCCAGGGTCACAGAGCTAGGAAGTAAGTATTAAGTTCCTGAGACCAAATTTGAACTCTGGTCCTTCTGATTTCAGGGCTTGTGCTCTATCCACTGCAACTTAGATGCACTGGCAATAAAAACTTTTTTAGAAATGTTAAAAAATTGTTTACCTATGTAACTGGGGAAAAATAAACTATTATCTTAAGAAATAGTTCTTCTATATATTCTGCTTGAAATTAGTTTACAGAGAAAGCTTTAATTCCACAATTAGAATTAAGATCTAAAATACAAAAACCAAGAGAGAAGGAACACATGGACTTGAATACAAATGTAAATGATTAATATAATTTTTGTGTGTTTATGTTTAAGGAAGAGAAAACTATAAAGATAAAAGAAGCGATTGAGTCCTTGAAGAATAGCTATCATGTTTCCTAAAATAAGATAATGACACAAAAATTTTGGAAATACAAAAGATAAAATTGGTTTACTTCCTAGTTTTAAGTAGATATGGCCTTGATAGGCTTTGAATCAGTAATGAATATAATTCGCCTCTAATGGAGATAATACAGCTCCCAAAAATATTTATCCTAGCATAAGAGAGCAGCAGCCCAAGCTTGGGAAAAATCAAATTTATTTTTCATATAAAAAACCCTCTACATTCACTATTAGTTTCAACCTCTGGTAAGAAATGCACTACTGGTCTTTATATATACAACAGAGATTACAAGCTTGAATGCCTATAATAATCATGAAATTAATATCTCTTTTTACCCTGAAAGTTTTCAACTGGGACATTTGAAGATTTTCACCATCTAAAAAATCAAAACAAATAATGTCCAACTTGACAGTGCTTGAAATCCCAATTCACATCAGTGTTTTCAAGAGCGGACAAATATGTAAAATCATAATATGTCCAGTGACATTTAGGTCATGAGTACACATATAGTTTGGGAAATTGACTCAACCATCTATCAATTAAATTGCATAATATATACTCTATCATTAGTTAGATTCTGATGCTGGTCTCCAACCTAATAGGATAGAGTAACACCTGTTTGCTATTTGCTCAGCATGTCTTAAGTAGAAATGTTTTTTTTTTTAACAGAAGCAATATGTTTCATGCATTTTTTTCCTTTTATTTTCTTTCTGGAGAATTTTTTGACAGCTCAGTTGATTGGGGGCTGATAATTTTGTGGGGTTTTTTTGTATTTTTAAGGGTACTTCTTGTAATAAGCTAGCGTAGGTGGAAAATACACCTTACAAGAAAATTATAGCCCTTCAACTGTTTCTAATCATATTAATGTAGGGATCAGAAAAAAGAAGGTATATTATTTAAATATTATGTAAATTATGAAGAAAGTTAACATGCCACAAACTTATAAGTAGTGACATGGTTGAGCTGATTTATGTGATCATTCTAGACATTCCATCCTTCTGGGATAATGTATATGACTTAAGAAAATGACAACAGGCTGTCAAGTGACTTTTTTCTTTTCAAATAAGAGATACCAAAAAAAATTAATCTTTATTTTAAATATTCTTATTCAGGATATTATTATCCTGGAGACATGGATAAGTAAAAGAAAGTTATGCTTTTTATCACACAATGCTTTAAGTAAGAACTGTTAGGAGAAACATGATCCTCCATTGAATAGATCTTGACTTTAAATTGATAGGACTAAATCAGAAATAGTAGGGGGGTGAGGTTATTAGTAGTATATTAGATGATTCCTAGTCCTTCATTTTTCTAGAAGAATTTGGAAGAGGATTTTTTTGTTCCTATAAGTCAAAACTCCCATTAAATACCTGTGAATTCTTCCACTGTCCTTACTACCATGCAGAAGTAATGGTTGCTAGCCATGGGCCTTATTATTATAATAGAGTTCTTTACATTGTGAGCTTTATTCCACTTAGATTTCTTTCTTTTATTCTATGTTTGAAGGTTTATATAACTATGAATTATTTTCTAATTAGTGATTAGTTATTGTTTCATATAGAATCAATTTCTGTTTTTATTCCCCTGGAAATGGTAGGGCAATGTCTAGTTGTATGTGATTTTTATTCTTTTTATTTATCTCAAAAGGCATTAAAAATTCCTAACATATCAGTGCTATCTGTTGCTACATTCTGCCAAATAACAATAGGTAGTAAGAAGTTAGTAGATCTTCTTACCTCAACATTTACTATTATGTGGTAATTCCACGCTACTAGATATATGCACAAGTATTAATATGACATCTGAGATCCTTTGGAACTTTTTCTTGACAAAAGGTATGCCAGAAGTTAATGGAACATTGGGTTTATTTGACTTTGGGTAAACTTTACTTTTATCATTACACATGTGAAATAAGATACAGTAATACTTTGATTTTGTAGAGCACTTTGAAAAATTATTTTTAAATGCTTTCTGTCTATCTCATTTTATTCTCATAGTATGTACAAATGCATTCCCATCTCCATTTTGCATATTCAGAAATTAAGACACTAATTTGAAATAGCTAACCCAGAGTCATTAGTTTAATTAATTGCAGAACTAGAACTAGCTCTCCTGATTCTCATTCTAGTATTTCTAGTACGTTTCTTCCCAACCACCACCACCACATTACATTAGGCTGTCTCTAGTCACAACTGATTAATAAACCAGATGGCTAGATTTAAAAAATGTCTATCCAATTAAAATAACCTCTTCAAAAATTGGAATTTCAAAGGAAGATGAGAAATATTTTTTTAAATATGTAATTTATTTTTCTACTACCTTAGAGGCTAGAGGAGTAATAAAACATTCTTCCTTATAAGTATTAGATGCACCCCAACTTATTACTGTATATTTGCACAATTTGTTCCCTCCTGGGATTGTGGTTGTGTCCCTTCACAGTTTGTACTAGAAATAGTAGTAGTAAATAAAATGAAGTACCGGCAATTTTTAAATTTAAAATTTTATGATTTTTATTTTGCCCTAATGGTTCTAACAAAGTTCTACTCCAGTACTCCATCATAGCATAAAGGTAAAACTGAGTTCAAGCTATATCAGCTTACCATGCTGGTATTGTAGTTACAGCAACAGACTAGTTTCCAAGGATCAGGTCAGATAAGTATGGAGAGGTCCAGCTGCAACAGAAGGTTAGTAATGGATTCTTAAATTATGCAACATATGAAATAAATGAAAAAATGCAAAATAACACTCTGTCTTGTGTAGCTATCTTTCACATCTATAATGAAGATGGTGGAAAAGTTTAGAAAAATGTTTAACATTAGGATTTTCTTATATAATACATTTGCATTTCATGGATTTATTTAAGTTTAAGATGGATATGAGTTAAAATTTTAGTGGTTAAATTCATATAGCAATTTTTTCTATGCAATGTAAATTGAAATAATTACTTATAATTTACATAATTTCCCCAATATTGAGTGCAACCAAAACACAGATGCATATTCTTTCTCAAATTTATTAGTCTGTTTTCAATGATTCACAGAAAAAAATGTGTTAGGGTCATCCTGGACTTGATAATGGGATGAATATGATATAATAGGGAAAAATATAATGAGATGAGAGCCAAAAGAGCCAGCTTTAACTCTGCCATGCTTTCAGCCATGTTTATCATTTTTAATGCTAATTTTAAGCGCTGATAATGGCATTAAATTGTAATAGTAGTAAATTTACGGTTCAAGTAGTAGAAAAGAAGACAGAGGATGCTCAAACAATTCTTATAAGCTATGTGGTTAAACATGAAATAAGCTGTTGTTGCTCTATATGCCAAATCTTTGCTCAAAGAACAATGACAAATTATTACTGAAGTAAATGAATCATATCACTCTTGATATTTTTATTATAAATGAAATCAGAAGATATAAAAATTGTAGTTAAATAAACAATTGGTTCACAAGTGCTCTATTAAAATTTATGGAATCAAGTTCTCTTGTCTAAAGTCAAGATAAAATTCTTGGTGATTGACATTTTAGGATACACATGATGAGTAATAATAATAATAATAATAATAATAATAATAATAATAATAAACACCAGGAATGTAACTGTATGCTAAGTATTAATATTTACTATAGGGAATGAGGTGGTAGAAAAAATACTGTGAAGAATTAGGTGATATCAATGAATTTGAAGTAAAATGAAGAAAGTATTTTTTTAAAAAGTGCTTTAGGAATTACAAAAGTTCTCATATCTATATTTTAGGGAATGAGTCAGAGTCACTGCAAATGATATATAAACAAAATCACAAAAAATAAAATTCCTTATACATTGACCATTAAGAAGTGACTGGTTGATTATGGGTGAGTCATTTCTGAATAAGTTATCTCTGTATCAACAAACTGTTACAAGAAAGATAAAAAATTCCAAATTAGAAAAACTCAAAATAAGGACATATATTGCATAATTATGTACAATTAAATCTATCTAAATAGTTTGAGCATCTTAAAGAATGGAAATAAACAAGAGAACAGTCATTGAAAAGGACATTTACTATTTTCTAAGGAAATTTTAATCAAAACAAATAAATTATCACAATGAGAAGCCCCAAAGAGCATATATAGAAACTTTATCTAAGAAAGTAAAAACTTAATATTTTTGTCAGTGAGAGATATATGACAACCAAGGAATTGTGGGTTCTAAATATAAAATTTGGAATTATGTTAAGTTCTGGGATTTTCTAATTCTGTGAGAGCAGATTTTATTCATAGAAACTCCATAGACAAAATCCAAGGCAGCTAGAGAATAAGTGAAGGAATGAAAGAGATATTATGGGACTCCTACAAAAAGATGCTTCTATCAATAGAGTAAAGTAAGCAGAGTAGCTAAACGGAAGTCAAGTGCAGGAATGGTCCAAAGCAGCAATTTGGGAATGTGCTGATCTTTCTCCTATTTTGGGATTTTAGGGGAAAAAAAACATAAAAGCATGGAGAGGCAAAGCTCCCATATCAAGCATTTAAAATGATCCTCATAATATAATCACAGTGAAGTTTTAGAACATTGGAAAGAGGCAGGATATATTGTTCCACAATGGAGTAGTGGACATTTCTCCAAATGTGCAATGATATTCTTCAAGTGTTAATCATGTTCATCAGGAAATTTTTATGTACTTGATGGTGCTAATTTTCCTCAGGTTTGGAGTTATTTCTACTCCATTATTATTTCTATAATAATATAATTTGGCTGTGGTAATTTGTGGTATAATTTGAAAAGGTCATCAAAAACTATCATTGGATGAATGTAAGGATGAAATGAATAAATGGGGGGAGTATTTATTTCGTGCCTACTATGTGCTAGAGATTGGGAATACAAATGCAAAAACCAAAAAGTTTTCCCTCAAGGTGTCAGCATTGTAATGAAGTGAGGTAAATTATATAGGGAAGTGATAGTCAGGGATGAGAGTTTTGTCCTAGGTACTCAAAGGTAAATGAAAAGTGATTGCTACATCATTTTCTGAAGCAGCAATAATATATATATAATATATATATATATATATATATTATAATTAATATATTATTATATTTAATATTATAATTAATATATTGTATATAATATTTAATATTATAATTAATATATTATATATAACATATATATAATATATATATATATATTTGCATATATATATATATATCCAAAGAATCAGAATAGGTGTTGATAAAGGATTGGATCGCCTCCCCCAGCTAGGTCAAAGAATGTTGTATTTAAGTTGTGATCTGTGAGAAGTATAGTGATTCCAGCAGCTAGAACTGGTAGAGATAAGAGAAGAAGAACTGCTGTAATTATTACTGATCAAACGAAGAGTGGTGTTTGGCATGGATATAGCAGGGGGTTTTATGTTAATAATTGGTTGTGATGAAGTTAATAGCCCCGAGGATAGATATGGGCAAAAAAGTAAAGTGAATATGTATAGGATAGCATTACATATCTTACAGGAAGCTGTGTGACACTGGGCAAATCATTTAATCCCTTACAATCTTAATTTTCCTCTTCTGAAAAATAAGGAGAATAATAACTTAATTCACAAAGTTTTCAGAATACAGTGAGAACACATGCAAAGAACTTTGTGAATCTTGAAGCTCTGTATGAATGTTAGTGATTATGATGGTGATGGTGGTGATGTGGAAGGAAATCCAGTGATCAAAATAACTGAGTGAAATATGCTTATATATGTATATGTGTGTGTTCATGTATGCATGTATGTATTTATCCATTCTTGAACTGAAATTGGGAATAATAATAATAATAATAATAATAATAAGGAACAAAGAATAATTAAATAGGAAAAAACATAACCATCAACAAAGCAATAATAATAATAAACTTTTCCTTGTGATTGAATCTATATAAAACTGAACAGAATAACAGGAGATTAACCACTAATTTCTTGGTTTGTTCATTTGTACTATAAGATGCCCTCACACTATACAGCAATAACTCAAAGATTTAGCATGGCTTACTACCAAAACATTAGAGGGGATATGATGGAAAAGAATTATTTCATGAGATCCCAGGAGAGCCAGGATTATAGGTGGTATCTGGAAGTAAAAACATCCAAAACTCTAGAGACAGTGGTGTAAAGCATTGGATGCCAAGTGGTCTAGAACTGTCCCCAAGGAGTTTAAGATCTGCACCATTTTGGGGACAGGATCAGAAATGGTAGTCTTATAGCTTCCAATGTCTGAGTAGAGGATGTGTAGATTCAGTTACAATTTGATTCTGTTCTGGATTTGTAGTTCCCTTGCTGAAATGCCATCAGAGTTAGTTCATTAAGGTTTTGGAGAGGTAGGAATAGAAAATATTTTAGTTTGACTATACAACCTGACTATCTGTACCAAAGCGTTCTTCACTCTACAGATCTTTTCTTCAAAAACCTTAAAACACTATAAAATAAAAATAATAGCTAAAATTTATATAATTCTTCAAAGTTTTCAAAGCACTTTACAATATTCTTACTAAAATAATAACTAATAACATAATTATTGTTTCATTTGACACAACAATTTTTGGAGGTTGATGCTGTTGTTATATTCATTTTCACTTCATAGACAAAGGAAAAATGAAAAAAGAGAAAGAGAAATGATAGCCATCATTTTTTTATTATAGCTTTTTATTTACAAGGTATATGCATGAGTAATTTTTCAGCCTTGACAGTTGCAAAACCTTTTGTTCAATTTTTCCCCTCCTTCCCCATCCCCTCCCCCAGATAGCAGGTTAGCAAATACATGTTAAATATGTTAAAGTATAAGTTAAAAACAATATATGTATACATGTCCATACAGTTATTTTGCTGTACAAAAAGAATCGGACTTTGAAATAGTGTACAATTAGCCTGTGGAGGAAATAAAAACTGCAGGTGGACAAAAATAGAGGGATTGGAAATTCTATGTAGTGGTCCATATTCATTTCCCCAAGTTCTTTCACTGGATATAGCTGGTTCAATTCATTACTGCTCTATTACAACTGATTTGGTACATCTCATTGTTGAAGAGAGTCATGTCCATCAGAATTGATCATCATATATTATTGTTGTTGATACATACAGTGATCTCCGGGTCCTGTTCATTTCACTCGGCATCAGTTCATGTAAGTTTCTCCAGGCCTTACTGAAGTCCTCCTGCTGGTCATTTCCTACAGAACAACAATATTGCATAATATTCATATGCCACAATTTATTCAGCCATTCTCCAATTGATGGGCATGCACTCAATTTCCAGTTTCTGTAGGTATCATTTAAAGTAAATAGATGTAATCAGACAAGGGAGGGCATATTCACAAATATAATAATAATAACAATAAAGTAAGTAATTCTCATGATTTGCAGTAGAAAAGTTTGATTTTCCCCCTCAGATAAAATTAATGCAAGTAAGATAAAAAAGAGAAACAATTAGTTGGAGAAAATCTTTGCACCAAAAATCTCAAAAAGTCTGATATTCAAGATAAATAGACAAATAACATTATATGCAATCAAAAGCCATTTCATAACAGTCAGTAGTCAAAAGCCATTAATAAATCATTCTCCAAAGAACTTCAAACTATTGTTAATCATAGGATTACTCCAAATATATGAAAGGATATATTCTCATATAGTCTTCTAATATGTGAAAGAATACATAAAATCACTAATAAGAGAAATAAAACAGTAAAACACAAATTAAAAATCCAAAAATATGTCCAAGGAGTTGTGAAAAGATAATATGCTAAAATACTTTTGGTGGTGTTATGAATTATTTTTGTTGTTGTTAATTTAGTTCAGTTGTTTCCAACTCTCTGTGAACATATTTGAGTTTTTAGATACTGGAATGACTCTTATACTACATGTAGAAGTGCTACATGTGCTACAGTTTTATATATAGTTTAGTCTTCCAGACTAAACAACCTTCAGTACACACACACATTCACACATACACATCTCTTTGTGAAAGAAAATCCACAATCTTTACCAAACAATTAAAAATGCCCTTTCAAGCAAATGTCATCAAAAAGTTCAGTTCTGGATATAAAGTTATTTTCATAATTTGGTAATCTGTTACAGAGAAAGTCTTAGAGAGATTAACCCTATATAACATAGATCTTCTTTGTTTCCTGTGCATGGAAGAACCACTTTTCTTGTTTGAATCGAATAACTTAAAGATTATTTATTCCTTTTACTTAATAATAATTGTTCAGTTTACTTACCTCTCCTAACTTCAAAGTCACAAGTACCTAAGCAAAATTCACCTAAATGCCCAAACCCTTCACGGAAACTAAACAAAAATAAGAGCCAAAAGGATAGGAAAAATATGTACGAAGTATTCTTCTTTCTTTTCTGTTCTCTTCTGTCTTCAAAGCATTTCACTTCATTTGGTAAATCAGTAAATTTACATTACACATCAACTCTTTTTCTTCTGTGTGCTCCATGTGCTAAGAATATGACAAAAGTAATTTAGTTTGAAAGAGGCAGAATGGTCTAATGGCATATAAGAAGGTAAGAGGAGGAGGAGGAAGAAGAAGAGGAAAAAGAGGAAGAGGAGGGAAGAGGGAAGGGAAGGGGAAGGGAAAATGAGGAGGAAAAAGAGGAAGAAAAGAGGGTGGAGGAAGAGGAGGATGGAGAGGATGAAGAGGAGAGAGTGGGGAAAGGGAGGAGAGAGAAGAGGAGGAGGGGGAGGATGGGAAAGAGGAAGAAGAAGAAGAAGATAAGGGGACAGAAAAGAAGAAGAATGTGACTCCTCCAAAAAAACCCTATTTCTTCAGCTGGTGTATACAAAGACAAACAAATGACAACTTGGAGGAAAATATAAGGGAAAATGTCCAAGTCATGAAACTGCTAGAAGCTCTAGATGGTTGGAATGAAGAACAGATTTCAAGGGAGTGACGTGAAAGAAGGATGGAAAGGAATATCAATCAATCAAGTAAGCAAAAATTTATTAAGTGCCCCTTAGCTCTGTCCTATACTCTGGAGATAGAAATACGTATGAACTAAATAGTCCTTATCTTTAAAAAGCTTAAATTCTACTGGTAAAGATCACAAGCAAATAACTGAATATCTATGGAATGCATATAAAGAAGGTACCAGTAATTTGAAAAGGGGAAACTATTTGAGTATACCAGTAAAAGCTTCATGAAGAAAATTATCCTTCAACTGAGTCAAAGAAAAGTAGAGATTTTAAGTCAAAATGATGAGGGAATGCATTCTAGACAAGGAGGATCACCAGTGAAAATGCATGGAGAAATGCATGGAAGTAGAAGATATAGTATGCATATACCATACATTATGTATGCATGCATGATAATATATATGTAAACATACTCATATAAATATATATTAATATATAAACACATATCCACATGTGTATATATGAGTTGATATGTATATTTGTATATATATACATAAAAATTATAATCTTTATTATTACTAACTTATTATTTTAAACTGAAGTCATCAATTTTTATATAATGTGTCTTTATCTATAACCTTGCTCTAAATAAAATGAATTGTTTTTTTTGTAGGAGTCACCTATTTAAAAAATCTTCACAGTGGCTGATGTCTGTTTTTATTCTGAAGGAGAATGTGGTTTATGGTACTTTGAAACAGCTGCTAATTAATCCACATTTTAGATGCCACAACCACCAGCTTCTGAAGTTGCACTCATCATTCTAGTAATTCTCCTTATAGAAAACCTGATACCTGTGTAAAATTTCACTAAGAAGTCTCCATGTGACTTGATAGTCTATGATAGACATAGCTGAAGCTTTTCCTTATGTTTTCTATGCTTATAGTGGAATTCTCTTATTTCATATTCCCAAAAAGCATTTATTCAGAACCAGAAATTTGTTTACACAATTTGATCCATTTCTTTTGATCTCCAAAAGGTTTATTTTTTTTAAATATAGATAGTAAATATAACATGATTACTTTATAAAATCATAAAATCAGCTGAAAAAGGATATAATGTTAAGCAATAATCACCAGAAAGCCACCTTATTATGAATGTTTTAGCATTTTATAGGGGTTTTGCCTAAGGCATAGCCAAGGGTTTCATTTATTTCAAAAGGATAAAGACAAGGGAATCTGCACATTACATATTAAATAATATTATGCAACCATGGTATAGAGGGGTGCAAAATTTATATTCTCCTGTACATTCTCTCTAACCTGATGAAGCTTTCTGGTGACCACAGGGACACCATTAGCCACTGTATTCTGTAAATCTAACAGAGGCTCAAGGCAAAGAGCAGACGATTGCCTACATCTTTGCAACAACACCTGATTTCCATATGACAAGACATTTACTATTATCTGTTATTTTTTTAATTGCAAAGCTGATGAGTTTAAGTCAACATATTTCCTTACTGCTCCTTCTGCTTGTCAGCTGTAGCTGGATTGATAAAATGCAAATGAACAAATCATTAACGAGTACTGGTTATGAATCTCTCAGGCAGTTCAGGACCCTATCAAATCCTGCACCTATTACTTTGTGTGATTGATGTACTATTGTAAGTGATTGTTCCTGATCTTATTAAATCTTATTGATTTTTCCCAGTTTCTATTTTATGCAGGACCAGGCTTGGACTATTATGAATGTTGCTGAACACTGTTAATCAAGCTTACACAGCTATTTTGATGGCAAACAATTAGAACTCTGCAGCTATACCTTGCAATTAGCTTCAGGGATATGGACCTCAGCACCGTAATAATGAAAGAGACCTCCTTCAAGCAAGGTAATGAGATTTACAATTATGACCCCAAATAACCTCTGAGAAATAACCAATCTACAACTTAGATGTATTTATCAATAATGTGTTCTCTTTTTTATGAAAATGTATTTTTAATTTTTCCTAACAAAATCATTGTTTCTTGTAGTACATAGCATTACAAACAAAACTCAAGAAATAGTTTAAATATCTTCACTGTTTGAAATTAATGTGTTATTAAAACTACAGAAACATAGCAGAAATTCTAAATACCAGCAAGTAATATTAAAGTGTGCATATGTGATAATCATTTGTGAATTTGCTATTTTTAATAATGTTTGATGCTAAGCATTGATATAAGTATCATGTAACATGTAAATAAAAATGCTATTTGGAAAAATAGTTAATAATCATACATTTTGATGTCATTCAAATTTCATCTATCAAAAATAAACAAATAGATAAAAGGATCAGCTTTTAAAAGCATTCACCATACTCTAGGAATAAATTATAAATATCCTAGATAGAGCAACAGAAGTCATTGTTCTTCTGTTTTCTTTAGTTTTAAACATCTTCCCATCTTGATTTTTGAGATAACTTTATTGAATTCAATATAACACAGGGAGACTACCCTCCTCTCCACATTACAATATCTCTTTACTTTCACTTATTCTTTTTTTCTTCCTTCAGGTATTAGAGGAAGAGGTGTCTTTGTTTTCCATATTAATTCTCCAATTTTATGTTTTATTCCATTTCCACCTGAATCCTTTAGGATTATACTCCATCAATTATTCTACCTCTAGCATTTTTAGTCTTTTCAACTGCCAGATCAAATAGTTTTTGTTTAGTTTTGAATAAATAATTGAATACATAAATGCAAAGCATTTTTAAATACAAATGCAAAGAACAGTTCCTGCCATCAAGGAATGCATATTCCAATGGGAAAACATGCTTAGAAAAATGGCAGCTGGGAAAATATATTTTGATCAAAAAATTACACAAATGGGCAGCAATGGCCAGAGGAGAGTAGATCAAAGCAAAAAAGCAGCTTTATCAAGAACAAGAGCAGATCACAACTATAGTCCCACACCTCTAAGGAGCAAAGGTGGAAAGGATGCATGGCTTTCACCAATTTAACTTTCTGTCTGTCTGTCTCTCTCCTTTTCTCTCTCTCTCTCTCTCTCTCTCTCTCTCTCTCTCTCTCTCTCTCTCTCTCTCTCTCTTTCTCTTTCTTTCTCTCTCTTTCTGTGTGTGAATGTGCATGTGTGTTTCTCTTCTACACACACATGTGTATACACACATATAGGTATAAACACTGTACATTCATCAACCACTTTTTGAAATTCCTTCCTCCATGCTTTTCATGACATTCAAAAGTCATGTAGGAAGTGATTCTTCCTACATCTTCCACTTATCCTTATCTGTCTCTTTCGATGCTTTTACCACAAATGTAATTATACTAAAGTTCAAACTTCTCTGTATTATGGCTTCAGCTCTTTCCTAATGTCAACACTTTTTAAAAATATATTTCTATTAACATTATTTTAAAATTAATATCATTTACCATTTTTAGTCTTCCTCACCAATCGGCACAACTAATTGTTATAAGAAATGGGAAAGTAAAAGAAATAAATGCATTGCTCATATTTAAACATTAATAACATACGCTTCATTTCAATTTATGTCTATTACATTACTATCTTCTGAAATGACAGTTAATCCCTTCATTGATCACATTTCAATATATTTTCCTTTATATTTCTGTGGTCATCATTTAAATAGTTCTGAGGTCTGTTTACTTTAATATCTATCAATTCATATAAAATTCCCCAAATTTCTCTGAGTTCAAATTATTTGTCATTTCCTATGACACAGATACTATATTCCAATCATGGTCATCTGTTTTCTTTTCCATTTTTCATTGCTACACAGAAATAAACGTGTGTGTCTATGTGTACACACATATGTATATATGTAATGTATTTAATGGCTAGCAATAAATTAATAGACTCATTTGTTTGACCATTTTTTATCTCCTTTGGTTAAATACTTAGTAATTATACCACTGGGCCAAACACACCTATTATTTAGTGGCTTCTTGAAGTACAATTGCTTTTTCTGAAACAACTATATTAATTCACATTTTCAATAATAATAGAATTGACTAATTTCCCAAAGCCCTTTCAACATTTATCATTTTCATCTTTTTGTCATTTTTGCTAGTCTGATTTGTCCGAGGATTGTTAATTTTTATTTTTCTTATTATTAGTGATTTCTGGCATTCTTTCATTTAATTGTTGGCAGCTTGAATTTTTGAGTGAAAATTTTCTGTTCATACACTTTAAAACTACTCATTTATTAGGGAATTGCTATTGTCTAATTAGATCTTTATCAGAGATACTATGAAGATGGCCCATCATTTAGCAGAGTCTCTTTTTATTTTGACTGCATTAACTTTATGAAAAAGCTTTTAAATTTTACATAAAAGAAAATGTAAATTCCTTATTTTATAATCACCTACATATATTGTTTAGTTTAAAATTCCAACTCTTTATCTATTCCTAAATTCTAGATATTATTTTCTATTTTTAACAGCAGGTTTTTTCTTTATGTGTTTGTTTTGTCAGAGTATTTTTCTTTGGTAGTTGGAATCCTTGAATTTATTGAGTACTTGTTGATTATGTTTGGTTGCATTCAAATTATGCCTCACCTAATTAATTTAAATGATTTGGCTTTTTAAAGTATTTTTAAACATGTATTCAGTAGTTTTGATTATTGCTTAGTCCCCATTTATTCTTATTATTTTATATATAACTTATACAAAAATGTATTCCAAATCCATTTCTTATCATTCTCTGTCCCAAACTTTATTCTCATATTTTTAGCTTCTGGATATACTTCTTCATAATTACAGAATTTATCCAATACATATAAGACCAGCTTCCTTATTTTGCTTCTTAAACCAGCTTCTTTTCCTAATTCCCTTATCCCAATAGTCTTATATATCTCCCAGGCATTGAGGCTCAAAATATTGTATTTATCTTTGATTTCTCTGTTTTCTTCAGTCTCACATGTAACCAGTTATGTCAAGTTCAATAAATTTTTACTTGGAAATTTATCCTTCCAGATCCTTTTCATCTGTCTTTTCCTTCTTTTCTACTTCCACTTTTACCATTCAGTCTTTTCTTTATAAACTTATGTCTTATCCATTATAATGGATTTCCAAAAGTTTTTTTCCTAAATGTTCAGTGTATAGCTATCTTATACAAACATCCTCATAATAAACTTCTTCAAAAAGAAGTCTAAATCACTTGCTTTACCACCCAATCATTCTTTTATTTATTTTTTTTTAATTTGGGGCAATAGAATTACAGATCCAGTATGATAGTATAGAAAACTAGTAAGGAATCTGCTGCTACTCATACAGTTGAAAACTACAATGTAATTTATAGTTTGCAACACTGAAAATTTAGATAATATAGAAACTGTAATATAACCAGTTTATTTCTTATGTGAGACTAGGCTGACTTTTTAGCAGATATATTACATTGCCTTTTCAGTTCTTTATCCTCAATGGTCTGTCCATAATCAAACCTGTTCTAACAACTTCAGTGATTTTTTTTTTACTGGGTACTGTATGCAATCTAAGGTCTATAACCTATTATTAAGGGCCTTATCAAAATTGTCCCTAAACTATCTCTGATCTCATCCCCAACAATTCCCCAATTCAGTCTCTTCTCTACTGTACTGCTCCACCATTGCTCTGTAAGACTGTGTTATAGCTGAACACTCTACATTATTCCTTGTTGCTATTATTTTTCTTGATACCTGATAATCTTTTTAAAATTAATATTTTCCAATTACATGTAAAAACAATTGTAACAATTTTTTTAAATTTGAGCTCAAAATTCTCTTTCCCTTTTATCTCCTCTCTTTAAAAGGCAAGCAATTTGATTCAAAACATACATGTTCAGTCATGCAACACGGGTCCATATTAGCCATGTTGTGAAAGAAAACAGACCAGAAAAGGGAAGAAAAAAAGTTTTTAAAAGTATGTTTTGATCTGTATTCAGATCACCAATTCTTTTTTTTTTGGAGGTAGATAGGATTTTTCATGTTCTTAGGAATTGTCTTGGATCATTGTATTACTGATAACAATTAAGTCATTCACAGTTACTAATTATACAATTTTGCTGTTACTGTGTCCGATGTTCTCCTGGTTCTTCTCATTTCACTTTGTATCAATTCATTTCAAGTCTTTCCAAGTTTTTCTGAAATTTTCATGCTCATATTTCCTTCTGATCACACAACAGCTTTTCAATAAAATCATATACCACAGTTTGTTCAACCATTTCCTAAATGATGAATATCCAGTAAATTCCCAATTCTTTGAAACCATGAAAAGAGCTGTTATATTATATTAGAACACATAGGATCTTTTCCCTTTTTTCCATGTTAGGGAAACAGACGTAATAGTGCTAATTATTAAGTAAAAAGATATAAAGTTTTATCATTATTTGGGCAAGATAAAGATTGCTCTCTTAAATTGGATCAGTACGTAACTCTACCAACAATGTAGTAATATCTCCATTTTTTCTACAGTTCCTCCAACATTAATCATTTTTCCCTTCTATTATTTTTGCCAACCTGATAGGTGTGAAGTAGTACATCATGATTGTTTTAATTCTAATTTATCTAATCAGTGGTCATTTAGAGAATTTTATCATATGATAATAGATATGATTTCTTCACTTGAAAATTGCTTATTTATAATATTTGACCAACTGTTATTTGAGAATGATCTATAGATCTAAGTTCTCTACATATTTGAGAAATGAGGACTTTATCAGAAAAAAACTTTTTTTTATTTTATTTATAATTTTTTTGACATTATATATGCATGAGTAATTTTTTATAACATTATCCCTTGTATTCATTTTTCCAAATTATCCCCTCCCTCCCTCCACTTCCTCCCCTTGATGACAGGCAATCCCATATATTTTACATGTGTTACAATATATGTGTGTAAATACCATTTTCTTGTAACACATTAAGTATCAGATTCCGAAGGTATAAGTAACCTGGGTAGATAGACAGTAGTGCAAACAATTTACATTCACTTCCCAGTGTTCCTTCTCTGGGTGTAGTTGTTTCTGTCCATCAATGGTCAACTGGAAGTGAGTTGGATCTTCTTTATATTGAAGATATCCACTTCCATCAGAATACATCCTCATACAACATTGAAGTGTACAGCGATCTTCTGGTTCTATTCATTTCACACAACATCAGTTGATGTAAGTCTCTCCAAGCCTCTCTGTATTCCTCCTGCTGGTCATTTCTTACAGAGCAATAATATTCCATAACCTTCATATACCATAATTTACCCAACCATTCTCCAATTGATGGACATCCATTCATCTTCCAGTTTCTAGCCACTACGAAAAGAGCTACCACAAACATTTTGGCACATACAGATCCCTTTCCCCTCTTTAGTATTTCTTTGGGATATAAGGCCAATAGCAGCACTGCTGGATCAAAGGGTATTCACAGTTTGATAACTTTTTGGGCATAGTTCCAAATTGCTCTCCAGAATGATTGGATTCTTTCACAACTCCACCACCAATGTATTAGTGTTCCAGTTTTCCCACATCCCCTCCAACATTCTTCATTATGTGTTCCTGTCTTCTTAGCCAATCTGACAGGTGTGTAGTGGTATCTCAGAGTTGTCTTAATTTGCATTTCTGTGATCAGTAGTGATTTGGAACACTCTTTCATATGAGTGGATATAATTTCAATATAATCATCTGAGAATTGTCTGTTCATATCCTTTGACCATTTATCAATTGGAGAATGGTTTGACTTCTTATAAATTAGAATCAGTTCTCTATATATTTTGGAAATGAGGCCTTTATCAGAACCTTTAACTGTAAAAATATTTTCCCAATTTGTTACTTTCCTTCTAATCTTGTTTGCATTAGTATTGTTTGTACAGAAACTTTTTAGTTTGATATAATCAAAATCTTCTATTTTGTGATCAATAATGACCTCTAGTTCTCCTCTGGTCATAAATTCCTTCCTCCTTCACAGGTCTGAGAATTAGACTATTCTCTGTTCCTCTAATCTATTTATGATCTCATTCTTTATGCCTAAATCATGGACCCATTTTGATCTTATCTTGGTATATGGTGTTAAGTGTGGATCCATATCTAATTTCTGCCATACTAATTTCAGTTTTCCTAACAGTTTTTTTTTTCCAAATAATGAATTTTTATCCCTAATGTTGGTATCTTTGGGTTTGTCAAAGACTAGATTGCTATAGATGTACCCTTTTTTGTCCTTTGTATCTCATCTATTCCACTGATCGACTGGTCTATTTTTTAGCCAATTCCAAATGGTTTTGGTGACTGCTGCTATATAATATAGCTTTAGATCAGGTATACCTAGACCACCTTCATCTGACTTTTTGTTTCATTAGTTCCCTTGCAATTCTCGACCATTTATTCTTCCATATGAATTTTGTTGTTATTTTTTTAGGTCATTAAAATAGTTTCCTGGGAGTCTGATTGGTATAGCACTAAATAAATAGATTAGTTTGGGGAGTATGTCATCTTTATTATATTCACTCGGCCTATCCAAGAGCACTGAATGTCTTTCCAATTATTTAAATCTGACTATATTTTTGTGAAAAGTGTTTTGTAATTTTTCTCATATAATTGCTGACTATTCTTTGGTAGATGGATTTTCAAATTCTTTTGTTTGAAATGGAATTTCTCTTTGTATTTCTTGCTATTGCATTTTGTTGGTGGTATATAAAAATGCTGAGGATTTATGTGGATTTATTTTGTATCCTGCAACTTTGCTAAAATTCTGAATTATTTCTGATAGCTTTGTAGCAGAGTCTTTGGGGTTCTCTGAGTATACCATCATGTCATCTACAAAGAGTGATAGTTTGATTTCCTCATTTCCTACTCTAATTCCTTGAATCTCTTTCTCGACTCTTATTGCCGAGGCTAGCATTTCTAGTACTATATTGAATAGTAATAGTGATAGTGGGCAACCTTGTTTCACTCCTGATCTTACTGGGAAAGGTTCCAGTTTATTTTTATTGCATATTATGCTTACTGACAGTCGTAAATATATGCTCCTGATTATTCTAAGGAATAGTCCATTTATTCCTATACTCTCAAGCCTTTTTAGTAGGAATGGATGTTGGATTTTATCAAATGCTTTTTCTGCATCTATTGAGATGATCATATGGTTTTTATTAATTTGATTATTAATATGGTCAATTATACTAATAGTTTTCCTAATATTAAACCAGCCCTGCATTCCTGGTATAAATCCTACGTGATCATAGTGTATTATCCTGGGGATGATTTTCTGAAGTCTTTTTGCTAATATCTTATTTAAGATTTCAGCATCAATATTCATTAAGGAAATTGGTCTATAATTTTCTTTCTCAGTAGAAAGAAAAACTTACAAAAATGTTTTCCCAGTTTTCTGCTCCCTTCTAATCCACCCTTGCTTCTATCATTGACAAAAATTTTGTTGCCAAATATATCATACATATTGTAGCTATTGTGACTTCTTTGCTTCCTTTGTTTCACTTTTCTATGATACCTCTTTAATTTTTACCTAAATTCTATTCCTCTTTAAGATGTGGCTAATGACCTATTTCTGTGAAGAAATGAGTAGTTCAACTCACAGTGATTTCTTTCTCTGAACTCATGCAGGAGTTATCACGATCATTATTGGATAATTAACATATTCTGTCTTCAGTTACTACATGATACAAGCAACACATACATTTACTTATCTATTGTCTAAATGTATATAATTAGATTTTGTGTAAGTATATCTATATCTATATAAATCCATACATGCACACATGCATGTATATATTATGTATGTCTTGTCTGACATATATGGTCCTTGAGGTTAGGGATATGTTGTTCTCATTATATACCCTATAACTACAGTGTTTTAAACATATACTAGTGTATTGGGCTGGCAAGTTAAGGTCCAATTCTCAAAGTATGCAAAATATTACATTAGTAATTGAGAAGAAGACAGAGGGGCAACTAGGTGGCACAGTGGATAGAGCACCAGCCCGGAATTCAGGAGGACCCGAGTTCAAATATGATCTCAGACATTTAACACTTCTTAGCTATGTGACCCTGGGCAAGTCACTTAACCCCAGCCTCAGGGAAAAAAAAAAGAGAGAAGAAGACAGAGATTGTGTCTTCTTCTGAACAGTATTGATTGAAGAACTAGTGCTCTGTGGTAACAAAGAGTTTTCAATTGGTTTCAGAATCAGAAAGACTAATGATGTAGCCAAAAGTTTTTTTTTTTCATATGCCAAAAAGAATGAACCTTATCTTTCTCAGCTAATTTTCTACTTCCCATTTCCTGGAAGCTTTGAAATTGAGAGGATTCATTTCAGTCACATATCTATGAACACATCTATCCCTGTAGTGTTTTTTATTTTCCTGTTTTTAAGTGAATGAGTACACAGAGAAAGAAAGGTATGAGAATATGATATCTTTATCTTTGAAAGATTTAAGGAGCCATCAGAGGTGTTTTCAGAAATTGGATCTGCTAGCAGAGGTTCATATAGCAACAATGTTTGTGTGAAGAGTCAATAATGTGGAATCATCTGTTTGACCAAGTTCAGAAATTTATTGACACAAGAGTGAAGATATTTTATCCTCCAAGAAGCTAATTTAGTGACTAAGTGATTAATCTATCAATATCACATCTTGAAGTAAACTTGATGGATACCTATAAATGGAGAAAATGACTCTTAAGACCAGAATGTATTTCATAAGTTTCTAACATGGAAACCTCAAAATTGTTTTACTTCTAGTTTTAGGAAAGGATTATCTAACCCTTTTGATGATTTAAGATTGAGAGTGTGCTCACAGCTTCATGATTCTTTATACCAAAGTTTTTAACTCTGGTCATTCTCTCTTCAGGGGGAAATACTCCCAGAGTGAAGGGAGTCATTTTTGTGCTTTCATCTTTGCTATAGTTTTATGATAAATACATCTTTGTAAAAGTTAATTGGCATAAGCTGATTGACCAATATCTGTGAGGTATCCCTGAGGGATATCCCTATCATGAATGATAGTTTCAGAATCCATTAACCCTTACAAGTTTTACCCCAGCATTCTAATGCCACAATCTTCTGGAGATTCTATAGGCTAGTGTAGTGTGAGCTGTATGAGAGTGATTCTAGAGAAGGTGCTATGCACTGTTATTATTTGCTACTTGATTATTTTTAAAGCTTAAACCACTTGATATGTAAATGGATGATTTTTTTTCTTTTTTTTATTTTATAATTATAAAAAAATTTTGACAGTATATGCATGAGTAATTTTTATAACATTATCCCTTGTATTCATTTTTCCAAATTTTCCCCTCCCTCCCTCTATTCCCTCCCCTAGATGACAGGCAATCCCATACATTTTACATGTGTTACAGTATAACCTAGATACAATATATGTGTGTAAATCCAATTTTCTTGTTGCACATTAAGTATTAGATTCCAAAGATATAAGTATCCTGGCTAGATAGACAGTAGTGCTAGCAATTTACATTCACTTCCCAGTGTTTCTTCTCTGGGTGTAGTTGTTTCTGTCCATTATTGATCAACTGGAAGTGAGTTGGATCTCCTTTATGTTAAAGATATCCACTTCCATCAGAATACATCTTCATACAGCATTGTTGTTGAAGTGTACAGCAATCTTCTGGTTCTGTTCATTTCACTCAGCATCAGTTCATGTAAGTCTCTCCAAACCTTTATGGTCATTTCTTACAGAGCAATAATATTCCATAACCTTCATATACCATAATTTACCCAACCATTCTCCAATTGATGGACATCCATTCATCTTCCAGTTTCTAGCCACTATGTAAAGGGCTGCCACAAACATTTTGGCACATACAGGTCCCTTTCTCCTCTTTAGTATTTCTTTGGGATATAAGCCCAATAGCAGCAATGCTGGATCAAAGGTTATACACAGTTTGATAACTTTTTGGGCATAATTCCAAATTGCTCTCCAGAATGGCCGAATTCTTTCAGCGCTCCACCAACAATGTATCAGTGTCCCAGTTTTCCTACAGCCCCTCCAACATTCATCATTATTTGTTCCTCTCATCTTAGCCAATCTGACAGGTGTGTAGTGGTATCTCAGAGTTGTCTTAATTTGCATTTCTCTGATCAGCTGGGGTAAATGGATGATTTTAAGAGATACCAAACATTGTGGGCTATCTTGTGTACCATAGAGCATTAGGAATTCTTGACAATAAAATACAAATAAATATGTTACCAAAGAACACATAAGAAGACACCTAACCCTTTTATCTCCATTCCTTTGCAGTTGGAAGATTCATAGATTTGAAAAATTGCATATATTTTCAGATGCTTTTGATGCATCATTTGATTTTACTGACTTTTTCTTTTCTTTCTATTCATTTTTTTCTTTAAAAATATTTATTATATAAGATGGTTAAATGTTTTATGAAATAAAAGGGGGTGGAAGAGTGCTGGAAGAAATGTAGGTCATATAAAAATATAAACTTTTTAAAAAGATTTTTTGCAAGCTCTCTTGCAAAAGAATTAGAAATTTAGAAAAGACTGTAAATTGGAGAGTGGCTGAATAAATTGTAGCATGTGATTATGATGTTTATGATGGAATATAATTATTTTATGGGAAATGATGAGAAAGATGCTCTCAGAAAAAAAAATATAGAAAGTCCTCTCTGAGTTCAAGTGAAATAAAATGTACTGGTATAAAGTAATAGCAATATTGTGCAATGATCACCTTTGAATGACTTTGTTATTCTCAGCAACACAATGATATATAACAACTTTGAAGAATTTATGATGAAAAATGTTATTCATACTCAGAGGAAGAATTGATTGTGAATGCAGATTGCAGCAAATTCTCTTTATAAAATTTATTTTTCTTAAGTTTTTTTTTGGGGGGTGAAAATCTGTATATTTTTTCACAACATGATTTTTGTGAAAATGTTTTGTTTAACTTCACATGTACTTCCTTAATGAGGAGTGGCAGGGAGGAAGAAGAAAGAAAATCTAAAACTCAAAATTTTAAAAACAAAATTTAAAAAAAGTTATATATAATGGGGTAAAATAAAAATATTAAATATAAAAAGAATGCTCTGCAATAAGCAAAAGGCATTATGGCTCTCTAAAGAACTATTATTATAAGATGGGCCACAATGCATCAATGAGGATAAATTTGAAAGCCCCAATACAGCTAGATCTCCTGAACATATAGACACCTGAGTTTAATAAATATTATTTTGTTGAGAGTTATTGGATATTGGGAAAATTAACAGAACAAAATTTATTTTTAATTAAAATTTTCTGAATTACATATAAAGACAATTTTAATATTTAAAAAAATTTTAAGTTCCAAAATTTTAACCTCATGACTTCTCTCCCTTTCCTAAGACACATTCATTTGAGATATTGTATGTGGACAATCATGTAGAATAAATTATCATATTATTTGGACAATCATGTAGAATAAATTATCATATTATTTATGTTGTCAAAAAGAAGGAAGATAAAAGCAACATTTTTTTTAAAGTGAAATACAGTATTATTCAATTTGCATTGAGACTCTATCAGTTCTTTATCTTGAGGTGAATAGCATTTTTTACCATAAGTTTGAGAATTTTCTTAGATCTTTATATTTCTGAAAGTTGATAAATCATTCACAGTTGATCATTGTACAATATCGCTATTATGGTGTACAATGTGCTCCTGGTTCTGCTCACTTCACTTTGAAGTTTGTATGTCTTTCCAAGTTTTTCTGAAATCATCCTGATCATTTACTATAACACAATAATAGTATCCCATTGCTATAATATAACATCATTTGTTTAGTTATTCTCTTGTTGAAGGGTATTATCTCAAATTCTAGTTCTTTGTATTCACAAAAAAAGAGCTACTATAAATATTTTTGTACAAATAGGTCCTTTTGCTTTTTTTATGTCTAGGATACAGACCTAGTAATGATATTGATGGATCAAATGATATATAAATTTTGATTTTCCTTTGCTATTGGAATACACAGGAGCTGTTGGAATACATGGGAGCTACCTGAAAGTGGCTGCTAGAGATCCAATGCAGAATGGATCTCCTCTTGTGAGAGGATGATACAAGAAGATTTAAAGCAGATGCTGTTCTCTGACCTCTCTGACTGAGAGTCCCTTGTGTTGTCTGATCTCTCTCCTCTTCCTTCTGCCTCATCTTATTTCCATCTGCCTTATCTCATTCCCAGTCCACAACACCTGTGTCAGCAAAGACTGCCCTGCAACTCCTTCATATGTTATGATTCACAGCTGTGGAGGCTCTTGGAGAATTGACCTGTCCCTTAACAATGCACATTTTTGTTTTTTGTTGTTATTTCCCCCCCAAAGCATGGTCCATATACTGAGGAATGCAAGCAGTACTATCACTTCTGAATGGTTGTAGCAGGTATTGATCTTGTGAAATATCATGGAGGCAAACTTTCAAATGGAGAAGAGGACTATAGTCAGAACAGGCATTTAAATCTCTCATCAGTCTCCTGGCTCAGCCCTTTGATGTGCTGGCCCATTTAATTACCCCAACTAAAAATATCTTTTCAGGGCTCTTCTTCCTTTCCTTCCCCTCGAGTTACTGAAGGAAATCTGGAAGGATCCTTCTCACGAACAACTCTGGTTCTTCTTGTATATCCCATGTTTGGGCACCATATGTTAGAATACATAGGAGCTGCTAAAATACATGGGAGCTGTTGGAATACATGGGAGCCACCTGACAGTGGCTGCTGGACCAAGCCAGACCTGTGGAATAGATCTCCTAATGTGAGAAGATGATACAAGGAGATTGGGAGGCAGTTGCTGTTCTCTGACCTCTCTGACTGAGAGGCCATTGCGTTGTCTGATCTCTCTCCTCTTCCCTCTGTCTCCAATTTATCTCATTCCCACTTTGCAACACCTGTTTCATCAAAGGCTGCCCAGCAACTCCTTCAGATATTATGATCCACAGCTGTGGAAGCTCTTAGAGAATTAACCTGTCCCTTAACACTTTGCACAGTATTCCAAAATCACACATACAAATAATTCTAATATTGACAACTGTTAATAAATTTAAAATTACATTTCCATTTACAATAAAAACTTAAATTGGTAAATAGGAATCTATTGCAATGATTCTACATTTTGTAACTTTTATTAGATTACTTCCTCAAGTGCTCCTTTTTGACATATATTAGTGAAAAGATTAACTATTCAATTATGGGTATGCTATATATTCTCAGTAGACTCATTGAAGGCAAGTGTTGCTTTATTTTTGCTTTTATTTCCTTAGTGTCTTAAACATCATTAAATTTAATGTGGATGAAATTAAAATGAATATATTACTGGAACCTATATTGAAGTCTTTTTAAAATTTCCTTAAGGTCCAAGCTTTCAGATGGCTTTATGTATTCCATTTTTATTGATGCATTTATGATACTTTAGTAATTTGAATTTTAAAATATTATTGTGAAAAGCACACTGATTCTGGAGATAGAAGACATGCTCAAATTGTGGCTTTGATATATATTATTATGATAAGTCATTCCTCACTGAAACTCTGTTTCATGATCTATAAAATAATCAGTTGGCCCAATTCTAAATAATGATCTAAATATAATCATAGGACCTTCGAATCTTCTAGTTCAATCTTCTTTCACTTTATAGGTGATGAAATTAAGGTTCAGAGATATTACTTTGTCCATGGCCACACAAATAATAAAATGGAAGACCTGGAATTTGGATCTAATTTTTTGGACTCCAAATCCAACTTTATATCATATTGCCTTACATACTTTGATCTTAAGTCACTGTAAAAAGTATTCAAAAAATGTGTTTACTAATTGAACTGAATTTTGTTTCACATTGGATTTAATATTGTAGTCAGGTAATAATGATAAAGTTATCATTTTTAACTTATGGCATATATAACCTAGGTCCTCACTGACAGAGTCAAACTGTAATTCAATTCCTTGGGAAGGTATTGCTCCCTACTCTCTTTTCAGTTTTAAATAATGAACTAAATTGGCTTAAATGATTTGATTAGAATTGTCTTGAATGGAATTGTATTGAATTGAATTGAATTGAATGATGGGGAAGAAAAGCTCTCTACCTCTTAAACCATAAAAATATTATATTGCTGTAATTGCATCTGATGATTGCCTGTTATCAGATTTACCTTTATGAGTGATTCTTTGGTCTTAGTCTTCCCATCAATAGATATGAAGATAACAAATTTACATTCTCTCTTATTCATTTGTTTATATTTATTTACTCATTTAATATCTATATATTTTATTGTATTGCGCTATATTATAAAAAATGGAAAATGAATTTTGCTGGATAAAGTGAAGAACTCTTCTATACTGATTTAGAAGCTTCAAGTAACTTTAACTCTATGTTGGGTACACAATTTGTGATGGCACAAATATGGGCAGCAGTGGACATTTAAAAGATGAAAGAACATAAAAATAAAATTAATGGAAAAGAGATTGCTTAAAGTAGTTATCTTAAAGCAAATTCTGATGTTGGAACCATGTTATACATATCTATCCCTAGTACTATAGCTCTAATATTATGGGAGTTCTCAGATATTTCATCTAAATGTTTTATTTATCTCATTGAAGATGTTTATATGCCACAGAAAAATTCCCTTTTATAACTCATTTTCCCTTATTCCCTGTTCTCCAGTGCATAACAGAGAGGTGTCCTCTTACATTCTCAGGAAACCACACTCATTCTGTAGCAGAGCATGCTTTGTGCTTCCCCTCATAAAGTATGCATGAATACCACAGAAACGAGAATGGAACAATGTAATGTTTAGAGGTCTGAATAGATGGTCTAATCTGTAAGTGAAATATAAGTTGTTTTTCTAAGCAGGACTAACTTTTAAATAAAAGGGTAAAAAATGGATTCAAATAAGAGTGGGAGAATTACAACAAGACAAATGGATCAAAAGACTTGTCCTAACTTGCTTCTAACCTGCTAGCAATTGTATTTATTAATATTGGATAATTATCATACTAACCCCCTTGGTGCCAGCAGTAGCAACATGTCTCTCTGATGGTGATGGGATTCATGACAGGAAATTTCAATTCATCAAACTAAACAGCTCTGCATATCCTATCATGCATGCTAACTCTCTAATAACGGTGTATCATCTCTGAGTACTCACATTAAAGATACATACATCAAAGTAAAATACTTTATGCCATGTTAAAGTTGCCTTTAATGTGTGAATCTGGCTTTTCCAAGATTTTTTATTGCATTCAAAAAGAGGTGATTTTTGTTTTTCTTAGCCTTGCTTTGCATGAATACTAATTTCATGTTGACCAGGGAAGCCATGTTTCAACCTTTATTCATCCATATAAATTACATTCAATTCAGCCTTGCTCATATCTTAATTCCTCTTGGAATAGGGGTCCATAGTCGGGATAAACATAATGAAAGGTTAAGCATTAAGAGAAGTAAAATCACCCAACCATAGAAAACTCAGTGCACGAAGCCAGGATACTGGACTTTAGAATTTTTCTTAACTCAGCTTTCAGGGCACTGTGATTTGAGTGAGTCTAGTTTGTGGTGTTTTTTTTTTTAATCTTCTAATCCTGCATTTTCTAGAGGAGGACATGACATTTTGGTAAATTAGAAAATAGTGGATGCTGGTGCCTTTCTAAAGATATAAAATGCTTCACTTGGTACTAATGTACATAAAGCAATTAGTTACTTGTCATGATGGGTGTTCCCCAAGGCAGTGCACTTTCTCCATTAGTATTTATATCTACATGCCATTATACATTGGACAGCACTAAATAGATGAGGTACGCTCAGAAAATTACTAAAGTCATGTGTCATCAAGGAAAGAGATATTAGCAAACATTATTAGCATACAGGTGGAACTGCATCACTTAGATAGACAGTCACCAATGAAATGTTTATTTTTTAAGCACTTGCCCAGAATACAAAATATGAAATAGGTTAATTAACTCTGAGAAGAAGTTATTTCTTTATAAGCCAGGAAAATATCGTTTGGATACTTAACAATCATGACAGCTGTCTTAAATGTATCTCCATTTTCTTTCTGTAGTGGAATATTGGATGCAGATCTTTTTGCATATATATGTATATATATATATATATATATATATATATATATATATATATATATATATATATATATATATATATATATATATATATATATATATATATACACATATATATATATATGTATATATCAGATTACTCAATTAGTACTTATGGGTATAAAGGAAAATCAATCCTTATAATTCTCTGAACTAAATATTCCAGGAGAAAAATATGAGTGTAGTATTTACACTAAATTTGGTTCTATATTCAAGAAAAAAAAAGAAAGAAAAAAGGGTATATGAATATCTCAGATATTTTAAGAGTCAAATTGGTTTGAATGACTTTCATTAGGATAAATGTTTTATCAATTTTCCCAACAAACTTGGGGTCATTAGCTTTGAACAATGGAAAAATCAAATGTAATAACTTTATGAGGTAAAGAAGCAAGAAGATGGAAGGGATAATGGGTATGAGCATTTGAGTAAATCAGATAGTTCATTTGACACATATTTATTGACTGCCTATTATTATATGATTATGTCATATGGTGCATTTCTGAAGCATGTTAAGGTTTACAAAATAATCTTATGAGAACTCTGTGAGTATAAGTAAAATCATTCCCATTTCATAATTAAGGAAACTAAGGCCAAAAGAGTCAAAACTTTCACCTCAAAGGCAGTATCCAAACCAAGAGGTCTGTGAATTCTTGGTTATTCATCTGTTTATTTTACATTATATTTGTAGATTACTCACATTTAATGAGAGAGCTTGTAATGAAATAAAACAGATAAAACTAATAATACAATGACTTCATTTGAAAATGTATACAATATCTCTAATCTGCAGCACTTCAGTGCTCTATTTAAAAAAAAAGAATTTTTTTTCTCCTCCTACCACTACAAGCTCAATGCCAGCTAAGAAGGAAAATAAATTTCTAGTAACAAATATTTATAGTCAAACAAAACATACTCCTTCATCTATCTGTATGCAATTATACATATATGTATATGCATGTATGCATGTACCTTTGATAAGCATATATACATATGTACACATACATACACATATACATACTGGTATATATATAGACACACACATACATATATATATATATATATATATATATATCTTTCTTTCTATCTCTCTCTTCATTTCTCTGTGTATATATATATATATACGTATACGTATATATATATATATACACAGAGAAATGAAGAGAGAGATAGAAAGAAAGAGATACAGAGACAGAGACAGAGACAGACAGAGAGAGAGATGAAAGGAGGGAGGGAGGGAGGGAGGAAGGAAAGGAAAAAGGGAGGAAGGAAGGAAGAAAGAAAGTGAAAGAAAGAGTGACCTGACCTTAAATCTGTAATGTCTTTGTAATGGACTGCATATTTCCTCACTGATCCTTTGGAATCATTAATGGTAACTGTATTTATCATAGATCTTACAGATTTCAAAGTTGTTTGTTTTTACTGTGTTGTTATGTATAAGTTGTCCCCATGTAACTGCTTATTTCATTCATTATCATTCTATAAAAAATCATCAAAATTGTTCATTCATGATTGTTATAGGATGATTTATGCTACAACATCATAAACTATCATTATTCCATTAACTATTATTATCCATGAATAAAAATGAAGCTGTTATCTTTCTTTGACTTGCATCAGTTCACATAAGTTTTCCTATGCCTCTTTTCTATGCCTTCCCATAAATAATTTATCTCCTTATTCTTTATAGAACAATAACATTCCATCACCTCCATAAACCATAATGCTCTTTTTAGTGAACCATGTTGTCCCTTGATTGGTTTGATGAAAGTGGAAGCCACAGGGAGAGAAAGAATAAGAAATGAAATATAATCAGAAGATGTTTGTGGAAGATTGAAAAATTTTATAAAATGGGGTTGTTGTGAACATTAACTGGTATGAGACACATAAAGATTTTTCTAAACCTTAAAGTGTGAAAAAAGCAACCTATTGATGTAGTTTATAGAGTACAGATGAGATGGACCTATCATTGTAATTAACAGAAGAGTAATTTCATACCTCTAGGTGAAACCTTCGTTAGAATCAGATTTTCCTTTCCAACTATCTACTATCCAATTTCACAGACATCTATAAACTATTATATTTTCCCTACAGTTTGATCCACCTAATGCTTATGAATGACACCATCATTTTCCTAATAAAGCATGTTTAAACATGTGTGTAATTGTTTCCTTCTTCAATTTCTGCATATAACCAATTGCCCAGTCCTATCTTTCTCTTTGAAATAAATTTAATTGAATTGAATTCAAATTAATTAAATAAAGATTTATTGTGTAGCCAAAGGGTATAAGTACTATGCTAAATGCTATATTTTGCTATATAAATATGAAAAAATGGCTTGGATTCTGATCTCAAAGATATGATAGTGTAATTGACAAAGTCCTAAGTCACTAGGTGGGGTTGGCAGAAAAAGCCTGAAGTACTGATTACTCCATGAGATAAGGAGGAAAACACATTGATGGAGATCAGTTCAAGTATATCAGTTATAGTACTGTATCCAATAGAAAGCCAAGTTATGATGTCAAACTCCTACTGTTAAATTTCCCCATTAAATCTGCATGTGCTCTATGCCATTCTTGCTAAATCCCTTTTAGGTTAGCTCATCAGTGAGTATTCTGCCTCATAGTGTCTTTCTTCCCATCCTTTCCACCATGCCTTATGGTACTTTTCTCCTTCTTATAGCTAATTTACTCCTTTGGGGTGCTAAATTCCTCTGTGGATTTAGCTTGCCAGTTAGTGGTATACTCTCACTCCCTGGAGTATTACCTTTCTCCTGGTTAATTGTGAGCTCTACTAAGAAACTTTACTTTTTCATTGTTAATTGTTAAAACCTCTTTCCTTGCTCTCTATATGCTTGTCCTAATTCTATTTCATATTTACTACTCCTGCTTTCTATCTGGTGTCTATTTTATCTCTTCATTTTGTCTGTAACCTCTTCTCATAAATAAAAATAACTTTTGCCAAGCAGAAAAAGCCATCGTGAATTAGTCAAATGATTGAATTCCAACAGTTGGTACCAATGGTTCTTCTCAATTTCATCATTTGCCTGCACTCAATCTCATCATAATTATGGAATTAAAAGAGACACACAAATGATTGCCTTAAAGTAGATTATGTATGATCAATATAAAAAAAGAACTAGACAAGTGATCTAAGAAAATTAAAGCTGAAAGAAAACACATCGAATTGGCAGTATCAACTACAGTGTTATAAAGGAGGTATTTGAGTTCTTGGGGCTTGAAGGGAAAGGAAATTTTAACAAGCAGAGCCATGAAAGGAGTACATTTCAATTAAAGACATGACCTGTAGAAGTGCATGGAGCAAGGAAACTGGCAAATAATGAGTCGTATATTTACTGTACACAGAGTGTACATTCCAATATCTTTGCCAAGAGAGTCAGAGGGAGAGATAGAAATAGTGACAGAGAGAAAGAGAGAGACAGAGACAGATAAGTAACTAGAATGGAATTAAAAAAAAATTACAAACAGTGTTTGCTTTTAATTGGGCACTTACTTTAAAGTAAGACAATTCTACTTCTCCTTCCTTACTGATTCCCTATACCACTCAACACAACTGTTACAAGTTGTTTTTCCACCTTTTCACACCATTCTCCTTCCCTGAATCTTCTCTGATAAATGTTGCTTAATACTTCACTTCTAACAACTCCGCATCTCCTCCTGAGTGTTCCCTCTTTTCCAATCCTCTTTATTTCCCATAAATTTGATATTGCCCTCTATTGTCTCTGATGATATATGACAATTCTCCTTGGGATTCCCAACCACATATATGTCCTCATTCCCTCCTGTCTCAGCTAAACACTTTGAAGAGAAAGAAAAAAAAAGAAAAATATCTTTAAAGTTAGTCTTGTGATATTCAGGACTCTTATTTTTAATGATTCAGAAATATGGAAATCCTTTTGTGGTTTTCATATACATCAGTAATTCTCAAAATTTTTGGCTTCAGAAGCCTTTTACTCTCTTAAAAAATACTGAAGAGTTCCAAATGATTGTGTTTTTATACCAATATTTATCTAAATTAGGATTTTAAAGAGATAAGTAAAACTATTCATGTGTTAATGTATTTTTATTCTAATTTTTTATTTACAAAACATATGCATGTGTAATTTCAACAATGATCTTTGCAAAACCTTCTATACTAGCTTTTCCCCTCTTTACCCCTGTCTCCTGCCCTGGATGGCAGATAGTCCAATACATGTTAAATATGTTAATGTATATGGTAAATACAATATATTTATACATATTTATACAGTTATCTTGCTGCAAAAAGAAGGTAAAAATAAGCTGAGAAGGAAAACAAAAATGCAATCAGACAATAAGAGAAAGAGTGGAAATGTTATGTTGTGGTCCATACTCATTTCCCATAGTTCTTTTGCTGGATGTAACTGGTTCTCTTAATTACTGGACAATTGGAACTGATTTGGATCATCTCATTGTTGAAGAGAGCCATATCTATCAGAATTGATCAACATATAATGTTGTTGTTGCTGTGTATAATGATCTCATGGTTCTGCTCATTTCACTTAGCATCAGTTCATGCAGGTCTCTCCAGGCCTCTCTGAAATCATCCTTGCTGATCATTCCTTACAGAAAAATAATATTCCATAACATTCATATGCTACAATTTATTCAGCCATTCTCCAATTGATGGACATACATTCATTTTCCAGTTCCCAGCCACTAAAAAAAGGGCTGCCACAAACATTTTTGCACATACAAATCCCTTTTCCCTTCTTTAAGATCTCTTAGGGATTTAAGCCCAGTGATAACACTTCTGAATCAAAGGATATGCACAGTTTGATAACGTTTCGAACACAGTTCCAAATTGCCCTCCAGAATGGTGGGATTCGTTCACAACTCCTCCAATAATGTATCAGTGTCCCAGTTTTTCCATATTCCCTCCAGCATTCATCTATCATTTCCTGTCATCTTAGCCAATCTAAGTGGTGTTTAGTGGCACCTCAGAGTTGTCTTAATTTGCATTTCTCTGATCAATAATAATTTGGAATACCTTTTCATATGACCAGAAATAATTTCAATTTCTTTATCAGAAAATTGACTGTTCATATCCTTTGACCATTTATCAATTAGAGAATATCTAGATTTCTTATATATTAGAGTCAATTCTCTATATATTTTGGAAATGAGGCCTTTATCAGAACGTTTGGCTATAAAAATATTTTCCCAGTTAATTGTTTCCCTTCTAATCTGGTCTGCATTACTTTTGTTTGTACAAAAACTTTTTAACTTGACATAAATAAAATTTTCTATTTTGTGATCAATCATGATCTTTAGTTCTTCTTTCGTCACAAATTCCTTCCTACTCAACAGGTCTGAGAGGTAAACTATCCTATGTTCTTCTAGTTTATTTATAATTTCATTCTCTATGCTTAGACCTTACCTTGATGTATGGTGCTAAGTGTGGGTACATGACTAGTTTCTGCCATATTAATTTCCAATTAATGGAATGGAATTTCTCTTTGTATCTCTTGCTGTTGGATTTTGGTGGTGATGTATAAAAATGTTGAGGATTTACATGGATTTATTTTGTATCCTGCAACTTTGCTAAAGTTGTGGATTATTTCTAATATTTTTAGTAGAATCTCTGGGGTTCTGTAAATATACCATCATATCATCTGCAAAGAATAATAATTTCATTTCCTCATTACCCACTATAATTCCCTTAATCTCCTTTTCATATCTTATTACCAAAGCTAGCATTTCTAATACAATATTTAATAGTAATGGACTTTGTTTCACTCTTGATCTAACTGGGAATGGTTCCAGATTATCACCAATACATGTGATACTGATGGTTTTAGATAGATGTTACTAACTATTTTAAGGAAAAGTCCATTTATTCTTATAATCTCTAGTGTTTTTAATAGGAATGGATTTTGGATTTTATTAAATGCTTTTTCTGCATCTATTGAGATGATCATTTTTTTTGTTAATTTGGTTGTTGATATAGTCAATTATGCTAATCATTTTCCTAATATTGAACCAGCCTTGCATTCCTGGAATAAATTCTACTTGGTCATGGCAATCTTGGTATGATTTTCTGTAATCTTTTTGAAATTATTTTCTTTAAGATTTTTGTATCAATATTTATTAGGAAGATTGATCTATAATTTTCTTTCTCTGTTTCCATCCTACATGGTTTAGGTATTTGGTAGGACTCCTTCATTCCCTATTTTTTCAAATAGTTTATATAGTATTGGAGTTAATTATTCTTTAAATATTTGGTAGAATTCACATGTAAATCCATCTGGTACTCGGGATTTTTTTCTTAGGGAGTTGGTTAATAGCTTATTCTATTTATTTTTCTAAAATAGGACAGTTTAAGCAATTTACTTCTTTCTCTGTTAATCTGGGCAATCTATATTTTTGAAGTTAGTCATCCTTTTCTTTTAGGTCACCAAATGTATTGACATAAATTTGGGCAAAATAACTCCTAATTATCGCTCTAATTTCCTTTTCATTAATGTAAAGTTCTCCCTTTCCATTTTTAAGATTAACAATTTGATTTTCCTTTTTCTAATCAAATTTACCAAAGATTTATCTATTTTGTTGGTTTTTTAACTCTTAGTTTTATTTATTAATTCAATAGTTTTTTACCTGAAATATTATTCTCTTCTTTTATTTTTAGAATTTTAAGTTTATTGTTTGATTGTTTTTTTTTAATTTACTCTTTTTCTATTTTTTAGATACAAGCCTAATTCATTGATCTTCTCTTTCTCTATTTTATGCAAGGAAGCCTCTAGAGATATAAAATTTTCCCCTTATTAGCACTTTGGCTGCATCCCACACATTTTAGTATGTTGTCTCATTATGGTCATTCTCTTGGGTGAAATTATTGTGTTTATGATTTGCTGTTTTACCCATTCATTCTTCAGGATCAGATTATTTAGTTTTCAATTACTTTTTGGTCTATTTTTTGCCTGGCTTTGTATTGAAAGTAGTTTCTATTGCCTCATAATCTGAAAAGGATGCATTTACTATTTATGCCTTTCTGCATTTAAATTTAAGGTGTTTATGTCCTAACATATAGTAAATTTTTGTATTTTGTATATTTTGTATCATAATATAGGTTCCATGAACTGCCAAAAAGAAAGTACCAAAAAGAAAGTATAACTCCTTTCTGTCTCCATTCAGTTTTCTCCAAAGATCTATCATACCTAACTTTGCTAGTGTTTTAGTTACCTCTTTAACTTTTTTCTTATTTATTTTGTGGTTTTATTTAAGATCAGGATGGGTACCCCTTCTTTTTTTGACTTAGCCTGAAACAGTAGATTCTACTCTAGCCTTTTACCTTTACTCTGTATGTATCACCCTGTTTCAAATGCGTTTCCTGTAAACAATATATTGTAGGATTCTGGCTCTTAATGCAATCTGCTATCTGCCTCCACTTTATAGGAGAGGTCACCCCATTCACATTTATGGTAAAAATTACTAATTCTGTATTTCCTGACATCTTATTATTCCCATATTATGTTTTCCTCTTTCCTTTCCTTCTTACCCCCATTCCCAGCATTACACTCATGTGCACCACTTGCTTCACACAGTCCTCCCTCTTTAGAATCTTTGCCTCTCCCTTAGAGTCCCTCCCCCTTTCTTAAACCTTTTACTTCTATTTCTGTATTCCTTTATATTTAGCCTGCCCCTTTGCAGAAAGCAATGTTTTATTATTGTTGTATTTTTGTTTGTTTGTTTTTTACAAATTTAAGTTTTGCAAATCTCCATAGAGCCAGTTTATGGGTGCAATTTTTTCAAGAGCATGTACTTCTATTGTGACTCTATCACATTTTGTAATTATTGCAATATTTCAACTATTTTCATTATTATATCTGTAATGGTAATCTCAGATCAATGATCTTTGATGTTACTACTGTAATTGTTCTGGGGCACCATGAACCATTTGTCTTTATTTTTTTCTAGGTATGTAAAATAATTTTTTGGGAGTTTGATTGGCGTAGCACTAAAAAAGTAGATTAATTTAGGTGTATTATCATTTGTATTATTCACTTGCCCTACCCATAAGCACTTGATACTTTTTCATTTGATTAAATCTGACTTTATTTGTGTGGAAAATATTTTGTAGTTGTGTTCATATAGTTCCTGATTTTGCTTTGGCAGATAGACTCCCAAATATTTTATATTATCAACAGTTATTTTAAATGGAATTTCTCTTTGTATCTCTTGCTGCTGGACTTTGTTGGTAATATATACAAAAGCTGATGATTTATGTGAATTTATTTTGTTTCCTGCAACTTTGCTAAAGTTATGGATTATTTCTAATAGTTTCTTAGTTGATTCTCTAATGTTCATTGCCATCCCCTCTTTCCTTAATTCTAATAGGTCTTTTTTTGCCTCTTCATTACAATGTAATTTATCTCATTTAAACTCCAATTTCCACTTCTAGTAGAATTACCTTTCTTTCTCTAGGTTCTTTTTTTGGGTCATCACAATAAAATCAAATTATAACTGCCCCATCTAAGTGAACCTATAACAGAGATGCAGATCTAAAGAGTTAAATGTATAATATTTTTATATAGGGCTATAAACTTTTTAACTTTGAAAAGAAAGTTATTTTTTCTTTTCTTTTTATATTTGAAAATTAAATTTTGTATTCAGCTCTTGTCTTTTCATCAGAAATAAATTAAATCTACCTGTTTCATTGAAATATCTTTTTCCCTGAAATATGATGCTCAATTTCACTAGATAGTTGACTCTTGACTGCCATCCAAGTTCCTTTGCCTTTTGGAATATCAGATTACATGACCTTCAATCCTTTAAAGTGGAATCTGGGCAATCCTGATTGTGCCTCCTTGATATTTGAATGGTTTCCTTCTAGCTGCTTGCAATATTTTCTCTATGATTTGATAATTCTGAAATTTAGATGTGATGGTTCTTTAAGTTTTTATTTTGGAGTCTCAGGAAGTGATTTGTGAATTCTTTCATTGCCTATTTAACCTTCTGGTTCTAGGATAACTGGGCAGTTTTCCTTGATGATTTCCCAAAAGATGATATCTAGGATCTTTTTTTTTTAATCATGTTTTTTAGGAAGTCCAACAATTTGTAGAATGTCTTCCTAGACCTATTTTCCAGATAACTTGTTTTTTCATTGAAGTATTTTGCATTTTCTTCTATTTTTTTTCTTTTTTTCGTTTTGTTTGACTAAGTCTTGACATTTCATTGAGTCATTCACTTACATTTGTTCAATTTTAATTTTAGTGAATTAATTTATTCAATTACTTTTTTATCTCCTTTTGCATTTGACCAATCAAACTTTTAAATGAGATGTTTTGTTCATTGCATTTTTTTCTACTTCACAGATTTTGTTTTTCAATGAATTGCTTTCTTTTTCATATCTATTTTGTAAGGAGTTATAGGCTTTTTCCATTTCGTCAAATTTATTTTAAGGAATTTTCTTCAAATAATTTCTGTTTTTCTTTTTCCACACACTCTTTCAAAGATCTAATTTCCTTCTGCCATTTTTCTGCTAACTTTCTTTTAAGATCCTTTTTGTATTCTTCCAAAAGATCCATGTGAAATGGAGGTCAGTTCATATCACCCTTTGGAGCTTCACCTGGAGCTGATTAGCATTTAGGATCTTCAGGGTTTGAAATCTCTTATTCCCTTTCTCCATAAAAGCTATTTATGGTCAAAGTTCTTTTTGCTCATTTATTTTAAAGATTGAGGTCTGCTTTTAAGGCAAAGGGGCGACAACTGTTTTACTCTGCCCTGTAACAGTGCTGCTGATTTATTTCTGGTGCTGGGCAGATGTGGCCAGATCCTGTGTGTTTCTGCAGTTTTCATGGGCTCAAAATTTGCTTTTGTATTTGCTTTGGGTGTCTCACAGCAAATCTGCTGAACCAGAGACTTGTAACCAGGACAGAGTTGCCTAAGAGCCTTGTAGTATATTCCCTGGTGCCCTGGACACTGCAACGTGTGGCTCCCTGCCCCAGCTCCCTGTGCTGCAGCCTAGGCTTGGCAGCCTCTCCCCCTACTTGATTGAGACAGACCTTTTCTGTAGTTCTTCCAAAGTATCTTCTTCTGGAAATTTGTTTTATTCCAAATATTTGTGGGTTCTGTTACTCCAAAACCAGTTCAGAAGCTTGATCTGCTGTTAATCTGAGGGACATTTGGAGGAGGTCAGGTACAGATGTGACTACTCTCTGCCATATTGGCTTCACTCTTGTTTTTTAAATATATTTGTTTTTGGTTTTTTTTTCAAGATTTTTCATATAATCACATTCATTTTTAGAAAAAAAATCCAATAAACAATCTCATTACAATGAATTATACCATTCAATAAACACTGATGCTCATTATAATGTTTCTAATCACAGGATTAATATTTTAGAAAGCAGTATAAAGAAATTGTTATGAATATACATATTAATGTGAAAAAATAATACCTAGCCTCATCTTTATTGCTACTCCAAACTAACACTAACCCAGTGAACCAATTGTCTATTACCTCTGGCAACAGAAATATAAGAATCAAAAGCAGCAACAGATACTAATGTTCAGCTTAGACATTTGTTTAAAACAATTCAAAATTTAAATGATAAAGCATATCTTTAAGAAAATTCCATCTGATTTGAGTTTTTGCATTTTTCCCTCTTTCTATGCCAAGTAAGGGACAATAATGAAGAAAATAAAAACAAATCACTACCATTTTTTTCAACAGATATTTGTTGACTAGCATAAGATTTTTTTAAAACACATAAGGTTAGATATGCCCATAGGACCTTAGATTTGAGTTAAGAGATAGATGTTAATACATTCAAACATTTGATTGAATTCAATTCAACACAAAGTAGTAAGTGCTGGAAAAATTCAATATCAGATATGATATGGTTCCTGATAATCAACAATATTAGGAGTGAAAGATGAAGCTACAAACTAAGAGATTTAGGATTCTCACAATGGGAAAGTTTCCAACTAGGAAAACTTTCAAAAATGGGATTGGATGTTTAGGAACTAGATAATACATTCCTGGGAACAATCAATCTTTGAGCAGAGGCTGGGTATTACTTTGGGAATTTCTTGCAATAATGCTGAAAAATACCTGCTCATACCTACTTTCTCTTTTCTCATGACTCTTTTTCTTATTTTCCCAAGAGTGTATCTGACATGTAAGAGATTTTGCTTGCTTTTTCCTGACATTACAAAGAAAACAGTGGAAAATTCTGTAGGATAATCTTTTTATCCCTTATTCTTTACTTATGCCCCACCCATCTCCTTTTCTGGTTATACAGTTCCTTGGCAATATCTTTTATCCTTATTCTTTTTTGTCATTTCTCATTGTAATATGTTATACCCTATCACCTCCTACCATCTATAATTTCTCAGCCCTCCTTGCTGGCTTCCTTCATGACTCAATGCCACATTCTAAAGATCTTTCCCATTAGTGATTTTCCCCAGATAGTACTTTCTTTTTTAAGTGTATATATCATTTATGTACATAATTATTTCTAAGTTGTTTCCTCGATTATAATGAAAGGTCTTGAGGGCAGAAACTATATGGCTTTTGGTTTGTTTTTTTGGTTTTGGTTTTTGGTATTTCTTGCACTAACTTCAGTGCCTGACCCAAAGTAAAGTATAATAAATGCTTGTTCACTGACTAAATCCTCACTGACCTCTGTTTGACACTTATTATTACTTCTTTTCAGATAACTGCAATTCATGCTATCTAGACATATAGTAACGTTATAAAATAGCTATACTTTATTGTAATTCACTTTATTGAACTTTGCAGAAAGCAGTGTTTTATTATTGTTGTATTTTTGTTTGTTGATTATTTTTGATTTTACAAATTTAAGTTTTGCAAAGCTCCATAGAGCTAGTTTATGGGTGCAATTTTTTTCAAGAGCATGTACTCCTATTGTGTCTCTGTGTAACATTTTAGTAATTCTTGCAATATTTCAAATATTTTCATTATTATATCTATAATGTAATTTGATATCAATGATCTTTGATGTTACTATTGTAATTGTTCTGGGGCACTATGAACCATGCTTAGATGAGGTGACAAACTTAATCAACAAATTTATAATTCTTACTGCTCCACTGACTGGTGATTCTTCCATCTCTGTCTCTATCCTTAGGCCTCTTTATTTCCTGAGACACAACAATATTTAAATTAAGCCAATTAATAATCCTGCAGTGGCCTTTAAGTGGTCATATGAAAGGAATAGTTAACTAATACAGAAAACTTCATTGTCATTCTAGTTTAAGAAATTGCCCTACTTGCTCCAACATTCAGCAAATGCCATCCCAGTCAGCAGACATCAACAATGAGGCAAGACCCTCCACCAGGAAAAAAAATGATTTTTAAGGCTCAGATGATGGTTAGCATTTTGTAGCAGTAAAGCATTTTTTAATTAAGTTATATACATTTTTAGATACTATATTATTTCACACTTAGTAGACTACAGTATAATAAGACTATAACTTTTTACTCACTGGAAAACAAAAAAAAAATTGTGTGATTCACACCTATAATATCTCTGAGTTATGTTTATGTGAGCATTTTTGTAAAATTTAAAAAAAAAATTAAAATCCCTTGCTTTTTCTTGTAAAATTTAAGACCAGTAAAGTAAATTTTAAAATTTCCTGAAAGAAATCCTTATCTCTCTACTATTTAAATTTGGCCAAACTTCTTGATTATTCATATTATCTAGGCCAGATATGTGTACTAATGGTGTTTTCAACTGAATGTTCAAATATAAGCAATAGAAAACCATCTACTAGATTTCCTTTTTCCTTGATGATTTTTCTGTTTGACTAGTGGTTGGATTGGGTATTCTAAAAGAATTTCTAGCTAAGTCTGAGATAATATGATTATGATTCATGAAATATTAAATTTAATAGTAGGATATGATACTTACATCAATAATAATTTATGAATATTTCAATTACTTTTGATTTCACTAATATGGTAACTCTTTCAATTAATATGGATCATAAACCATCACTAAATAAGTAGATAAATCTTAGGGAGTTGCATCGCAGAGAGATTCAGTGACTTGTCAATGGTCATACAGCTAGCAAGTGTCAGAAGCAGGATAACTATGATTCAAATATTTAAATGACAAAAGAATACAAATAAAGTATATAAGTAGCATATATGGTGGTATGTGGAGGAGAATCATTCTAATTTGTAACATAAGGTTAACAATGTATATATTACCTACCAACTTCACACAGTTAATTTGAAGAAAATATAAATTTTAAAATGTTATGTAAAAATGAGTCCTTTTCTTTTCTTTTCTTTTCAGAATACAGTGATAAGGGAAGACTTCCCAAGGGAGATGTATTTGAATTGTGTTTTAAAACATGAATAGTACAGAGCAGTGGCTAGAGCACTGGCCCTGAAAGTCAGAGGACCTGAATTCAAATCTAGCCTCAGATACGTAACAGTAGTTTTGTGACCCTGAACAAGGCACTTAACCCCAATTTCTTGGGCCCCACTTTCCTCCAAAAATGAATAGCAACTTGAAAAATGAAAGGCTCAGGGGCAATGTTTTAGGAACAAGGAGAGCAAAAAATAAAAGAGTTTTGTATATATGTGTTGGCTGGTTTGTAGCCAAGCTGGAGTTGTTAGCTGAAGTTTATTGTTATGTGGAGAGTAGTAATAAAACTAATAAATCCATCCAGAGAGGCAATGTGATTCCAGATTATAAAATTGTATGCAACTTTACCTGGTAGTCAATAAGGAGCCACTGAAAGGATTCTGAGCAGAGGATTTAGATGACCAGGTCAATTCATAAGGAAGATAAGTCTGTCAAGGATGAAAGGAATAGTTACAAGAGGAGAGATTAATGTGAATTACTGTTAAGAGGCTATAACAGTAGTCCAGGTAGTGTTAAAGAGAGCCAGTAATTAGATAGTATGTAGAAATGTAGAGGCAAATGTGTGATTACTTTATTTCCCTTAAAGGTAAAATTAACATGAATCACTATCTGATTGATTATGCAGAATGAAGGAAGGGGAAGAAGAAAAGAAAATGTCAACTCTTTTAAACATGTTTTGGTCTCAATGATAGAAATAGGAAATCTTAAATAAAAAAAAAAAGATACATGTTTTAGTAAGGAAAATATTATCTTAGTTTAGGAAAAATAATTAATGATACAAAAAAGTAGCATCTGTATGAAATGCAAGGAGATAAGACATAAAATGCAAACCATATATTGATACAAGTCAATATGTGATAAGGTGTTATATGAGTAATATGCATCCTTGGAGCTCACTATAGAGAAAAAATAGCATCTTGATAGAGAGATCATAAAGGATTTAAGAATAATGTGAAAGTACTGCTGATTCTTGATGATTGGTTGACATTTTTGTTTAGTAGAGAAAAAGCTATGGCATATCATATTGGAGTAATGGCATGAATAGAGACATAAAGATGAGAAAGAAAATATTATATTCAAGTGACAATGACTAGAATAATTTGGCCAAAGGTTTTGTGGAGAACATTATCATGTACTTAGTTCCCTCAGCACACTCATTTCACTTAATTATGATAACAAGAAAAATATCAATTTCAAGTTTCAGTTTATAAATTCTGGGGCTATTCTGGGAGGGAGAGATAAAGAGAAGACTGATAGAATTAACTGATAGTTACTAACTATAAGGGGGCAAGGGAAAGGTATATTTAAAGATAACACATTAACAAAGTAGCAGGAAAAGAGGAAAAACATGGGTGAGAAAAATTCACAAGTTAACAAATAATTTCCCAATAATTAAGATAGTAATAAGCTGAATTGTAAGAAACATGCAGGATCCTAGTGAAATAGGTATTCAGCTTTGGTGTTTCATGCCAGGAAAATATTCAACCTTAGCCTGGGGGATAGTAGAGCTCTTGGAAGAATTGAGAGCATCATGAGACTAAATGGTAGAATTTGATGAAATAATGGAGGGAAAACTATTCTGTTATATTTATTGTGATATCTAAACTGGAGTACTAATAATCTAATTGGAATTTAAATCATATTATCTGAGACAAAGTCCAGGTAAAACTGATGACATAGCATCTTTTTGATTCAGGTTATGGGATAACTGATTAATGTTAAGGGGAAATAACACCATAGGAAAGACCCTCACAGATTGGTAGTACTAAAAATTTTGGTTTCTTACAGATAGATGACCAGGTCCACCATGATCAGACCAAAATTTTCACTAGTTTCACTAAAAATAAAAACAAACAAAAATGACTGAAAAATAAGGTGATATTGATAGTTTGTTTTTTTCACATATTTCTGCAAACTAAGATTATATTTTAGAATCACAAAATAACCTAGGTAAAACTACACAAAACATTACTTCACATTTCAGAGATACAACAATATTCTTGTAGTTCCAAATACTTCATTGTTTCAATAGATCTATGATCTCATCAACATGACTGGTTCCTCCAAAGGTATAGTTTTTTACTAAATAATATCTTCTTATATTGTGTGACTCTTCTGCATTTCCTCCCCTAAATCCTACAGAGGGAAATAAACAATATGCCTAGGGGATAGTGTAGAGAACAAGATAAAATAATAATAAAAGGTCTAGAATATCAAGGGAAATACTGAAAAAAGTAAATATAAATGAGGAATAGAAGTTTTAGAATTTAAACTATATTATTAAGCAGTAATTATGAAACTATATTATTAAGCAGTAATTTTGAAAACTCTTTGATGCTGGGTTAAAAAAGACAAAAGGTGTAGATCAATGGATTAGACTAGACAAGGTGACCCAGAAATAATTCTCAAAAGCCCAGAGTAAAACAAGATCCCAAACATAAATTACCTATAAGAATGATCCCTATTTGATAAGAATTCCTTGGAAAACCAGAAAACAGTCTGACAGAAAAACAGTTTAGACAAGTATTTTATGGTATATGCCAGAATAAAACCAAAATAGATATATGACCTGAATATTAAATATAAGCTCACTAGAAATAGAAGAGAATCAAATTAGGAACATTTCCCATTTATGACTAGGGGATGAATTCTTAAACAGACAAGGAACAGAGACAATTAAAAAAAAGAAAGTAGTTAAATCTAATAGAATGAAATTGAGAAGCTCTTATACAAACAAAATTAATTCAGTTAGAAAAGGAATAGATGCTATTGACTGGGGGAAAAACAAAAATTTGTATCAAATATCTTGGATAAATATCTGCTATCCAAGGTATATAGATAACTAACAGAAAGAGAAGAATAAAAATTTGAAATAGATAATCAAAGGATAAGAGAAAAAAGTTCCTAAAAGAAATCACCATCAAATGAGGAAAAAAATGTTCAAAGTCACTGGAAAAATACATATCAGAACAACTGTGATATTTCACTTCAATCAAAATAAATGGACAAAAATAGTAAAAGACGAAAACACTCAATGTGGTAGTAATTATGAAAAATGATATATCAAAGCATTGGAGCTAAGAATTGGTCCATTCTAGAAGGCAATTTGGAATTATGTAAAGAAAATAACCTTTGATCCAGAGAGTTTCTTGCTAGAAATTTACTCTCAGAAGGGCAGCGACAAAAAAAAAAAAAATACATATGTGTATATATATATATATATATATATATATATATATATATATTTATAGAGGCACCTTTTCTGAAAGCAAAGAACTGAAAACAAAGTAGGGGTCCATCAAATAGGGAAAGACTAACAAGTTGGGATACATGACTATAATGGAATATTACTGAGCAGTAAGAAAACATGAATATAATTAATACAAAGAAGTATATTTGAACTATGTGTACGAACTAATATGAAATTTGCAAAACAAGGAAATAATATACATAATAATTAATCAATGTAAATTATGAGAACAATAAAAACAAACTAAAAAATAAAAACACAATGCTATAAAATTATGATGACCAAGCTTGGTCCCTAAGAAAAGTCAGTTAATAAAGCATTTATTAAGTGGTGACTGCTATATGTCAGATACAGTGCTAGGCCCTGGGAATACAATAACAAGAAGAAAGTAAGACAGTCCACGTAGTTTAATTTATATTCTAATGAAGACAGATATCATAGAAAAGGAAGTTGAAAAGAATTAAAAGTACCCATGTCTACATGGTAGAGAAAGTATGTAGTCCAGCCTAGAGAGGAACAAGACTTGCTGAGCTTGTGTGTCCTCTTTAAATGGCGTTTTAGGAGGAGGAGGGTGAAACCATCCAATAAGAAGGAGAGAATCTATGATGAAGATGTTTCTAAATTAAAGGAAATCAAGAGTGAAACATAGAAAGAAGCTATGAGAAGGCATCTACCTCCTCTTCTTTAAAATTGTGTAGGACTATAGATGGGGAGTAGTGAGTTTGTCAAATATTTTTAAAATGTAGATTAGTTATGCTGAACTATTTTCTTCATTTGTTCTTTATTGTAAGGTATTTCTCTCTGGGAAGGTAAATAAGAAAAGTTTCACTGGGAAATGTCGGTAACAGAAAAAATATTTCACTAAATATATTTTTGAAAAATGAAATAAATTGGTACAACTAAAAAAATAACCACCTTGAGAGTCTTTTTTAGATCAACTGACATTACATGCTTATTTACTATTCACTGGATGCTTATTCTTGCTATATAGCTGGCTCATATTCTTTTCCTATTAGACATTTTCTTTGATGATATTTTATGACATTTCTTGTATGTCATTCTTCCATAACAATATAATGTAGCCTTTGTTATTTCATCATGTTTTTACCATTTTTTTTCCTTTAGATAGTCCACAATTTTGATTCTTTGATGTTTATGTTATTTTAAAAATTATAGCCATATATAATGGAAGCTTTTTGAGGGCAAGGGTGGTCTGTGTTTCGTATTTATATCTCGTGCTTATTAGCATAGTAGCAGGTACAGAATTGACCATTGTCAAATGTTTTTTCACTGATAATGTAAGCTTTTTGTGAATACACATTGCTTTATTACTTTTACTTCTCTCTCCAGCATATAGCACAGTAGAAATATTTATTGATTGACTTCACCAGAAGAATATCAATATTGAAAGATGGACCTTTGCTTCTAGGAGAAGTATGGGGTCTTTAAAAGATGAAATTTATTTTAATAAATGCAATTTAACATTCTCTTTCCTTCCCACTCAATTTTAGGCCCAGTTCAACATCTACATATAGCATCGATCCAAGATATGGTAGTTAATGGACCATTGATCAAACAGAATATCATAGTATAAACAATAAATACTGTTTATCCAATTTCTTTTTTTCCTATATGTAGTTAAATTTAAATTCTTTTTAATTATTTTATTTCTTACTTTCCAACATGTCAGGAATGACTGAAATTTGCAGTTCTTATATGTATCAACAAGTCAGGTGAATTCTCCTCTTCCACTTGGTCTTAACATTAAAACCCTTTTCATATCTTATTTTAATTTAAGAATTCAAGGCACTGTTTTAGATACTGATACTATAAATAAAAATAAATTGTCACTATCTCCAAAAGCTAAGTTCTACATGAACAGAGAGAAATAATTACAAGCTAACTTCAGGAGTGAAAGAATACCAAGTCAGAGGGAATCAGGAAAATCTTATTGTATATATGAGGGCAGCTAGATGGCATAGTGAATAGAATATTGGTCTGGGAGTTGGACAGACTGATCTTCCTGAGTTCAAATCAGGGTTTAGACACTTATTAGGTGTAGGATTTAGACAAGTCACTTAATCCAGTTTGCCTCAGTTTTCTCATTTAAAAAAATAAGTATCTTTGCCAAAAAATCTCAAATAGGGTCAGAAAAAGCTGGACATGATTAAATGACATGTGTGACATGCTGCCTGAGGTGAAAGGAAGGAAACAAAATTCTAAAAGGTAAAGAGGAAGAAACAGTACAATCTAGTCATGGCAGTCAAGATAAGATAGTCAAGGTTAGAAAATATTAAGTAGCCTAATTTTCAAGTGCTCATCATGATCACTATGTAAGATGTCCTGACTGAATTTTGGTGTTGTGAACCTGGCTGACTGGAATGTGGCTGACTGGGATGGTGGTGCATCAACCTAAATATAAAAGTCTGAGATAATAAAGCATGTTATAATGGCTTTGAACTTAATAAAATGTAGATTCAAGCCTGACATCTATTGGATATACAATCACAAACAAGTAATTATCCTCTAATATCTCAGAAAAAAATTTCTTCAAAACAGATACCATATTCCTCTACATTAAATAGGAATCTTCCTCAATGGAAATTCCTTAGACAGATGAAGCTCACTTAGTGATTTATTAATTCCTAGAGCATTTGTTACTCCACAGAATAACTTATCTCCCTGGTCCTCCAGCTCTAGCATTAATTGATCAAATGAAATCTCATCACCACAAAGAATAACTCAGGTTTTGACACTCTATACATTCAGTTGCTTTTCCATTCTGATTGGAGAAGTGGAGCGTGAAAACTAAATTTCTCCAAAACCTTTCCTTTATAGAAGGCCCCCAAGCTTCCTGGAACAATATGCATGGATATTCCCTGGAGAATCTCTCTCTCTCTTTTCCAACTACTTTCTGTGTATTATTTTCCTCCATTAGGTTGTAAATTGCTTTAGTCAGGGACTGATTCTTTTTTTTTTGTTGTTCCCTATTAAGTAATAGAGTGACTAGCACATAAAATGTGTTTGATAAATATTTATTGAACTGAATAATACTTTTATAATTAGTCTTTTAACAAAATTTTATGCTTTAAATTTACATAATATAAATTTCAATTTGGAGGTTTGGAGTCAAAAGTTATCATTTAATTTACTGTAAAAACTTAATAAATCCCCAAATATGAATTGTTTATTGTTACCTTGTCTAATCACAATATATATTTTTTGTTATCATTATTGTTGCCAAACAAACATCAGGAATGGCAACTCTATACCCAGTGGAATCTCTAGTCAGAGAAAGGAAGTAGATAAGAAGAAGAAAAATAGCAAAGCTTTGAAGAGGGTTGATTATAAATTTTAATTTGGTTTTGGAAAGGTTGGTTGTAGATGCTTCTGTAACATTCAAGTGTGGATTTCAGCAAGTTTTCTATAAATCCGAAAAGCTATGACCTGGTATATAGAATTAGAAGTCATCTCCACTGAGATGATCATTTTAATACAAGGGATCTTATAGAATCACCAAATGGTTTTATGTAAGAGAGAGAAAAAAAAGAAGAGCCTGGAACAATTTTTAGTAGAAAATTATTGTTAGGCATTAAGGAATAGGGAGTAGTTCAGCAGTAGAATCTACAAATAAGGAGTCTGACAAGTAAGAGAGAATAGTGCCAGTGAGGTCAAAGGAAGATGGAGTATTCTGAAGAAGAATTTCAACAGCATTGAAAGCTTCAATGTTCAAGTGAAATAAGGTAGAAGTCATTGGATTTAGTAGTCAATCAGTCACAGATAAACTTGGAGACAGAAATGTCAATAAATGAGCTCAGAATCCAGGTTTAAGGAAAGTAAGACATGTATAAGTGAGAGGTGAGAAAATGGAAGTATAAGGGAATTCTTCTAGAAGTTTGATTATGATTCATTTTTGGGGGTTACACAGTTGACTCTCCAGTCTTTGTCCACTATCACACAGAACTTTCTCATACTAGAAATTACTCTGGTTTCTTCATCCTGGCAGCTTATTCTACACCTAGCCTTCTCACACAAATTTCTCTTTCTCTGTGACTCCTTCCTCTAACTGATCGGTTTATCTAAAACTTCCATCTCAAAGAAAGCATCCAGACTAACCATATCTTCATTCCTTTTCAGATTCAACTCCTGACTCTCTGGAATTTTTCTGCCATGAGTCAACTCAGGTACTTCCCAACATCAAATTTTCCGTTTCTTTTTATGTGTGGTTTTCCTCATTATATAAAAGATCCATGAGTATCAGGACTACTTTTTTTCTTATTAAATTTGTAGTATCAGTAGTTAACACAGTGCCTGATTTTTATTAATAAGTAATTTATTTCATATATAGATACATGATGATACCTGAAGGAATTTTAGGGTCATGTAGATATTTCAAGGTTAAACATGAAAATGTAAGAATCATGGGAGGAACCAATGGATAAAGACACATTAAAAATGAAAGAAAAGAGATAGTATTTAATGGATCAAATGGCAAGCTTCCTGATTGTAATTCTCTCCACCCCTGGCCTTTTCACAGTGGAAGTATTCTCTGAATATGGTCATTCTAATTGATCAGTTCCTCCAAAACTTTAATTTCAAAGAAAGTGCCCAAGGCATCATTGTCTTCATTCCTCTCCCCTATTCTGACTCCAGCAACTGAAAGAAAAAAATCACAAACTTCTCAGACTGAAGTAAAGAAAAATGAAATTAAGTTAATATGAATACTGAGGTTTTGAGTAAGAGAAAAAAATTGGTCTTGTTTGTATTATATAGATAGAAGGTTAAGTTCTACACTGAGAGGCTAGTAAGGGCTGATGATGGAAAAGAGAAGGCAAGGTTTAGAAGAATTACTGAAGGGAAGTGGATCAATTATTGTAAAAGAAAGGACTGAATGAAGCAGTTGAGAGCCCAATTGAGATTAGATAAAATAAATCCATAATGCACTTATGTAGAGGTAACATGACTTTCTCTAACATTATTAAGTGATACGAGAAAAAGAATGAAGAAATAATATTGTGGAAATAATCTAGGGATGGGATTTCACAAGATGTGAGTGTTAATGAGAAAAGTGAGAAAGTCAAGAGTTGAGAGAAGTACATATTTTAATTGATTTATAAAGAAAGAAAATTAGGATAAAGAAGGGATAATGGCCTAGAGAAGAGAAATTTGAAGATTCTGGAGGTCATGTTAAAGACAAAGAATCGTTTTAAAGAAATAACATTGAGGGAGAGATGAAAAGAAAGAATGCTTAAGTTCAATAAGCATTTATTAAGTACCTCTTATATGTCAGATAATATTGATGCTGGAGGTTCAAAGACAAAATTGCCAAGAATTCTGTTCTTTTTTTTATTATTAATTTTATAATTATAAAAATTTTTGAGAGTACATATGCATGAGCAAATTTTTTATAACGTTATCCCTTATATTCATTTTTCCAAATTTTCCCCTCCCTCCCTCTACTCCCTCTCCTAGATGACAGGCAATCCCACACATTTTACATGTGTTACAGTATAACCTAGATACAATATATGTGTGTAAATCCAATTTTCTTGTTGCATGTTAAGAATTGGATTCCGAAGGTATAAGTAACCTGGGTAGATAAACAGTAGTGCTAACAATGTACATTCAATTCCCAGTGTTCCTTCTCTGGGTGTAGTTGTTTCTGTCCATCATTGTTCAGCTGGAAGTGAGTTGGATCTTCTTTTATGTTGAAGATATCCACTTCCATCAGAATACATCTTCATAGAGTATTGTTGTTGAAGTGTATAGTGATCTTCTGGTTCTGCTCATTTTACTCAGCATCAGTTCATGTAAGTCTCTCCAAGCCTTTCTGAATTCATCCTGCTGGTCATTTCTTACAGAGTAATAATATTCCATAACATTCAAGAATTCTGTTCTTGAAAGAGCTTATGTTATGCCAGGGAAACTGAAATTTTATTTTTGTTTATTTCCTTGGGTCTTGGAGGCATCACAATTGTGAATGATGTAAAGATATGTTACAACTATATTCATAGAGTGGAGATATAAGTTATGAGGACTGAGGAGATTGATCAAGCAGTCAAGAGTGCTCTAAATAAATGTTTATTATTATTATTATCATCATCCTCATTATTCATTGTTTCCAAGAATGCTCTGGGAAATAATGAATAATAATGATGATGATGATAACTAACATTTATATAGTACTGAATATATGCCAAACAGTTTGCAATAACTATCTCATTCAATCCTCACACAATTCTGGGGAGTAATTATCACTATTAATCATATTTTACAGAAGAAGATACTGAGGCAGAGATTAAGTGACTTACTCAGGGCCATAAATATACTCTGAGGACAGATTTGAACTGAGGTCTTCCTGAATTCAAGTCAAGCACTTTACACAACTTCGCTACTCCCAATTAAATATATATTGAAGATCCTGTGTATGAAACTTAAAGATGTTGGTATGGAGAAAACAAACTAGTTACTAATCTCATTGTGAAAGGAGGGGAAAATGAAAGGGGGTCCAATAAATTATTAGATAAAATCATTCTTATGAACTGAATTAATTTCAAAAGAAAAGAGATAATCCCCTTGATTATGTTGATTTTCAATGTCATGAAACAAAATGAATTATTTCAACCATCCTCTTCTCTAATATTTTAGAAATAATTGTATATGCAAAGTCTTTAAATACATCAACTTGGAGCAATAATAACTGTGAAACACATCTCCTTATTTTATTTTCTTTTAATTTTGGTGTTGAATTTGATTTTTGCTTTAAGAAGTGAATGGTCTGACTATACATTAATAGCTAATTTAACAATTCCACACTAATGTCATTGGTGCAAATTTTCTGATGTTACTTGGTGACCCCAAAAAGTGACATACCTTTTTTCCATCCCAATTTCTTGGGCTATATTCTATAAGTATTAGAGCACTCTCTGATCCTCTGATTAAAGAAGAATGAAAAATATATAGATCTGTGGCTTCTATGTAGCCTGTAAGCCTTTATTTTCTTTCCCTTTATACTTTCAATATATTTTCATTATTCTCTTCTATGACCACTTCTGGACTGAAGTTCCTCAGTAAACAAAAACCTATTTATTTAATTGGAAGGGAAGATCTTATTATATACTGTTTGTAGAATTTTCTTACCTCTCTGTAGAGGCATTTCTACATATGGTTTAATTACCTTTGTGTTGATCGTTTTTCTTTCTTTTAAAAACTCATAGTAAGTGCTATTAGAAAAAGATGACCAAAAATCCAATGACTTTACAGTTCCAGTTATAATGATTTAATATTGTAAAAATTGAAGAAATATTTTCTTTTTGACCCAAACTCTTGATTTTAAATACTTTAAAAGCATGCTTTAACATTTTCAGTGGATAATTGAGCCGTGTGTATTTTAAGTCAAATATTGGGAAATGAAATGTTCAATAACAATGTCTATACCATTTAAACAATGAAAGCATCAGGTAAGTAACAACATTTGGACAGCAAGTCAATATGGCTATGAAAGGTCTCCAATAATGAGCAAATTCAGACCAATATACTGTTTGAGTATTTGGCCTTCTTATTGACAAAGGTTGCTTTCAATCACGCTGTATCTATTACCATATCAATCATCACTCTAAATGAATACAACATTATCATTGACGAAGACATCACTTAAGCAGGGAAACTAAAGGTTCTGTAAAGGCAAGTAATGAAACGGGTTGATCACAGAATGATAATGAGAAATATGCATTAATGATATCCTCATTGGAAAGTAAACAAATTGAAGTCCAAAGTGTAAGGTCTGTTGCTTGCTTATAAGGTTACTGAGGTAGATGAAAATTGATATTGCATTGTTAATTATTAAAGATAATGCCAATTGAATATTTTTTTTGCTGTACAAATTAAGATATGGAATTGAACTGATGAAAATGATTTACGTGCAGGATTAAAATATTGGCAGCTTTATAGAGTGAAATGTCACTATACTGTTGTACCTTCAAGTTTTACATTTCCTCCTTTGAATCCCTGTCAGCCTTCATGAATGCTAGAGAGTTTAATCAATGCTTGTAGTAGCTATAACATAACACTGAATATTTTACCTGTGTTGTAATCGAATGGATATTTAGTGGGAGTCACAAGAATAAATGACAAATAAATATATATCCTATTCATTAAGTCTACAATTTAAATAAAGAGCCTTATTTTTAAAAATTCACATATTTCTAATGCTCATATTCCTATTAAAATATATCCTTCTTAATAGTTGGATTTCCCCAAGATAATCAGCTTATATTAAGGATAGCTCAGAGGTCATGAAACTGAAAACCTAATGAGCTATTGTACTTGAAATAATTTAAATTTATCTAATGCATGATTCTTAGGAAACAAGGACTTTATTTTCCTGTGTGATTCTGAATTTAAAGGACAGGACATATGATTTAGACCAGGAAGAGGCCTTAAAAGATCATCTTATCCAACTTGCTTACTTTACAAATAAGGAAACTGAGATGTAAAGAAACTAAATGACTTACCCATGATTAGCCAAGCAGGTACAGAATTTAAATTCTGTGATGCAAAGTAAGAATTATTTCCATTATTTCCACTCTGTCTCTATATTTGAAGTCTGAAATTTTACTGCTTTCCATTAAAGAGTAATTATCCTTTTAAAGTTCATCTGAAGTTGGGAATACAAAAAATAGAAAAAGTTATTCTCTTGATACTATTAGCAGGAGGTACTCAGAATACTTTTGATTGAAACTAGAATAAAATTCAGAGAATTCAGGAAACATGGTAGAAAAGGCTAGATAGGGAAAAATTGTATTAAGTGACATGGGAAATCAAAAATAAAAATCCAGGCAAATTTAGTAGAGTAGTCAGAAACAGTAAAATTTAATTGATAACAATTTAATAAAATAAGTAAATTAATAATAAAACATAGATGATGTTATTATGTGGGTTCCTGAGTCAATCTGAAAGCTGTTAGGTATTCATATGTACAGTTTGGCAGACAATTTACAATTTACAATAAGTTTCTCTGATAAAGGCTTTGTATTAAAGATATGTAGTGAACTGATTGAAATTTATGAAATATATTCTTCAACAGGTAGTCAAAGGACTTAAAAGACAATTTTTTTTAAAAGGCAAGCAATGCAAAATCACATTTAATAATACTCCAAATTTGAAATACACAAACTAAGATACTTCTGAAGTTCCACTTCATATCCAATGGAAGGGAAAATATTACAAATGAGGAAAATTACAAATGTTATGACAACTAGAGGAAATAGGCATTACTGATGATGAAACTTTGAATTCTCCAAAAACTTGTGAAAATTTTGAACTATGCTACAAAAGTCATTAAATCTTTTTTTTTAACTTTGCAATACCATTACTATGAATATGCTTCAAAGATACTAAAGAGGGAAAGAACTCACTTGTACAAAAATACTAATGGCAGTTCTTTTTGTAGTAACAGAAACTTAACTAAGGAAATGGTCAACTATAGAGGAAAGACTAAGCAAATTATGATATATGAATGTAATGAAACATAACTACCTTGTGTGAAATGGCAAAGTAAACAATTTGTGAGGAAACAGGGAGGATCTTTATGAATTGATAAATTGATAAAGCAAAAAGAAATAGGAAAAATTCTATGTGATGACAACACTGGAGAGAAATCATCGTTGAAAGACTTTGAAAGCTATATCATGATCCAGAGTACCTAATATGGAATAAATTAACCACTCTCTTCCAGAGAAATGAAGTAAAAATGCAAAATAAGATTTATATTTTTGGATGAAGCCAATATAGGAATATGTTTTGCTTGATTATGTATATGTTACTTTTTTTCTTGCTGTTCAACAGGATAGGAAATAAAGAAAATAAATGCTTATTTATTGACAAGCATCTTTCTTTTCCAAATCATGGCACACTAGAAATATAAATGCAAAGGGTTAAGAAAGAATTACTCTATAAAATAGAGAACAAATAATATACATCAGTACGGATCATATTCCCTTTTAAATAAAGTGTTTAAATGTAATGTTTACACTCATAAATTCAGTACATGCCTGTGCATAAAATGGCTAGTTTTGAAAAATATAATTTATTTCCAATATGTATATTCCTAAATAACTTCATTATTGCCTAAATACATAGCACTGTTTTAGTAATAAAATTTAATAAAATTCAGTTATAATAATAAAGATGACAAGAAAAAAGCCAGGATGTTGCCTGAATTCTCCCATTTTTCTCAGAAAGAATATTAAATCAAGCCCCTATATGGATTCTGGAACAACAGAACCCACAAAAAACAGAATGAGATAATTTTCCAGTTTAAGATAACTTAGATAAACTTTAGAAAAGGGCTGTCTTTTTTGGCCTTAAAAGGGAATCACAGTCCAGCACAGATGGTGTCCTTGCAAGTTAGTGGGAGGCTTTTAGTCACAGTACAGAGCAGCAATTAAGGCTCAGCATGCCAGTGGCACAACAAGCTAGCTGTGAGGCCTCCAGTGTGGACATAGAAACAGAATTGCCCCACAACCCTGGCATGAATAAAACAGGCCATCAGAACAAGCCATAAGCCCCTTCAGCTCCAGCATGGAAGGCCAGTGACCAGGCACCTCTGCCTCAGAAATAAAACCCAATTGTAACACAAAACAGACTAAAACATGAGTAAGAAACACACAAAAAAATCTTGACCATAGAAAGCCACTGTGGTGATAGGATATATCACAATACAAATTCAAAAGAAGATAATACTATCAAAATGTCTATATGTAAAGCCTTAAATGGGACTATGAATTAATTTCAAATCCAAAAAAAATATTTTCAAAGAGAACAAAAATGATTTCAAAAATTGAGTAAGAGAGGTAGTTCTTAAAGTAAGGATTGGACAAGTAGAAGTTAACTGCTTTTTCAAATACCAAATATCAACCAAAGTATATCAGAAGAATAAAAACAAAACAAACAAACAAAAAAAAAAAAACAGACAATATTAAATACAACACTTGAAAAACAAGTGACCTAGAAATAGATCCAGGAGATAAATCTTAAAGTTACCTGAAAGCCATGATTATTAAAAGTGCTTGGATAGAATTTTTCAAAAATTTATCAAGGAACACTGCCCTGATATCCTAGAACCAGAGAGTAAAATGATCACAGAAAAATTCACTGATCATTTCCTGAAAGAGGTCCCAAAATGAAAATTTCAAGGAATATTGTAGTAAAATTTCAGAATTTTCAGGTCAAAGAGAAAATACTGCAAGTAGTCAAAAAGAAATAATTCAAATGTTAAGAAGCAACAGTCAGGATTACACAGGATATAGCAGTTTATATACTAAAAAAAAAAAAAAATAGAGGGCTTGGATTATGGTATTCTGGAAGGTAAAATAACTTACATAGATTACAACCAAAAATAAAGTACCCAGTATAATTGAGCATAATATTTCAGGGGAAAAGATGGATATTCAATGAAGTATGGATTTTAAAATTTTCCTAATGAAAAGATCATAATTGAAGAGAAAATATGATCTTCAAATACAAGAATCATGAGCATAAAAAGATAAATATGAAAGAAAACATGTGTTATTCAATAAGGTTAATTTCTTACATCCCTATATAGAAAAATAACATTTGTAAGTCTTGATAACTATATTTCTATTAGGGCAGTTAAAAGTAGTATATATAGAAAGTGTAGATTAAAAGATGACTTTGATGTGATGATATAAAAAGGGGTGAAATGAATTTTACTGAAAGAAGATAAAAGGCCAGACTAGGATGAATTACATCATATGAAGAGAAATAAAATACCTATTATAATTTAGGGAAATAAGGGCTAGTGTGAGCATTGTTTGAACCTTACTCTCATCAGATTAAGCTCAAAGAGAGAACAATATCCACTCAGCTGGATATTGAAATTTATCTTATTATATTGGAAAATAAGAGGGAAAGGAGAAAGTAAAAGCAAAAGTTAGGCCTACTGTAAGGGAGGGCAGAGATATAAAGGGAAAGGGAAAAGAAAATGAGAGACTGAATGAAGAGAAAACAGATTGAGGAAAAAGGTGTTATTTTCTAGTTATTTTTTAAATGATTCTCTAGGATTGTATAAATGTACCATCATATCATCTGCAAAGAGTGATAATATTGTTTCTTCATTACCTTCTCTAATTCCTTCTATTTCTTTTCTTCTCTTATTGTTAAAGTTAACAGTTCTAGTACAATTTTGAATAATACTGGTGATAATGGGCAACCCTGTTTCACCCCTGTTCTTACGGGGAAATCTTTTAGCTTCTCTCCCTATTAAATATAATGTTTTCTGGTGGTTTAGATAGATGCTACTTATGACTTTTAAGTAAAACTTTATTTATTCTTATGCTTGTTAGTGTTTTTTTTTTTTTAATTAGGAATGGGTATTGTATTTTGTCGTAGGCTTTTTCTGTATCTGTTGAGATAATCATGTGATTTTGTTAGTTTTTCTATTGATATGGTTACATAGTTTTTCTGATGTTGAATCATACCTGAATTTACCTCCCCCCTCCTCTTCTCCCAGTACAGTTTTTTCTAGCCCTTAATTTATTTTTATATCATCACATTAAAGTCAACTTATACCTACCTGCCCTGCCAAATATACAGTTCTCAAAAATTACAAGTAACATCTTCCCGTGTGGGAATGTAAACATATTAACTTTGATTTTTTTTTTCTTTCCTGTTTTATGTTTCTTTTGAGTCTTGTATTTGAATATCAAATTTTCTGTTTGGCTCTGGTTTGTTCTGGTCTTTTCATGAGAAGTGATTGAAAATCCCTCATTTCATTAAATGTACATATTTTCCCTGGAAAAATAATGGGTAATTTTGCTGGGTAGCTGATTCTTGGTTATAGTTGAACCTCTTTTGCCTTCCAGAATATCATATTGTAGACCCTCTGATTCTTTACTGGGAAACCTGACAGATCCTGGATAATGCTGATTGTGGCTTCTCAACATTTGAATTGTTTCTTTCTGGTTGCTTGCAATATTTTCTCCTGGATCTGATAATTTTGGAATTTAACTACAATATTTCTTGGGGTTTTCACTTTGGGGTCTCTTTCAGGAGATAATTTTTTCAGTAAACTAGTCTATTCTTTTTTTATTAATTTTATAATTATAATATTTTGACATATGCATGAGTGATTTTTTACATTATCCCTTGTAGTCATTTTTCCAAATTTTCCCCTTCTTCCCTCTACTCCCTCCCCTAGATGACAGGAAATCCCATACATATTAAATGTGTTACAGTATAACCTAGATACAATATATGTGTGTAAAACCAAATTTCTTGTTGCATGGTAAGAATTGGATTCTGAAGGTATAACTAACCTGGGTAGAAAGACAGTAGTGCAAACAATTTACATTCAATTCCCAGTGTTCCTTCTCTGGGTGTAACTGTTTCTTTCCATCATTGATCAACTGAAGCTGAATTGGATCTTCTTTATGTTGAAAATATCCACTTCTATCAGAATATATCCTCATACAATACCGTTGTTGAAGTGTATAATGATCTTCTGGTTCTATTCATTTCACTTAGCATCACTTGATGTAAGTCTCTCCAAGCCTCTCTGTATACCTCCTGCTGGTCATTTCTTACAGAGCAATAATATTCCATAACCTTCATATACCACAATTTACCCAACCATTCTTCAATTGATGGGACATCCATTCAACTTCCAGTTTCTAGCTACAACAAAAAGAGCTGCCACAAACATTTTGGCACATACAGGTCCCTTTCCGCTCTTTAGTATTTCTTTGGGATATAATCCCAATAACAGCAATGCTGGGTCAAAGGGTATGCACAGTTTGACAACTTTTTGGGCATAGTTCCAAATTGCTCTCCAGAATGGCTGGATTCTTTCACAACTCCACCAACAATGTATTAGTGTCCCAGTTTTCCCACATCCCCTCCAACATTCATCATTATTTGTTCCTGTCATCTTAGCCAATCTGACAGGTGTGTAGTGGTATCTCAGAGTTGTCTTAATTTGCATTTCTCTGATCAGTAGTGATTTGGAACACTCTTTCATATGAGTGGATATAATTTCAATTTCATCATCTGAGAATTGTCTGCTTATATCCTTTGACCATTTATCAATTGGAGAATGGTTTGATTTCTTATAAGTTAGGATCAATTCTCTATATATTTTGGAAATGAGACCTTTATCAGTACCTTTAACTGTAAAAATATTTTCCCAATTTGTTACTGCCCTTCTAATCTTGTTTGCGTTAGTATTGTTTGTACAGAAACTTTTTTAGTTTGATGTAATCAAAATCTTCTAGTTTGTGATCAATAATGATCTCTAGTTCTCCTCTGGTCATAAATTCCTTCCTCCTCCACAAGTCTGAGAGGTAGACTATTCTCTGTTCCTCTAATCTATTTATGATCTCATGCTTTTTGCCTAAGTCATGGACCCATTTTGATCTTATCTTGGTATATGGTGTTAAGTGTGGATCCATATCTAAATTCTGCCATACTAATTTCCAGTTTTCCCAACAGTTTTTTTCCGAATAATGAATTTTTATCCCTAATGTTGGTATCTTTGGGTTTGTCAAAGATTAGGTTGCTATATATGTACCCTTTTTTATCCTTTGTATCTAATCTGTTCCACTGATCTACCGTTCTATTTCTTAGCCAATACCAAATGGTTTTGGTGACTGCTGCTATATAATATAGCTTTAGATCAGGGACACTTAGACCACCTTCCTCTGACTTTTTTTTCATTAGTTCCCTTGTAATTCTCGACCTTTTATTCTTCCATATGAATTTTGTTGTTATTTTTTCTAAGTCATTAAAATAGTTTCTTAGGAGTCTGATTGGTATAGCACTAAATAAATAGATTAGTTTGGGGAGTATTGTCATCTTTATTATATTGGCTTGGCCTATCCAAGAGCACTGAATGTCTTTCCAATTATTTAAATCTGACTTTATTTTTGTGGCAAGTGTTTTGTAATTTTTCTCATATAATTCCTGACTATTCTTTGGTAGATGGATTCCCAAATACTTTATACTCTCAACATTTGTTTGGAATGGAATTTCTCTTTTTATCTCTTGCTGTTGCATTTTGTTGGTGATATATAAGAATGCTGAGGATTTATGTGGATTTATTTTGTATCTTGCCACTTTGCTAAAATTCTGAATTATTTCTAATAGCTTTTTAGCAGAGTTTTTGGGGTTCTCTAAGTATACCATCATGTCATCTGCAAAGAGTGATAGTTTGATTTCCTCATTTCCTACTCTAATTCCTTGAATCTCTTTCTCGGCTCTTATTGCCGAGGCTAGCGTTTCTAGTACTATATGGAATAGTAATAGTGATAGTGGGAAACCTTGTTTCACTCCTGATCTTACTGGGAAAGGTTGCAGTTTATTTCTATTGCATATTATGCTTACTGACGGTCTTAAATATATGCTCCTGATTATTCTAAGGAATAGTCCATTTATTCCTATACTCTCAAGCCTTTTTAGTAGGAATGGATGTTGGATTTTATCAAATGCTTTTTCTGCATCTATTGAGATGATCATATGGTTTTTATTAATTTGATTATTAATATGGTCAATTATACTAATAGTTTTCCTAATATTAAACCAGCCCTGCATTCCTGGTATAAATCCTACTTGATCATAGTGTATTATCCTGGGGATGATTTTCTGAAGTCTTTTTGCTAATATCTTATTTAAGATTTTAGCATCAATATTCATTAAGGAAATTGGTCTATAATTTTCTTTCTCAGTTTTCGATCAACCTGGTTTAGGTATCAGTACCATGTCTGTGTCATAAAAGGAGTTTGGTAGGAATCCTTCATCCCCTATTTTTTCAAATAGTTTATATAGCATTGGGGCTAATTGTCCTTTAAATGCTTGGTAGAATTCACATGTAAATCCGTCTGGTCCTGGGGATTTTTTCCTGGGGAGTTGATTAATGGCTTGTTCTATTTCTTTTTCTGAAATGGGACTATTTAAGCAATTTGTCTCCTCCTCTGTTAATCTAGGAAGCCTATATTTTTTGGAGAAAGTCATCCATTTCACTTAAGTTACCAAATTTATTCGCATAAAGTTGGGCAAAGTAAATCCTTATTATTTCTCTAATTTCCTCTTCATTGGTGGAAAGACCCCCTTTACATTTGTAAGACTAACAATTTGATTTTCCTCTTTCCTTTTTCTGATCAGATTTACCAAAGGATTTTTCATAAAACCAAATCTTGGTTTTATTTATTAATTCAATAGTTTTTCTTTTACTTACAATATTATTGATATCTCCTTTTAATTTTTGTATTTCTGGGGATTTTTAATTTGGTCTTTTCTAGCTTTTTAAGTTTCAGGCCCAATTCGTTAATCTTCTCTTTCTCTATTTTGTTCAAATAAGCCTCTAAAGATATACAATTTCCCCTTATTATTGCTTTAGCTGCATTCCACTGATTTTGGTATGGTGTCTCATCGTTGTCATTATCTTGGGTGAAATTATTAATTGTTTCTATAATTTGCTGTTGCACCCAGTCATTCTTTAAGATGAGATTATTCGTTTTCCAATTACTTTTTGGTCTATTTACCCTAACTTCTTACTGAATATAGCTTTTATTGCATTGTGATCTGAGAAGAAGGCATTTATTATTTCTGCCTTCCTACATTTAATTTTGAGATCTTTATGTCCTAATATATGGTCAATTTTTTATAGGATCCATGAACTGCTGAGAAAAAAGTATATTCCTTTCTATTGCCATTCAGTTTTCTCCAAAGGTCTATCATACCTAGTTTTTCTATTGTTCTATTTACTTTTTTAATTTCTTTCTTATTTGTTTTGTGGTTTGATTTGTCTAAATCTGAGAGTGCAAGGTTGAGATCTCCCACTATTATAGTTTTACTGTCTATTTCTTCTTGCAATTCTCTTAACTTTTCCTTTAGAAAGTTAGATGCTATACCACTTGGTGCATATATGTTTAGTACTGATATGGCTTCATTGTTTATGCTACCTTTTTGCAGGATATAGTTTCCTTCCTTATCTCTTTTAATTAGATCAACTTCTGGTTTTGCTTGAACTGAAATAGGGATGGCTACCCCTGCTTTTTTGGCTTTACCTGAAGCATAATAGATTCTGCTCCAACCTTTTACCTTTACTCTGTATGTATCTCCCTGCTTTAAGTGTGTTTCCTGTAAACAACATATTGTAGGGTTCTGATTTTTGATCCAGTCTGCTATCTGTCTCCATTTGATGGGAGCGTTCATCCCATTCACATTTACAGTTAAAATTACTAATTCTGTAATTTCCTGCCATCATATTATCCCCAGATTATGCTTTTTCCCTTGACCCCCCCTGAACTCCTTCCTCAATATTTAATTTATAGACCCCACTTGTGACACGCAGCCCTCCCTTTTTTTAGTATCCCTCCCCCCTCCTTCCAAGTTCCTTCCCTTATTCCCTTTTTCCTTTTCCCTTTTCCTCTCCCCCTTTTAATGAGGTGAGAGAGAATTCTCTGAAAAACAAATATGTCAATTATTTACTCTTTGAGCCTCTTCTGATGAGAGTAAGATTCACACAATGTTTCTCCCCATCTCTAAATTCCCTCAGATGTGGTAGATTTTCTATGCCTCTTCCTGGGATGTAGTTTCCTTCTTTTCATCACTCCTTTCCCTTTTTCTGATACTACCCCCTTCCCTTTGCTACACCCCCCCTTTTTTATATCAAAAGAATCAAATTATCCATGAGGACTTTCTATATATCCACAACAGAGATACAGTTCTCAAGGGTTCTGTGTACCTTTTTCTGTTTCTCTTCAGTCTTTTGGTCTGGTTTTTTTCTTAGAAACATATGGAATTCCTCTATTTCATTGAATGACCATCTTCTTCCATGGAAAAAAATGCTAAACTTACCTGGGTAGTTTATTTGTGGTTGCAATCCTTGATCTTTTGCCTTTTGGAATATCAGGTTCCAGGCCCTTCAATCTTTTAATGTGGAGGCAGCCAGAACTTGTATGACCCCTATTGTGGCCCCTTGATATTTGAATTGATTTTTTCTAGCTGCTTGCAATATTCTTTCCTTTGTGTGGTAATTCTGCAGCTTAGCCACAATATTCCATGGAGTTTTTTTTTTTTTTTTTTTTTTTTTTTTTTTTTAGGGTCTTTTCAGAAGGTGTTCGATGAATTCTTTCCACATCTACTTTCCCTTATGTTTCCTATTGTCTCTGGACAGTTCTCTTTTATGATTTCCTGTGAAATAGAATCTAGGCTCTTTTTTGGTCATAGTTTTCAGGAAGTCCAATGATCCGCAGATTATCTCTCCTAGATCTATTTTCCAGGTCTATAGATTTTCCCAGTAAGTATTTGACTTTATTCTCCAGCTTTTCTTTTTTTTTTTTTTTTTTTTTTTTTTTTTTTTTTTTTTTTGTTTGTTTGTTTGTTTGTTTGACTGATTCTTGGGTTCTCAATGAATCATTCATTTCTATTTGTTCTGTCCTGATTTTTTAAGGAGTTATTTTCTTCATTCACATTTTTTAGTTCTTTTTGTATATGCCCAATTGAGTTTTTAAATGAATTATTTTGCTCTATTGAATTTTTTCCATTTTCCTAATTTTTTTTAGAGAATTATTTTCTTTTTCCAATTCAGAAACCCTATTTTCTTGAGACTTTTTTATCTTTTCCAATTCAGAAATCCTACTTTCCTGTGATTTTTTAACCTTTTCTAATTCACAAATTTTATTTCCCTGCATCTCCTGTGAATTCTTTATTTTTTCCAACTCAAATTTCAGAACATTGTTATTCTCTATCATAGCTTCTCTTTCCTTTCCCCATTTTTCTTCAAACTCTCTTAATTTTTTAATAGTCTCTTCTAGGAGAGAGTTATGTAATGGGGGGTAGGTACCATTCCACTTTAGGCTGTTACCCTGCTGACTCTCTGCTATTAACTTCCTAGGGGTTGGATACCTGCTCTTTCTCTGTATAGAAGGAATCAATGGTTCTTTTTTGCTTTTTACTCATATTTAAAAAATCTTTTGGGGTCTGTCCTTGGGGTAGGAAATTATTTATTTATTTCTTTGCCAGCTTCCTCCCAGACCAGATGGATGCCGTGGCTCCTGTGCCTGAGCTAAGAGAGAGCTCTTGGAGAGAGTTCCCCTCCCCCTCCCTGGAAGTGTGTCGGAGGTGATTAGTATGGCTACACTATGAGGGCGCTGTGTGTCCTAGCGACTTCCCTGAGGTTTAGGACTGAACAGTAAAGGCAACACAAAGCCCAGTCAATGCGTCCTGTTGGGCGTGGATATCAGCAGCTGATGTGAAAAGCCCCTGCACTCAAACTGGAAGTGTCTGCCCAGAAACAGCGGTCCCTATTTCAAAGGTTCCGCTTCTCTGGGACTTCCGGCTGAGTTCCACAGCTTCCAGCCGAGCCAGGCACTATGTGTTGCCTTGGGCTGTGTCCCCGCTTTTCAAGCTCTGAACTACCCCAAGGTGAAGTCCCGGACTGCAGATGGAGGCTGCACAGCCTTGCCAAGATCTGTTAGGTCACTTCCAGATGGGGGGTGGTTCTAGTATCTGGCTTTATATTTTAAAGTGGCTTGATTTCTCTTCTGAACTGCTGTTTTATAAGCAGAGAAGAGCTATCAGCCTGTGTCAGATTCTTCTATCTCAGTGGCTTCTCTGATCCCAGAGTTCTCCCCAGCGGGCTCAGTGCAATGTGCTAGCACTCAACAGTCTGTTCTGGCCTCTTTTTTTTTTTTTCCTCCCCTGGGAACCGACCTTTTCTGTTGAAACTCCAGATTCTCTTCAGCTGGTAAGTCATGCTTCCAGTCCTTGGGGTTTCTATCAGTCCAGCGCTATTTTTGAGGCTGATTTACTAATTGGTATTGAGGGAAGAAGGGAACTCACAAAAATCGCGTGTATCTTCTCCGCCATCTTGGCTCTGCCTCCCAAATAATGAATTCTTATCCCAAATGTTGCTATCTTTGGGTTTGTCAAACACTAGATTGCTATAGTTGTACACTATTTTTTCCTGTGTACCTAATCTGTTGCACTGATAGACCAGTGTATTTCTTAGTCAATACCAAATGGATTTGATGACTGCTGCTTTATAATATAGTTTTAGATCAGGTACACCTAGACCACCTTCATCTGACTGTTTTTTTCATTAATTTCCTTGAAATTCTCGACCTTTTATTCTTCCATATGAATTTTGTTGTTATATTTTCTAGGTCACTAAAATAGTTTCTTGGGAGTCTGATTGGTATAGCACTAAATAAATAGATTAGCTTGGGGAGTATTGTCATCTTGATTATATTGACTCGGCCTATCCAAGAGCACTTTATGTCTTTCCAATTATTTAAATCTGACTTTATTTTTATGGCGAGTGTTTTTTTTAAATTTTGCTCATATAATTCCTGACTTTTCTTTGGTAGATAGATTCCCAAATATTTAAGCTCTCAACAGTTGTTTTGAATGTAATTTCTCTTTGTATCCCTTGCTGTTGCATTTTGTTGGTGATATATAAAAATGCTGAGGATTGTGAATTATTTCTAATCACTTTTTATTAGAATCTCTGGGTTCTCTAAGTATACCATCATATCCTCTAATTCTATTCTGTGGTGTTCTTTTTTTAAGGTCTTTTTCAGAAGGTGTTCGATTAATTTTTTAAATTCCTGTTTTCCCTTCTGTTTCTATTATCTCTGGACAGTTCTCTTTGATGATTTCCTGTAAAATAGAATCTAGGCTATTTTTTTTCATCATAATTTTCGGAAAGTCCAATGATCCTCAGATTATCTCTCCTAGATCTATTTTCCAGGTCTATAGATTTTCCCAGTAAATATTTGACATTATTCTCCAGCTTTTCATTTTTTTTTTGTTTTGTTTGACTGATTCTTGGTTTCTCAATGAATCATTCATTTCTATTTGTTCAGTCCTGATTTTTAATGAGTTATTTTCTTCATTCACATTTTTTAGTTCTTTTTGTATATGTCCAATTGAGTTTTTAAATGAATTATTTTACTCTGTGGAATTTTTTTCCATTTCACTATTTTTTTTAGTGAGTTATGTTCTTTTTCCAAATCACAAATCCTATTTTCTTGGGAATTTTTTTAACCTTTTCTAATCCACAGATTTTGTTTGCCTGCAGCTCCTGTGAATTCTTTATTTTTTCCAACTCAAATTTCAGGACATTGTTATTGTCTATCATGCTTCTCTTTCCTTTCCCCATTTTTCTTCAAACTCTCTTAACTTTTTAATAGTCTCTTCTAGGAGAGAGTTATGTGATGGGGGGGCAGGTATCATTCCCCTTTAGGGTATTATCTAGAGACTGTCTGCTGTTAGCCTCCTTGAGGTTGGATACAGGTTCTTTCTCTGTATAGAAGGTGTTAATCGTTCTCTTCAATTTCTTACTCATTGTTAACACTCTGTGGGTGGTCTGCTCTTGGACAGGAAATTTACCAGTTTCCTCCCAGACTAGGGATAGGATGCAGCAATCCTGTGACTGGGCTAAGAGAGAGCTTTGGGAAAGAGTTCCCCTCCCCCCCCGGAAGTGACTCAGAGGTGGTTACCATGGCTGCATTGCAAGGATTGCCCAGTGAGGGACCCCTGCTGTGCGGCCTAGCGACTGCCCTGAGGCTAGAGGCTGAACAGTAAAAGCATCACAAACCCCAGCCAAAGCCTCCTGTGGGGCCATGGCTTAGTCCAGCCTTTTGTACTGGAATTCAGGGGCTCATAATTTGGTTTCTGTGGTTGTGTTGGTAATCTCACAGCTCTCTTGTGGATTCACTAGCCTTCTGATCCAAGACAGATTAGCCCATGCTACTGTACTTCTCTATACCTCTGCTGATCTGTGTTTCTCTCACCCAATTCAAACAAATCATTCCTCAAGTCTTTCCAAGATATTTTAAGATGGAAAATTACTGTACTTTGAATGTTTGTGGGTTCTATCACTTCAATAGCCATTCAGAGATTTGATCTAGCAGAGGAAAGCTGAGGGAGAGCTCAGGCAATTTCCTGGCTTATCAAAAATGGAAAACTTAACTTACTATCAATGAAAGAGGAAAGGAAAGAAATAATTAAGAACTATTTTTTCCAACAATATGTCCATATATTTGACAATCCTTATGAAATGGATGAATATTTGCAAATATATATAAATATAAATATAATATATTATATACTAATAATATATAATTATATAATATATAATGTAATATATATAGCATATAATATATAATATTTATATGATGTAAATATTATAAAAATATAATAATATAAATATAAAATTCCTATGGTCAGATTGATTTTCAAGTGAATTTTATCAAGGCTTTATAGAATAATTTATTTCAATACTATATAAACTATTTGGGATAATTCATGAAGAAGTCCTAGCAAATTCCTTTTGTGATATAAATATGGTGGTGATGCCTAAACCAAGAAGAACCAAAAGAGAAAAATAAAGTTATAGAACAATATTTGCAATGAATATTGATGCAAAAATTTATATAAAATATTAGCAAAAAGATTACAGCAATTTATCTTCAGGATAATAAACTATTAATAGATAGGATTTATACCAGGAATGAGGGCTAGTTCAGAATTTAAAAAAAAAATAAATAAACACCAGTTATCAGTGTAATTGACTATGCTAATAAGAAAACTCACAGGAATCATCAAATTATCTGAATTGATGCAAAAAAAAATCCTTTGAAAAAATATAGTCTTTCCTTTTAAAAACATTAGAAAGCAGGGAAATAAATAGATTTTTCCATAATATAATAAGCAATATCTTTGTAAACAATCAGCAGATATTATATGTAATGGAAATAAGCTGGAAGCATTCCCAGTAAGATCAGAGATAAAACAAAGATGCCCAGTATCAGCACTATTATTCAATATTACACTAGAAATATTAGTTTTTACAAGAAGAGGTTAAACAAAGAAATTGAAGGAATTAGAATAGGCAATAAGGAAACAGAACTATTGCTCTTTGCAGATGTATGGTATATTTAGAGAATTTTAGAGAATCAACTAAAGTATTACTTAAAATGATTGACTTTAGCAAAATTGCAGGATATAAAATAAACCCACATAAATCATCATCATTTTTATATATAACCAATGAAGTGAAGCAGGACAAGATAGAGAAATTTTATTTAAAATAATTATAAACAAAATAAAATATTTGTGATTCTATTTGCTAAGACAAACCCAAATACTGTATAAACAGAAATATTAAATACTTTTCACACAAATAGAGTCAGACTTAGACAACTAGATAAATATCAGTTGCTCATGGTTAGGCATAGCTAATATGATAAAAATGACAATTCCATCTAAATAAATTTCTTATTCAATGCCATAACAATAAAACTTCCAAATATATTTTAATGAAGTTAGAAAAAAATTAAAACAAAATTCATCTGGAAAACAGGAGGCCAAGTTTATCAATGGAAATAAGAAAAGAAAAAAGACCAAGGAAGATGATCTAGGTATACCAGATTTACTTGTAGAGTTACATTCATTAAAACTATTTGGTACTGGCTAAGAAATAGGTGAAGTACATAAGACATAATAGTCAATGATTATATTAATCTACTTTTTGATAAACCTGAAGATTCCATATTCTAGAATAAGAATTCACTCTCTGACCAAAAAAAATAAAATAAAATAAAACAACCTTCTAGGAAAACTGGAAAATAGTATGGCAGACACAAAGAAGACATAGACGACCAACATCTCACACTCTATAAGGTTAAATTGGGTACATGATTTAGATATAACTAATGATGGCATAAGCAAATTAGGAAAGCAAGGAATAATTTATCTGTCAGATCTATGGAGAAGAATTTATGACCAAACAAGAGATAGAGAACATTAGGAAATGCAAAATGGATTTTGATTGCATTTAATTAAATGATTACATTAAATTAAAAAAGTTTGCCCAAACAAAACCAATACAGCCAAGATTAGAAGAGATGCAGAAAAATGAATGTAGATGGCTGCAGATAGTGGGGGAACTCTGGGTAAGGTATAAGAGGGAACCTGCTGACAATGCCTGGTTTGGCTCCCCATCTCCCTTTGGTGCTGTTCACACTTTCTGAGAAGTCAAGGAGGGCGTGACCACCTGTGTTCTACTTGAAACAAGGGATACTTACTGTAAGGAGGCATTTACATATCAATAGCAGGTTGCACAGTTAGCAATGTGCTGTGGTGCTCAGCATGCTGCAGTAATGTAATCTTACTAAGGTATTTAAGGGCTTAGAGGACTTGAAAAAAGGGACTCCATCTTTGGCCAGCTCCATGGGTCTCCTGCCTTCTTCATTCTTCCACTAAGACTGAGGACAAGGACTGGTCCTGAGATTCCCCCAGAGAGCTAGTCTGGATGGTATATTTTGGCACCCCAGCATGGAGGCTCTAGAAAGCATAGTACATTTTGGCACCTCAATTTGTGGGCTCTAGAAAGCACACTATAAATGGAAAAGAACTTTTACAGCTGGTATTTTTATAAGGCCTCATTTCTCAAATATCTAGAGAAATGAGGCAAAATTTATAAGAATATGATTTATTCCCAATTGATAAATGGTCAAAGAATATGAACAAGCAGCTTTTAGATGAAGTTAAAGCTATCTGTAGTCTTATGAACAAATGATCTAAATTATTACTGAATAGAAAAATGCAAATTAAAATTACTCCTGGGTAACATCTGATACCTATCAAACTGGCTAATATGACAGATAAGAAAAACAGTAAATGTTAGGAAAAAATGAAACACTAATAGTTTGTTGATGAGGTTGTGAACTGATCTGGAATCTGAATTTGGATGGTCTTTTGCAAAGCAATTTGGAACTATGTCCAAAGAAGTATTAAAGTATGTATTATTTTGATCCAGCAATATCAATATTAGTTCTGTTTCCCAAAGAATCATAAAAAGGGAGAAAAGGCCTACTTGTACAAAAATATGTATAGCAGTTCTTTTTGTGGTGGCAAAGAATTAGAAATTTAAGGGATGTTCCTCAATTGGGGAATGGCTGAACAACCAGTGATATTATAATATAATGAATACTATTTTTTTCATAAGAAATAATGGATTTCAGGTGGATTTCAGAAAAATCTGGAAAGACTTATATGAACTGATACTGAGTGAAGTGAGCCAAAACAGTAGAACACTGTATATAGTAACAGCAAAATTTAGCGCTTTTCAAGAATTCAGTAATTCAAGACAATTCCAAGGGACTCATGGTAGAAAATGCTTACCACATCAAGAGAACTATTGAGTCTGAATGTAGTCCACAGCATATTATTTTCATTTCTTTGGTTGTTTTTTTGTTTCCTTGTTATGGAGAGCCTCTTATGTTTTGAGTCTTCTTTCATGATTAATGGCAGAGCATTTATCATGGAGGAATATTTATCATGATTGTAGATATGCAACCTATATCAGATTGCTTGTATCCCTGGGTAGGAACAGAGAGAAAAGAAGAAGGGAGAAAACTTTGGAGCTCAAAAATCTAATAAAGATGAATGTTTAAAACGATCTATATATGTAATTGAAAAATAATATACTATTAAGTAAAAATAAAAATTTGGCAACTTTTGCATGTTTTTGATTAATAACATTTTGAAGATAAATGTTTACATTTCCCTTATTACCTCCTTTTTCCCATATATATATGGAATTTTTTTAAAGTAGAAAAAATATTGAGAATAAAATATGTTTGCACTTTAGTATTATATTAAAATTGATTAATTTGTTCTCTCCTGACTATTATTTTATTCACACTTAGACTGAACATTGAATAGAATGCTGGGAGTGGAATCTGGAAGTTCCAAGGTCAAGTTCAGCCACAGATACACACTAGCTATGTGACCATGGTTAAGTCACTTAATCCCTTATGCCTCACTTTTCTCATATATAAAATGAACTGAAGAAGGAAATGCCAAAGTACTTCAGTAACCAAAGTATGTAAGTGATTTTTCTTTTTCCAAATGGGGTCATGAAGATTCTGACATGACTGAAATTACTGGAAAAAAAAAAAGACTCATTTCAGAAGTGCAAAAAAAAAAAAAAATTCAAAAAAAAAAAAACCATTACCCCAACAAATGCTTATTCCTTCTCCCAGTGACACATGTCTCTCCTTTGTTCTCAACCATGCTAACAAAATCCAAGTCATTATCTATCATCTCATTGATTAATTCAAGTAGTCTTGTTTCAGTTATTATTACTATTTGTTTTTACATATGAACACACCAAAAACTACACAAAATACATCTCCAGTCTAACTTTTGTAACTTGGGCTTTGATGTTTTACATTTACTTTTTAAAGTGTTTCCAAATAATGTTCTTTTCAATTTCTTTATTACTTTAGATGCTTTAAATAGAGTAGAAAAATATAATTTCTCTAGCAAAGAGATAAAACCAGAAAAAACCTAGACACATCAATCTCTCCATTATGTACAATTTAATTTTTAATAAATTAACATACAAAACCACAATATCCATTATCTTTTAAGGAAATATTGCTTATTTCAAACAAATTTATTTTAAAATTAATTATATACTCTTCTGTAAAGGATGACTAATTCTTTTTTTAAAAAATCCTATTAAGATAGGCATATTTCTCTAATCTTAACCCAGAAGCTTCAAACTATCAGATTACTCATGCACAGTTAAAGGGGAGTAGCATAGACAGATTCTTATCTAATCACCAACTAGAAATGGAAACCAGGAGACACTAAAAGGAGAGCTTGTAATCAGGGTAAGAAAGATTAAATTTAAAACTCAAAACTCATCTTAATTCTTTAGTATATAAAAAAAAGAGGAAATAAAAGAATGAAGTTTATTAGAGGAAGAGGTTCCGCTAAGAGCTCAAAAAAAAAATCTGTTTATAAATGAATATGATTAGGGAGGAAAAAAAGCTAAAAAGCTAGTATACTTGCAGTCTCTGATGGAATCAAAGTAGAAAGACTAATAGAGATACTTTATAGAATCTTCTTTCCTCTATCTAATTCACCTCAATTAAAGGGAAAAGGAAAATCAAAAAAATCCTAGAATCCAATAGGAAGCAGGACTGCCAAATGTTTGAGAAGAAATAATGGGGTTTTATATATATATATTTAATTTATACTTTAATATATTTAACATGAATTGCTCAACCTGCCATTTGGGGGTAGGGGAAGAAGGGGAAAAATTAGAACGAAAGATTTGGCAGTTTTCAATGTTTTAAAATTATCCATGCATACATCTGGTAAATAAAAACTATTTTAAAAAATAAAATAAATAATTAAAACAGTATATATCATACCCTAAAAAAATAAATAAATAAAGTCATATACTTTAAAATATTTTCACTGTGAATTCTTCCAGAGATTCTGAAAAGCAATTTGAATCATGTCCCCAAAGTTTCTAAATTGTGCATATCCTTTGACCCAATTACATTACCACGTCTAGACTTATACCCCAGAGACCAAAAAGGAAGGAAAGTCTATAAAATATTTATAACAGCTCTTTTCATAATAGTTAAAAATTATAAGAGTGTCTTCCTATCAGAGAATGGTTAAATAAATTGAGGTATAGTAATGTGATAGAATTTTACTGTTCTACAGGAAATGATAGAATTCACAATTTCAAAGGAAACTTGGAAGATCACTATGAATTGATACAGAGAAACATGAGCAGAATTAGCTTTAAAACTCTGATCAACCTACTATATACTATGAATGCAAAACAAAAGTCGCTACCATTCATCTTCTGACAGGAAAATAATGAACTTAAAACACAAAGAGAGACATACATTTTATATCTGAGCAATGTGACAATTTATTTTGTTCTGTTATGCAGTTATATATTATGGCCTTTAAAAATATTTTTCAGTATTTTTCTCAATATGAAGGAGAGTGGACAGGATAGATTAATAAACAACAAAAACAAAAACAATTTCCTTTACAATGATCTTGGAAGGTCAATGGCAAGGTTTCTCTATCAATAAGACTATTATTAGTTTGCTTCATCTGTATTGTTTGGTTATTAAGTATTAGAAAATTAAGGGCCTGGAAAAAGGGAGCATCTCAGATCTGAAGTCCTATTCATTAAAGGGGACTAGATTCCTTTAATAAATGTTTATTGGCACAGAGTCTCAATTGTTCTTCTTGCAATTAGACATTTTGAAGTCAATGGTACTTATATGATTCCAGAGATAATTATTATTTTTGTTGCACCTTTGTCTTCCATTTCACAATTCCTAAGTTTTTCAAAAAATCATGGAGAGTATCCTTGTATTGCTTTTTCTGATCTCATGTGGGCACTTGTTTTGTGTGAATTCTCCATAAAATCATTCTTTTAGGCAAATATATGTTTGCTATTCAAACAACGTAGTCAACCCATCAGAGTAGCACTCTCTGCAGTAGAGTATGAATGCAGTTCAGAAGTTCAAACAATGATCTCACCATTCAGTATCTTATCTTTCAGGTGATGTTCAGAATCTTCCTAAAACCATTCAAATAGAAGTATTTCAATTTTTTGGCATGGTATTGGTAAACTGCTCAGGTTTCCTAGGCACAGGATAATGATATTAGCACAATTGTTTTGCAGACTTTCAGTTTGTTAGACAGCCTAATACTTTTAATACTTTTCTCCCACACATTCATTTAGAGCTCTCAAATTCTGAGCTACCTTTGACAATATATATGTCAACCTCATCATCTATTCCTGAAAAATATACTGCTAAGGTAAATGAACTTATCCAAAGCATTCACAATTTTTCCATTTACTATAGCCAATGGCTTCACATATGACTGGTGTAGTACTGGTTGGTAAAGGGCTTCCATTCTCTCCATGTGAATCATTAGGCCAAAATTAGCATAAGTGGCAGAGAATTGATCCATATTTTGTGGCATCTCAACCTCATAATAATTTGCAAATGCAAAGTCTTATCTCCCTCAACTTTTGTCTTAGCTTAAAGAATTTTCAAGTTAAATAATTTACCATCAGTGCAGTAGTTGACCTTGAGATCATTTTTGTTTTTATTAAAAGTGTTTTCACAACATTATGCTAAACATTATGGGAGCAAGCACATAATCCTACTTCACTCTATTGGTGATTGATAAAATGCAAGTGCATCATCCACTATTGAGACCCATGCAAACATGCCATAATTAAACTGGTTCAAGACTGATAAAATTCTCAAGGAAGACAAATTTTGTGATGATCTTTCAGAGGTCCTGATGACTGATAGTATTAAAGGCCTTAAATCAACAAATCCTGGTATTTCTCCTGGAATTGTTAGATAGCAAAATGCATCAACCTCTGCTCTTTTTAAAGTCACAACTCTCAGATAGATGATTATTTTCCAGGCGAAGGACCAGCCTATTAAAGATGACTCTAGCAAGAATATTGTCATCAATGACTAAGAAAAAACTTCCTCTTACCTTCTAACAACTTATTTTCCTTTCCTTTATAGATATGAACAATGGAAGCATTGTTGATCATTGTTAAGGGATAAGATACTTAAAGCTACTTCTTTTATTGAAGGGGAACATTTAGTTTGGAGAAGATAAGTCTATGATCAGGCCAGCACTTGGCACCACATATTGCCTTTGTCATTCTCACATCCTGCCTCTTTCTTTTTATAATGACAAAGTCTATTAAATTGCAATGTTTGCTATCTGGGGGTGCATCCATGAACTTTTGTTTTGATTTACTTTGTTGTTTTGCAGAAGATGACATTGATAATGAGAAGGCAACGAAATGCACAAGTCTTCAACAGCAAATGGCTTGCTGTTATTGTTTCTAACTCCATTTCTCCTCAGGACTCTATCATGTTTAAGAGTCTCTGCCTTTTCTGATATTAAAGTTACCCAAAATTATTAGCTTGTTTTCTTTCAGAACATTAATGATAAGAGCCTCCAGGTATTTATATTTTTTTCTCTTTTATGTCATCAGGGTTTGTCATGGTGAAATGGTTTATCATGATGAAAGCATATGTATTAATAATAGTAGAATTGTGCTTTCCTGCAAGTAACAATCATATTATCATGATTCTGTGACTCTGTCATCCATTCCTTTTGGAAAACATATAAACTTGTTGCCTAGATCAGATTGTCAAACCTAAGCCACCTTCTCTTTGTTTCCCATCACTGTGGCCATTAAATTAAAAAAAAAATCTCCAACTTCAATAAGTTGACCTTCATTTGTCAATCTTGCTTCACTCAGGTCTGCCATTTGGATATTGTTCTCTCACAAGAGTTGTTTGCCTTTCAAATATACTAGATTGCTTGTTGTTAATAAGTGTGCCCACATTTCACGTACCAATTTTGACTGAAATCATGTTTGCTTCGCTTCATATGCAGGGTTTGATACCTGTCTGCCATGGATGAAGTCACCAATTTTAAGGATACCTTTTTTAGCTTCTTCCTTATGGAAAATGAACAGCATGGTCCATATAAAAGGTTGCTTAGATATTCAGGAAGCGGCAGAATCCCACTATTGCTTTGATTCAGTGAGAAAATGATCTTATGACTTGAGCCTATTGTGTGCAAGGTTATGATTATAGTTCCCAGTTTATCTACACCTGCTGCTTTATCACCACTCTACTGACACAGACTTAAAACAGGTAAGATAGTGATATAGTAAAATAATAATAACATAGTAAATAGTTAAATAGTAAATATTACAATTATAAAATAATAAAACAATGTTAGCAAGAAATAATAAATGGTATGAGTGATATCTTTGGCTCACATGGATTTAAGTGGAGCAGAATTACACAAACTCCTCAGTTTCACTTTCTCTTACTTTACAATAAAGGGAGCAGTGTAATCTATTGCCTCTTCACCACAATGAATATTTATTCTGAACTGTCAGTAATACTTATTATACAGTAGATCATGTTCATTAAAGACGTTATGCAGCAATATGTCAAATAAAGAATGGAAAGCTTCTACTAGAGCCAGATATACTCTACAAGATAGAGGTCATCATCAATTCACAAACAAAACCCTCCAATGACAATAATAGTTGCGTGTACATGTATGGTCTGTGTGTGTTTCTTTAGCATACCCTTAGAAGGCTACAGACATGGAGTGGACCATGGAAACCAAGACAAAACTTTTTCACTTTTTCTTGGCACAGATTACAGGTCTGGATTAAGATGGATTCTGACTTCTAAAGTTGTTTGTGTACAATGCAAGGAAGTTTTTTTTTTGTTGTTTGTTTGTTTTTTGTTTTTTTTTTTATTTCAAATGAAAGAAGAGATTGAATAAAAATTTAAGACAGGAAAATAATTACATAAAAGTCTGGAATTGTCCGTAGCACACTCTCCTCCTTAGAGTTCATAAATGTTTACCATAACTCCACAATGGACAAAATCACCTCAAAAAACAAAAAACAGAAAAATGAGTCAGAAAAAAAAAAAAAAAACCTGTGTTCTTGGGACCTCAGCAGTGGGTTGGTTAGATTTTTTTCCATGTAATATCTACTAATCAGGAAAGCACACATATCAGGAAACTGCACATTTGGCAAATGAAATGAAAATTGAAATTTTAAAAACATTTCTGTGTACATGGAGGTTTTATATATGTGCTTTAAAATGTGATAAAAAATCTCAAAGTCAATTTTTTTGAGAGATGAAAATACTTTCTGGTAAGATCAATTCTATTGGACAAGGCTCATTTCCTTGAAATGTGTATAATAGTCCTTCTTAGGAGAGTACTTCCAATCCCTAAAGAGTCAGTAACAAGAAAGTTTCAGGGAACCAAAAAGACAAAATATTTGGTAGTGAAATAATGACAGGCCCTGTTCCAATCTCAGTTAGGAAGTCCTAGGTTCTAACCCAGCCTCTGTTCTATTAAGTCACTCTGCCCTCGGTACCCTCAGGCAAATATCTAAGACTAGAAGCTGTAGACAAGTCTCTGATCTGCCTGGATAGAAGTTCTTCACTAGAAATTGCCCAAATTAGTAAAATCAAATGTTGTCAAAAAGTAAAATGATTTAATAATTTCTCTCTTCCCCACTACACACACACACACACACACACACACACACACACACACACACACACACACACATACACACACACATACATACACACACACACACACACACACACACACACACACACACACACACACACACACAATGTGAGCACTGTTAATATACTGCTGCCTATTCCTTGTCTTTTATCTTATTAAGAGTGAACAATCTTCGATTTTACTGATTTATATCTTACCACTAGACCCAGACAGCTCTGGAGGAGAAAGTAAGGCTGGTGACTTTCAACAGCTCCCTCTCTTAAATACAACTCAGATGGATGTCAAAGCATCACCTCATGGATGTCATGGTCTTCTTTGAGAACAATAGATAAACAAACAACATAGATAAACATTTATTGACTTCATTTTGCTATAAAAATTACTGGGATATCTCTCTGTCAGCCCATAATTACCTCTTTTATTAGCTCTTTCCTTTTTGATTCTGAATACAAAAAGGGTTAAAATTTTGAAAGAGAATTTCTTTACTAGGATTAGCAAAAAAAGACTATCAATATACACTAGAAAACAAATAATCATTATTCATCAATTCAGTACAAGAATCATAAAATTTTAAGAAAAAGCTTCAAAACATATCCAGTCCAATCAAAAACTGAACAGTACTCCTCCTCAAAATATCTCTGACTGGTATCATTTAACCATCAATAGGACACTTTAAGCAACTGCAAACTTAATATTTTCTAAGAAGATAAAGTTTTTTATCAAAGTTTTTTATTTTATTTTAAATGTACATATGTATGTATTTATTATAGCTTTTTACTTACAAGATATATGCATGGGTAATTTTTCAGCATTGACCCTTACAAAGTCTTCTGTTCCAACTTTTCCCCTCCTTCCCTCTACCCTCTCTCCTAGATGGCAGGTAGACCAATACCTGTTATATGTTAAAGTATATGTTAAATATAATATATGTGTGTACATATATACATATGTATATATATATATACATAATATATATATCCATACAGTTGTTTTGCTGCACAAGAAGAATCAGGCTATGAAATAATGTAAAATTAACCTGTGAAGGAAATCAAAAATGCAAGTGGACAAAAACAGAGGGATTGAAAATACTATGTAGTGGTTCACACTCATTTCTCAGAGTTCTTTCACTGGGTGTAGCTGATTCTATTCATTATTGAACAAATGGAACTGATTTGGTTCATCTCATTGTTGAAGAGGGCCACATCCATCAAAATTGATCGTCATATAGTATTGTTGTTGAAATATATAATGACCTCTTGGTCCTGCTCATTTCACTTAGCATCAGTTCATGTATGTCTCTCCAGGCCTTTCTGAAATCATCCTGCTGATTGTTTCTTACAGAACAATAATATTCCATAACATTCATATACCACAGTTTATTCATCCATTCTCCAACTGATGGACATCCACTCAATTTCCAGTAAATCTTTTTTATTTATAAAACATATGCATAGGTAATTTTTCCAACATTGAGCCTTGCAAAACCTTGTGTTCCAAATTTTCCCTTCCTTCCCCTCACCCCCTCCTCTAGATGGCAATTAGTCCAATACATGTTAAATATGTTAAATTGTATGTTAAATCCAATATATGTATATTTATACAGTTATCTTGCTGCACAAGAAAAATCGAATCAAGAAGAGAAAAAAAGGAGGCAGCTAGGTGGCGTAGTGGATAAAGCACCAGCCTTGAATTCAGGAGGACCAGAGTTCAAATCTGGTCTCAGACACTTAACACTTCCTAGCTGTGTGACCCTGGGCAAGTCACTTAACCCCAGCCTCAGGGAAAAAAAAAAGAAAAAGAAGAGGAAAAAAAAAAACACAAACAAACCTGAGAAAGAAAACAAAATGCAAACAAAACAACAGAAAATGAGAATGCGATGTTGTGTTCTACACTCTGTTCCCATAGTTCTCTCTCTGGGTGTAGATGGCTCTCTTCATCACTGAACAACTGGAACTAGTTTGAATCATCTCATTGTTGAAGAGAATCACATACATCAGATCTCTCCAAGCCAATCTGAAAATCATTCTGCTGGTCATTTCTTACAGAACAATAAGATTCCATAACATTCATATACCACAATTTACCCCAACCATTCTCCAATTGATGGGCATCCACTCAGTTTCCAATTTATTGCAACAACAAAAACGGCTGCCACAAACATTTTGGCACATACAGGTCCCTTTCCCTTCTTTAAGATCTCTTTGGGATATAAGCCCAGTAGTAGCACTGCTGAATCAAAGGGTATGCACAGTTTGATAACTTTTTGAGCATAGTTCCAAATTGTTTTTCAGAATGGTTGGATCCATTCACAGTTCCACCAACAATGTAATGTCCCTGTTTTCCCACATTCCCTCCAACATCCGTCATTATTTTTTCCTGTCATTTTAGCTAATCTGACAGGTGTGTAGTGGTATGGCAGAGTTGTCTTAATTTGCAGTTCTCTCATCAATAGTGATTTGGAACACCTTTTCATATGAGTAGAAATAGTTTCAATTTCATAACCCAAAAATTGTCTGTTCATATCCTTTGACCATTTATCAATTAGAGAATGGCTTGATTTCTTATAAATTAGAGTCAGTTCTCTATATATTTTGGAAATGAGGCCTTTATCAGAACCTTTGACTGTAAAAAATGTTTTCTCAGTTTATTGCTTCCCTTCTAATCTTGTTTGCATTAGTTTTGTTTGTACAAAAACTTTTTAACTTGATATAATCAAAATTTTCCATTTTGTGATCAATAATGATCTCTAGGTCTTCTTTGGTCAACAGATTGCTTCCTCTTCCACAGATCTGAAAGATAAACTATCCTGTGTTCTTCTAATTTGTTTATAATATCATTCTTTATGTCTAGATCATGAACCCATTTTGACCTTAAGAAGATAAAGTTTTATCTTGAACAAGACAAATATTAGTAGAATGGAATAAATACAGAATTCAAAGTAAAATAATTGGAATACCAATCATAATCTTTCTATTTACTACTTTTTACTACTTTTCACCTTAGGCAATTCATTTAATCTCACTGGAAATTTTCTTATCAAACAATAAACATTTACTAAGTGTTTATTGATATTAGATGACAAGTTTTAAATTTGTTTTATTTTTGTCTTTGTAACCCTAGTACCTAGCACATACATACATTATATATATGCATATATATAATATATGTATGCATGCACACAAACACATATATATATATGTATATGTATATACATATATAGATAGATAGATATCTGCCTATTCATGTGTATATATATATATATATATATATATACATAAATATATATATATATAAAATGGTACAAAATAAATACAAGATAATTTGGGCAGGTCAGGTAGTTAAAGTATGACACACTGGATAGAAATCTGACATTAGAGGCAGAAAAGTGAAACCTCTACTTCTTCCATATAAAAGCTGAATGAATGGAAAAGTCACTTAACTTCTTAATGCTGACAGGCTATAAGTTCTAGAACTGCAATGGCTTTCCAAAACAAATGACCTTACAAATGTAGGCCTTTTCCTTTAAAAAAAAATAGAAGCAGAAGTTATAGATCAGAAAAAAGCTTCATCTAAAATGTGGAATTTGAATTGAACTTTCAAGGAAGTTAGGGATTCTATATGATTAAAGTGAAGATGGGAGTTCATTCTAGGCATAGAAAATAATCTTTATAAACACATGGAGATTAAGAATGGAAATCACATGAGGAAGAGCAAGAAGAGTAAGATATCAGTGTCATTCAACTCTGGAGTATGTTATGTCACAGTTCTCTTTCTTTGTCCTGACTCAGTTTCTCTGATTATCCTGACCATTCCTGACTTAGTTTCTCTAAGGGTTCTGCCTCTGTTTATAATTGTCCTGCAAAACCTCCCCTCCCTCTTTATCAGAATATTTGATAAGGATAAAAGATCTTATGTTTTAGAATATCGGAATGGCTTTCCCTATCCCAAGTTATCAGAATGTCAGATACTGTCTTATCAAAATACCTCTCCCCATGTCTGAGGTGCCTCCCCTTATTATGTCATCCCCCTCTCTGGAGGCTCACCCCACCCTGTTAGAGTCCCACTCCCACTCTCAGCACCCTGCCTCAGTCTACCCCCTGAGTCTGAGCCACACGTATATAGGTCATTGAGAACTCACATTGTTTGCTAAATTCTTGGAGACAATAGTCTCATTCAGTCCTGGAACCAAACCATGGATTCATTTGGTCCCAGTAAATCTCTCCCTTTTAAATAAATTGTTAAATACTCTCTAACCTCTACCTTGCCTCAGTTTCTCTGGCATTACATTTTGGAGTTCCAACCAAGATGTTAGAAAATGAGAACAGGATTAGAGATTAGAAGACTTTTTGGGTCTCCACCATGGGCCTCAGAGTGGCTGGGGTTCTTTGCTTGGAGAGGCCGGCTCTCTAGAATTTTTTCCAGAGCCTCCCTGAAAGATCTGTTTCCAGCCACAGAAATGGTGCCTGATGGTGGACACCTCTATTTAGCCATGGGCAAATCTGAAACCCCTGCAAGTTAAGTTTTCTGTCTGGTCTGATTGCTAGCAAATCTGGTCCCCAGCAAAAGTTGGGCTGATGAGCCATACAATTCTGGGAATTGCCAATAGGATGCTATGTGGCATTATCTGTTTCTTAATCTGAATTACCCTTTGGGAACCTGAGTATCTTTTGGTACTATCTGATTCTGAGTACCTTTTGGTACTACCTGGTTTTAATCTGGGCATTCTTTGTAAGGCAGAGAAATGTACCAAACTGGGAGGAAAGACTCTAGAGCTGACAACATCTCTCATCTTTCCAGATGGCCCCTGATCTGTGTTAAAATTTTTGACTGTACAGTCATGTCCATGTGTTCTATGAGACTTATTTGTCTGTGTCACTTGTTTGTGACTTGAGAGAGCTCTGCTAAATTAAGAAATTTGGGAATTAGTTAAAATGTGCTTGTGATTTTAAACTTTTTAACCTGTTGTACTAATTTGTGATCAAAAGGAACACAAAAGCAGATGGCAATACATTGCTGGTGGAGTTGTGAAAGAATCCAGCCATTCTGGAGAGCAATCTGGAATTATGCCCAAAAAGTTATCAAACTGTGCATACCCTTTGACCCAGCAGCGCTACTACTGGGATTATATCCCAAAGAAATACTAAAGAGCGGAAAGAGACATATATGTGCCAAAATGTTTGTGGCAGCTCTTTTTGTTGTAGCTAGAAACTGGAGGATGAATGGATGTCCATCAGTTGGAGAATGGTTGGGTAAATTGTGGTATATGAAGGTTATGGAATATTATTGCTCGGTAAGAAATGACCAGCAGGAGGAATACAGAGAGGCTTGGAGAGACTTACATCAACTGATGCTGAGTGAAATGAGCAGAACCAGAAGATCACTGTACACTTCAACAACAATACTGTATGAGGATGTATTCTGATGGAAGTGGAAATCTTCAACATAAAGAAGATCCAACTCACTTCCAGTTGATCAATGATGGACAGAGGTAGATACACCCAGAGAAGAAACACTGGGAGGGGAATGAAAATTGTTAGCACTAATATCTGTCTGCCCAGGTTGCATGTACCTTCGGATTCTAATGTTTATTGTGCAACAAGAAAATGATATTCGCACACATGTATTGTACCTAAACTATATTGTAACACATGTAAAATGTATGGTATTGCCTGTCGTCGGGGGGAGGGAATAGAGGGAGGGGGGGTAAATTGGAAAAATGAATACAAGGGATAATATTATAAAATATATATATATATATATAATAAAAAAAATGTGAGTTACTTTAGGTCAGGGACTGTATTTTGCTTTTATGTCTCTTGTATTTAGCTCAATATCTGGCAAATAGTAAATATCAAATGCTTGGTGACTGATTAACACTCATATTATGTCTTATATGCTTATTTAAATGTGAGCTTGACAGTTATCCACTTGAAACTTATTCTGATATGTAGGATTGGTCCTGGGTTTTTTGTTTTGTTTTGTTTTGGTAAAATTATTTTTTCCCATTAGCAAAGAAACAATAAAAACAATACCCCCCCCCAAAAAAAAAAAAAAAAAAAAAAAGCAGATGGCTTTTCCTTGAAACAGGTTTTCAGAGCCTGCTAGAATAAAGGGCAATAAAACCTTATCTGATTGAAACTCAGGCTGGAGATGATCGACATTCAATCAGAAATTTTAGGATGATTTTTAAAATTTGGGAAATAATTTTACTATTGCCTTTGCATGCCAGATTTGTTCTGAGTATTCTTTTGGGCAGTTTTAAAATTGTGGGAAATAATTTTAGTGTGGCCTATGCAGGCTAGATTTAGTTATCTTTGATTGTAATATCTTAAGAACTTGTTGGAGTGAAGTTCTCTTAACTTACCTGAAAGGGATCAAGTGCCTCTAATTAGGTAAAGAAAGGTCTGACTTTTCTAAAGATTCCAACTCTGGCCAAAGTTGGAACTTAGGAAAAGTCCATTGGGAATAACATTGAATCCTCCCCTACCCACACCCACTACCTTCTGCTACTTTAAAGGTTGGATGGGGTAGGGATCTTTTGTCTTCAAAAATGAAGATTAAATCACCCACACAGCTCTGCTACTTCAGCTACACAGCACCTAGTTAGCCTGGGGTGAAAGTTAGCTCACCTTCCCTCCCCCTGCCTCTTTGGAGGTGAAGTGGGTGGAAGAGCAGACACATGGAACTCCCCTCCCCAGTAAGTATGTTCTATCCTCTTTTTGCAGAGGCTTAACTTTGGCAAAAGATTTCAAAAGATAGGCCTGATTTTAAGTTAATTGACTGATCTATAATTTGGTAGGGTTATTTCTACCATTTAAAGAATATTTTTAAGAATCTTTCAAATTCTTTTATGTAGAATTTGGTTCTGTATAAGTTTAATTGATTATATCCTGAGATTATACCCATCATTTAAAGGGCTTCTGAAAATAATAGTTTTTCTTTGTCCTTTTGAAAATGTTTCTGTTAGATATGAAAGATAACTTGTGAACTTACTGAAACAAATTTATTACTGTTATCAATATGAAGTTATGGTATTTCTAAAAGTTTAATAGTTTTAAGAATCTCTTGGATTCCTTTATGTGGTATTAGGATATTCTGTATAGGATATTCTAAGTTTTAATTGATTATATTGGGTCATCTAAGGTCATTTGAAGAGCCTCTGAAAATAATATTTTTTGTCCTTTTGAAAATGTTTCTTTTATGGACAATATGTAATTTGGAATATTTGTCTATGGATTGGGTATTTTTAAAAGCAAACTGAATCATATATATAATGTTCACTTATGGAAACATCTGCTTAGATATGAAAGAAGTGAACATACTGAGACAAACTTTTACTGTTATAAATATAAGGTTATGATAAATAAATGTTTAGGATTTTTCTGAAACTTGGTTAATAGAATTTGTTATTAGAAGTAAAATTCTTTGGGCTTATAGTTAATACTATTTGGGAATTTTAAAGCTCCACAGTTAGTGGGACAATTAACTGAAGCAAAAATGAATTAAAGCTATTTTATCCTGTTTTGCTGAAAGTTAAGTTTTAACTGCTTATGTTATGGTTGTGTCTCTGCATTTTTTCCTCCTATAACTAATTTCTATGATCAGAGCAATTGTTAATAAGAAACTATTAATGCAATTCAACTATGTCATACCTTGCTATTTCAAATTTTGTTATATGTTATTCCTTGCTGTTTCCAACCTGGTTATATGTAATCATTATATCCTGAATACTTGCCAAATGAATATTTGCCCTGGTCACCTATCTGTTACTGAATATTTGTGTCTGTGGATATTCAGGTTAGGACAAAAGCCTAACTGCTGTTTTATTTATTGGGAAACTGCTGGCCAATTCATACTGGGTTTCTTCACATTTTGTATCAGTCTGTTCTAACCTTTACTTGTTAGATATGTGTTTTTTGTTCTAGATTTTGGTCAAAATTATAGGTATTGACTAGCTTCTGAGACATGGATCAGCCCTTCTGAAGCTTTGGTAGCAGACAGCACAGCCACACCCATCCCCTCCCTGGACTGAGCTTCTCTTCAACAGGGAGCAGGGGGGATGAGAAAGTAGTTGAATTATTGTTAAATTTTTAACTATATTACTGTTTTTAAGATTTGGTAAAAATTGGATTTGTTAAAACTGTTAAACAATTGCTGTATGTTTGAGGGATTTTTAGGAAACTTACTGTACTAGTCTGTTACATATAGGAATTTTGATTCACTCTTGGCATTTATATGTGAAATGGTCATTTGATAATTCTTTTCTGTGAAAAAAAAAAAGGGGGGGAAGAAGGAAACTGGTTGAGACTGGTCAGGAAATGGGAAAACTGATGTATTTTTCTTAGGCACTTCTGCCCTGCCCCCTATATTATTAGTTCAGATTAAGTTGGAAATTATTTAAACAGTCATTTTTGTTTTTATGTTTTAACTTTGAAATCCCTTATTCTTTTGGAATTGCCCTGGCAGACTCAGTCTTAAGGATTATTTTTTAGAAACAACCAGAAATCAGAACACCTGTCCTGGGACTGGCAGTCTCTCTGATCTGTTTTTCCACTCCTGTTACACCAGTTCCTTAATTAGTATTTCAACATTTTGATATCAGGCCTCTAATAGTTCGGGGTTGCCTGCTTTGGTCTAACTGCATAATCTGCTCAGAAATCTGTTTCCTAGTAGCAGCTCATGTTCTATCAAAGGGGGTGGAGCTACTCCAGGGCTCACTTTTCCCCCCTTTGGACTCCCTGACAGACTTGGGGTGCCCCTCTTAGGATGGGCAGCAGCACTGTCTTGATCACTGTTACTCTCTGCATAAGCAGAGGCTGAGTTAAATGCACAAATGAACACAGACCTAACTCACTGTGAACTGTCCATCTCAAACTGGATACTCCAGCTGAGATGCTCCCCAACTGCAGAGAATCTGCTATTTCTATAACAGGGAGGCCTGTAGGTCTCCCTAAATGAGGAATACTGTTTTTATGCTAATAACTCTGAGGTCATCAGGGAAGGACTTCTCCTTGCCATAAGTCCTTGTGATGAGAGATAGGAAAGGGGGAACCCCATTGGCAGGAGTAAAGATAGTAAGATAGTCCCATGAGGCGCAGTGTCCTCTGTAAATGAATTTACAGGCCGGAAACCTAGATTGATAAAAAGGTTTATTGTAGGGATTTTAGAAGGAAAGTTTAGTTAGTAAATAAAGTTGAGGGTAGAGGTAGAAGAGCATCTGATTAGGTCCAGTGGGCATACCTTGGCATAAGGATGCCATACTTAGGACTTCTGCAAAAGCATGGTATCTAGTGTTGCCCTTTTATAAAGAGGCTCTTGGTGATGTTGAAGGTGGGTGGAGTCTCAGGCTCCTGGGGAGCTTTCAGTTAGCTCAGATCCGGTGGGGGCTGGGAAAACCCAAGCCAGCTCATATCAGGTGGGGGCTGGGCCTGGATATTCAAAAGGGTGCTTTTTGACCAGGATTTGTGAATCAAAGTTCAGCCATGGGGGTTGGAAAATCAGAAAGGAATCTTAAAAGGACCTCAACCTTATCACTTTCATTTTTCTAGTTTTAGTTTGGTTTATTTGCTTTACATAGAATTTGTCAAAATTATAGTGCTAAGACCATCTAGAGGAAGGTAACTAAATGATTTGAATATTTAGAAGAGAGAGAGTGTGTGAAATATTATGCCACAGTTCTCTTTTATTGTCCTGACTCTTTTTCCCTAATTGTCCTGACCCAGTCCTGACTCATTTCTCTAAGTGTTCTGCCTCAGTTTATGATTGTCCTGCAAAACCTCCCCTCCCTGTTTATCAGAACATTTGACAAAAATAAAAGATCTTATGTTTTAGAATATGAGAATGCCTTTCTCCATCCCAAGCTATCAGAATATCAGATACTGTCTTATCAAGATGCCTCTCCCCATCTTTGGGTACCTCCCCCTATTATGTCATCCCCCTGTCAGAGTCCTGTTCCCACTCTCAGCACCCTGACTCTGCCCCTGCCTCAATCTACCCCCTGGGTCTGAGTCATGTGTATATAGATCATTGAGAACTCACATTGTTTGCTGGATTCTTGGAGATGATTGTCACATTCAGCACTGGGATCAAACCATGTATCCATTTGGTCCCAGTAAATCTCTCCTTTTTAAATAAATTATTAAATACTCTCTAATCTCTATCTTGCCTCAGTTTCTCTGGCATTATACATATACGTAAAGAAGATGAAAAAGTAAGTTGGAACTATGTTGTAAAGATTTTAAAATGACAGGGGAGTTTGTTTTGTGACCAATGATAATAGTAGCCACTGAATTCACTGAATATGGGAGTAGCGCATTTAGATTTGTGTTCTAAGAATATTATTCACTGCAAAATTATTTTTAGTAGATGATCTCTAAGCTTTCTTTAAATCCTAAATCTTGTAACTCTAGAGGCAGTTAGGTATAACAGTGGACAGAAGATCACATGTGGAATCTGGAAGAAATTAGTTTAAATTAGTTTCAAAAAGTTATCAGTCATGTGACTTTGAATAAGTCACTTCACCTCTGACTGTCTCAATAAGAGTTTATTAAGAGATGGATACATCCCAAGCATTATGCTAACATTAAAGATAGAGAAACAAGCAGATGATTGTCTTTGCTACAAAACACCTTATACCTTAATGGGAGATGTCACGTATAAATATATATAGATAGATATATATAGATAGATATATATAAAGCAAACTATTTACAGGACAAACAGGAAATAATTAAGAGAGGGAAAGCTTTATAATTAAAACATGTAAGATTTTAATCCTGGAGGATTTTAATTAGCATTTAAAGAAAGCTAGAGAGGTCAATAATTGGAGTGGAGGGGGGAAAAATGGGGAACAATCAAAGAAAATACCTGGAGTTAAAAGATGAATAGTTTTGTTCATAAGGCAGCCAGGATTTTCCTCATTTGTAAAATAAGGGTAATAATAGCACCTACTTTAAAGGATTTTTGTGAGAATCAAACTAGATATTTGTAAAATATACAGTGCTTGGCACAAAGTTAGTGCTACACAAACACGTTCATTTACTATATTTTCCCTTTATTTTCTTTCCTTTTTCTTTCCATTCCTTTCCCTCTTACCTTCCCCATTCCTCATCTTCTCTCCATACTCTGCTATTTCTTTTCTCTGGAGCACTATTAGCAGATAATTTTACATAATCAGAATACACCCATAATTGACAACATGATGTTAGTTTGTAAATCTCTAAAATATCAAAGTCCAATATACAATAAGATGTCTAAAGCTTTTTATTATATTCTATTTAGTTTTTCTATTACATTTATTATACAATATTATTCTAATAGTTCTATTAATTATTAATAAATAATAATTATATTAATAATAAAAATAATATTTATTCTATTCTAATTATTATATTCCATTTATATTTCCATGAATGGAATACATGTTTGGTTGTCTTTTTTTTTCTTGGAGGGAAAAAGTTGTTGCTGTGACTAGGATTATGATTTAATTAGTATAGTGAATTCCTATGGAGTAAATATTCTTTTCCACTAAATGTTAGCATTCAATGTAACTCTGTAATTAGAATTTGTGCATATGTGTGTGTGTGAGTATGTATGTGTGTATATATATATATATGCCCATGTAATAGAGATTGATTTTTATTATTTCAGGACACTACAGAAAAAAAAAATTACCTCTATGCTATGGATTAACATCTTCTCCACAATTTATAGTTTTAGTGATTGTGTGGAGCACCAACAGGTTAAGTAACTGGCCATGAGTTTTCAAAACTGTGGAAAGAAGAACATTAAACCAAGTTTTCCTGACTCTGTGGCTAAATACCTATCAATTAAACCATACTGCCACTAGCATATATGCTATATTTATTAAGAAACACTATTTGGATAATCTGATAAACTCTTTCCTGATAATGCCAGATGACAGAGGGCTTAATGTGGTTGCTTATCTGAAAGATAAGGGTGTAGAGTGACAAAATCTATATGTGTGCATGCTTATAGGAATCTGACTGACTTGATTGAAGACTCACATAATAATCACTGGATAGATAGAAATATATTTTCTATTTAAAGTGCAAGTATGCCCTGCTACTAGCCCCAAATCTCATGATGCATTACAGGTATTTGGTTTGTTGTTTGTTTGTTTTTGTTTTGTTTTGTTTAGTTTTGTTTGTTTGCCTCCAGTCTCAACTTTCTCTCTTATGTCAGTGTTATTATCCTGCTTACTTTAATTCTTCCAAGAAGTATTCTTCTAGAGAGCCATAATAAAAGAATCTCCTCTCTGTCATGTATTACTTCCTTCCTGTAATCCTAAAGATTTGGGCCTAAATCATTTGATGCTGGGTCTAACTTTCACCTGAAATAGAACTTCAACTCTTTATACAGAAACTTTAAAACCAGAGGAAAATGAAACTAGTTTCTTGAAAGGACTATAAATGCCTTCATTGTTTAATTGAAAGAACCAGGGCTTTTCAATTAAAGGACTTGGGTTTAAATCCCACCTGTCTTTTATGCCCTCTTAGACCATTAACCTTCCTGAGTGTCAATTTCCTGATAAACAAAATATGCAGGCTGAACTTTTATGGTTTCTAAGATTCCTTCCAGCTCTAAATTTATAATTCCATGATTTTAGAATAAGGATGAAACTATGGTTCCTCTCACTGAATCAAGCCCTACTCTACCCCAAGCTCTCTAAATTTAATTCCTCTGATTCATTATTTCCCCAGTCTCTTAATTTTTAGATCTCAGAAAACTTGAAGCTCAGCCCTCTTGATATTTGGCATTCTCATGTGACTAAGTTCCAAGTCAGCCTTGATCCTGGCTCTCTTCCATATTGTAGTTAGATCCTAATTGTTTGGTATTCTGCCAGTTAACAATGAATAGTTTCTATTGTTTTCTAATAGTTTCCAATTTATGTGTTTTGTTTCCTCAACTGAATGTAAATTTTTTGATGGCAGGGAGAATCACTTCTGTTTATTTTTAACTTCCATCGTGACAAGACTAAAATTATATAGGTATTGAAAGAGAACATTGGAATCATACCTACATACAGAATGTGACCAATAGTAAGAGATTAAGAGAAATTTAATTCCAGGCTCCTCTTTCTATAATCATTTCCAGAGGAGATGACTAAGTTTTCTTAATTTATTAGAAGCAATAGAAATCTGGAAAAGGCTCTTAGAAGATATTCCATAGCCAGGATCATCCTTGAACAAAACTTCAAAGTTAGAAAAATTCTCTAGGATGTCCCAGCCTCCGGTTCTATGCCTTATTCTTTACCTAACTGAACACAACTTCTTTCCTCTCTCCTAGGTTCTGCCCTACCCCAATTATCCTATTCTAGATACCAAATACTGCTCCATCATGCTCTAATCTCTCTAATGGCCTTAGAAAGAAAATCTCCTAGTTCTTTTATTCACAGCAAGGTGCAAGTTATTAATAAAATATTCCAATATTATTAGATACCCATATTCCCAGAGATATCTGCCTTCTGTCACTGAAATCCTAACATGAAAGGATAACCAAAGGACCACAGGTTAATTGTTGAAAAGGACCTCAAAGATCAAAAAGTGTAATTCCCTTATTTTACAGTTGAGGAAACTGAGTTTCAGAGAGATTAAATGTCTGACCATAGGTCACACGGAGAGTAAGCATTAGGATTTGAACCTAGATCCTATGATTCCAGAGAGAGTGTTCTTCCTATCATAGTATAATGAATCTCTAAAAACATAAATTCAGGTAATAGCAAAAAAAGAAATAATTTAAGTTGGCAAAGCAATATTCTTCTGTTCAGTTTCAGGAAAATGGGGGACCAGGCCCATGATTCTGCATTCTCTCATCTTCCAGAGCCAGTTGCATTTTCTTTGATGAGTGCCATGACCCCTTGTTCTGAGTAACTTTTACCAGACAAGTCTGTGGCATTTGGAGCATTTCCTTCCAGCTTCTGTACAGTTCTGATACAACCACTCATAAATATTTCAATTAAGCACACATGAACACCATATAGACCACAGGCAGCATCCTGCCAAACACTATGAAGAAAGAACATAAATCTATTCCTTTGCAGTTCACCATTTGTGGTAAAGCAATGGTAATATAATGGCCAAAGAGCAGAGCTTTGATGTTTGTTGAATAAAGACAAAGTATCCCACTGGTCTTTGATCCACTTAAGGTGCAAACACCAACGTTCCAGTGTCAATTTCAGCAAGCCACAGAATCCTTCAACATTTTTTAAAGAAGAGCAAACTAGTGACCCTTTAATTTCTCTCTCTTGGAAATAATGGCTCACTGCCAGATAGGGACAATTCTTACTCTTCTGCTAAACTTTCACTTAGAGGACAGACTATTTCTCTTTCTACAGTGAGAGGCCAGAGGTATCTGAAGGATTTGAAAGTAAATTCTGTAGGCCAGAGATAGAAATTCAATAATTTTGGGGAGAAAAGATAAGCCCTAGGAGTTCTGCATTTTAGTGCTCTTTCTACTGGGGGGCATGGCCCTTTAAGTGATCCTCACTGTGGAATACAACTATACCTTTCAGCACTGAAACGATTGGACTACAACTGGATTTCCCTTTAGGATAGGAATGGGTAATATTCTAAAATAAAAAAAAAATGATAAGTTGGCCAATCTTACCAAGGCAAATGCATACATTGTAGACCTGAAGCACTGTTGAATTCCTCAGAGATGTCCTGAGCCATATGTACATGAGGAGCTCTTTCCCTGTAAGCAACACACAAACTATCTCACCTTCCCTTTTCTCTAGGGAGCACCACAAAATATTTACTGGAAAAGCCAATTGTACCAACTTGAAGTAGGACATACAAAGAAAAAATATTTCTAAAATTAAAAAAGTTAAATCTCAAATGTGTCATTTCCTCATTTTTCTCTTCTTTGTATATTTTGCAGTTCTGTTATTCCTGTATGAAATATAGTATAGTCTTTTCACACTAAGAAACAAGTCCAGAAGTGAAGTTTAAGTAGCAGACAGTAGTGAACAGAACAATACCTAATCTTCCTATGGTGACATTTTTTAAATTGTGATAAAAGGAGGGCTGATCAAGGGAAATCCCTGATAAATTCAATGCACTCCTCAATCAGCTTGATGAGGTAGGAGAGTGAGTCAGACAAATGATAAGTACCTCTTCTTATGGCCATAGGTACCTTATTGATAGTTCAATGGGAAAATCTTAGTTGGGTTTCAGTGCCTCCGGTTGCCTGACTGACTGAATCTCTAGGGAAAATGAACTTTAGTAAGAAAAGCCACATTTCCTTGAAGAAAATCAGTTTTATTGCTTTAAAACTTTAAACTCTGAGTCTTTGTCAATATTTATACTTTAACATTTGTAGCCTACAGTTTCAATCTCTCTTTAAGGAACTAAATATTTAACTAAACTAAATAAACTAAATTATTATTTAACAATATTCCTTCAGCCCTGTACATAGTGAAACTCCTCCATTACAATTGTAATGTTTAGACATCCACTCCTTTATAGAATTATGATAAATAATGTGATATATTGTTATGCCACAGTTCTCTTTTATTGTCCTGACTCAGTTGCCCTAATTATCCTGTTCCTTAATTGTTCTGCCTCAGTTTATAATTGTTCTTCTCAATCCTGCAAACCATACCTCCTTCTTAATCAGAATATTTGATAAGTATAAAAGATCTTATGTTTTAGAATATCAGAATGCCTCTCCCCATACCAAGCTATCAGAATATCAGATACTGTCTTATCAAGATGATTCTCCCTATCTCTGATGCCTCCCCTCATTATGTCATCCCCCTCTCCAATGCTTGATCCACCCTATCAGAGTCCTGTTCTCTCCCCTGACTCTGCCCCTGACTCAGTTTACCCCCTGTGTGTGAGCCATGTATATATAGGTCATTGAGAACTCACATTGTTTGCTGGATTCTTGGAGATAATAGTTTCATTCAGCCCTGGAACCAAACCATGGATCCAGTAAATCTCTCCCTTTTAAATACTCTCTAATCTCTATCTTAACTCAATTTCTTCTGGATTACATTTTGAACGCTTCCCACCAAGATGTTAAAATATGAACAGGATTAGAGATTAGAAGATCTTAGAGTCTCCAGTTTGGGTCTCAGGATGGCTGGGGATCTGGGTTCTTGGCTCAGAGAGGCCGGCCCTCTAGATTTTTTTCCAGATCCTCCAAAAAAGAGAAGTTTCAAGCCACAACTGGCCTGATGGTGCACATGGGAGAATATGGTCTGAAACCCCTGCAGGGCAAGTTTTCTGTCTGGTCTGATTGCTAGCAAATCTGGTCCCCAGAAACAGTTGGGCTAAGGAGCCATACAAGTCTGGGAAATGCCAATAGGATGCTATGTGGCATTATCTGGTTCTGAATCTGAAGTACCCTTTGGGTACCTGAGTACTTTTTTGTACTACCTGGTTCTGGGTACTTTTTGGTGCTACCTGGTTTTAATCTGGGCATTCTCTGTGAAGGCAGAGAAATGCACCAAAATGGAGCTTAAAAAAAAAATTAAAAATTTCTGATTGGATTCTGGGATGGAAGACTCTGGAGCTGACAACTTCCCTCAGGGCTATTTTTGAGTTTCCAGATAGCCCCTGGTCTGTATTAAATGTTTTGACTGTGCAGTCTATGTCAGTTTGTTCTGTGTGACTTGTTTGTCTTGTTGGTTGGGAGCTTTGCTAAATTAAGAAATTTAGGAATTGGTTATTTCAATGTTGCAACTGTATTAGTATAAAATTTGCTTGTGATGTTAAACTTTTAAAAACTGACACTTGGGTTTTTCTTTGAAGTAGACTAAAATTCAGGCATGGCTTGGGTTGAGCTAGCCTAGATAAGGCCTCTGGAGAACAAAGGAGCTTATGCTAATTGCTTTGAACTCTAGCTGGAGAAAACATTTGATTAAGAATTTTAGGATGATTCTGAAATTGTGAGAAATAATTTTACTATTGCCTTTGCATGCCAGATTTGTTCTGAGTATTCGTTTGGGCAGTTTTAAAATTGTCCGAAATAATTTTACTGTGGCCTATGAAGGCTAGATTTAGTTATATTTGAATGTAAGACCTTAATAACTTGTTGGAGTGAAGTTAACTTACCTGAAAGGGGTCAAGTGTCTCTAATTAGGTTAAAAAAAAAAAAAAAGGTCCCATTTTTCTAAAGGCTCCAATTCTGGCCAAAGTTGGAGCTTAGGAGAAGTCCATTGGGAATAATGGCCACGTGGGGCCAGAGACAACAAAAAACAGAAAAACAAAACAAAACAAACACCAAAAAATGCTGTTTAGTGAAATTCATTATTTGAAATATGATAGGAAAATCAGTTTTATATTATTGGGAATTTAAAGTTGTATTTGATTTGCTTTTAAGTTAAAATATAGGTTATTAAAATAAAATGCCACTAGCTTACCTCAGTAGGTCATGTTTGTATCTCCCTTACTTAATGGTATGTTGCTTTCTAGAAGTATTGGGTAATTTGTAAACTATAAGTTATGCCTTAAAAATTTATTTGCTCTGTTGGCTTATATGTATAAGATTTATGAAATTTGGTTCAAAGTTATTTTTGAACCTTGAATTTTAAAGTTTTAAAAAAATGATTTTAAGACAAGGGACAAGAAAGATTGATTTGCAAAAGCAATTAATAATTTAAATGGAGTGGGGGGTAGGGCAGCCAAGTGGACTCTTCCTCCTCCATCTCCACCACTGCTTTCTGCTACTTTAAATGTTGGGTAGGGTAGGGATCTTTTGTCTTCAAAGGTCAAGATTAAAGTCACCCCCACTGCTCTTTGCTACTTCAGCTATGGAACTTAGTTAGATAGGGCTAAAATTTAGCTTGCCTTCCCTCCCCCCTGCCTCTTTGGAGGTGGAGTGGGGGGAAGTCGGCCTTGTAGAATTGCCTCACACACATACTAAGTCGGTTCCAGCCTCTTTCTGCAGAGACTTGGCTTTGACAAAATGATTTCAAGAGATAGGCCTGCTTTTAAGTTAATTGACTGATCTATAATTTGGTAGGGCTATTTCTACTGTTTAAAGGATATTTTTAAGAATCTTTCAGATTCTTTTATGTGGAATTGGGTATTCTGTATAATTTTAATTATTATATCCTGAGGTTATGCCCATCATTTAAAGGGCTCCTGAAAATAATAGTTTTTCTTTGTCCTTTTGAAAATGTTTCTGTTAAATATGAAAAATAACTTGTGAACTTACTGAAACAAATTTATTACTGTTATCAATTTGAGGTTATATGGTATTTCTATAAGTTTAATAGTTTTATGAACCTCTTGGATTCTTTTATGTGGTATTAGGATATTCTGTATAGGATATTCTATGTTTTAATTGATTGTATTGAGTCATCCTGAGGTCCTTTTAAAAAGCCTCTGAAAATAATATCTTTTTTGTCCTTTTGAAAATATTTCTATAATGGACAATAGGTAATTTGGGATATTTATCTATGTATTGGGTATTTTTTAAAGCAAACTGATTTGTATATATAATGTTCGCTTATGGAAATATCTACTTAGATATGAAAGAAGTGAATTACTAAGACAAATTCTTACTGTACAAATATAAGGTTATGATAAATATCTGTTTAGGATTTATCTGAAACTTTGGTTAATGGGATTTGTTATTGGATGTAATTTTTTTTTTTTTTTTTTTTTTTTTTTTTGTATTTAATATTATTTGAGAGTTTTAAAACTCCATTGGGGGAATCATCTGAAGTAAATTGGGTTAAAGTGGATTATTTATCCTGTATGTGTAGCGAGCTGTCGTCTCCAGATGCTGCTGGATCGCTCTCTGGGAAGAGATCTGCTGTCTCTACTCAAATCTCTCAGACAGATTCTTCTTCCTGTAGAGAACCGTTGTCTCCAGGCAGTTGCTGTTAACTCTTGTCCTTAGAAGTGACTTCCCTTCCTGCAGAGAGCCCCGTCAAGCCTGATGCAATGCAGAGTCTTTTTCTTGAATCCTGGCTCTGAATCTCCTCCACCTCTTATCCTTCTCCAGGCCGATCTGCTCTCTGCGCCCAGTGCTGTCTCTTTTATCCTCCCAGAGAATGGGTGTGGGATAATGCAAGGGCTTCTGGGAAGAACCACCCCAGCCAATGAGCTTGCCCCCTCTATCAAGTCAACCTGAGTTCTCACCTTGTAATTGTCCAGAAAACCTGAATTCTCACCTTGTCACTATCCAGACAACCTCAGTTCTCACTTAGTAATCCTAACATCTCCCCCTTTCTTTTGATTTAGAACATAGGACAGTCATGACCTTGAAACATAAATCCATCAATATGGGAAGTATTACAGATAATTACATAAATTACATAAGCACATAGTAACATAGTAACATAACACATGCTAGAAGTATATAACATAATCATAATCAAATAATCATAAATTGAAAATTTATAAATGTCCATAAGTCCATTGTCCATTAGTCTCATCTTGTGTGAGGAAGTCCAATGATTCCTGCTGGTTTTTAAAGTTCTTTAACAGTCTTCTTATTATCCATGCTCTTTCAGTGTCAGATGTTTCTTAGATCTTCTCCTTTATTTTGAGGTTTTTCTCTTTTTCTGTCTCTCTCTGATGGACAAGGCGAATATGACTCGTTGGCACCCATCTGATTCCTTCTCCTGCTGAAGAAATACAAGCAAACCCTCTCCCCCAGGCAGTTAACCTATCTGGTCCCTTCCATTCACCACTTTCTGGATCTCTCCACATCACCTGGCGATTATCTAAGGACAGTGGAGATGCTCTCACTGGACACTGCCCTTCTGGTGGGTTGTAAAACCTGTCTGCTGGAGCCAGTGCATCTTTGTCAAAAATTAGAAAATTAATGGTATAGAGAACTAAATTTAGAAGTTCCCTAGGGCTATCTGTGGCTCCCCCTTTCTTTTGTTTTTGGAGGAGTGTCTTAATATCTCTGTTTCTTCTCTCTACTATTGCCTGCCCTTGAGGATTAAAGGGTATGCCCATGGTGTGTAAAATCTTATACTGTGCACAAAAGTGTGTAAAATGTTTGGACGCATATGCAGGTCCATTGTCTGTTTTTATTGCTTGTGGCACACCCATAGGTAAAAATAACCTGGGAAGTAAAACAAAAGTGCAAACAGTTTACACTCATTTCCCAATGTTCTTTTTCTGGATGTGGCTGATTCTGTTCATCGTAGATCAATTGGAAGTGAATTAGATTTTCTCTTTGTCGATGATATCCATTTCCATCAGAATACATCCTAATACAGTATTGTTGTCGATGTGTATAATGATCTCCTGGTTCTGCTCATTTCACTTAACATCATTTCATGTAAATCTCTCCAAACCTCTCTGTATTGATCCTGTTTGTCATTTCTTACAGAAGAATAATATTCCATAACATTCATATACCATAATTACCCAGCCATTCTCCAATTGATGAGCATCCATTCATTTTCCAGTTTCTAGCCACTATGAAAAGGGCTGCCACAAACGTTTGGGCACATACAGGTCCTTTTCCTTTCTTTAGTATTTCTTTGGGATATAAGCCCAGTAGTAATTTTATTTTACTGGATCAAACGATATTCACAGTTGATAACGTTTTGGGCATAGTTCCAGATTGCTCTCCAGAATGATTGGATTTGTTGACAATTCCACCAGAAATGCATCAATGTCCCAGTTTTCCTGCATCCCCTCCAACATTCATCATTATGTTTTCCTGTCATCTTAGCCAATCTGACAGGTGTGTAATGGTATCTCAGAGTTGTCTTAATTTGCAGTTCTCTAATCAATAGTGATTTGGAACACTCTTTCATATAATTGAATTTCATCATCTCAAAATTGTCTCTTCATATCCTTTGACCATTTATCAATTGGAGCATGGCTTGACTTCTTATAAATCAGAGTCTATTCTCTATATATTTTGGAAATGAAGCCTTTATCAGAACCTTTAAGTGTAAAATGTTTTCTCAGTTTGTTGCTTCTTTTATAATTTTGTTTCCATTAGTTTTGTTTGTACAAAGGCTTTTTAGTTTGATGTAATCACAATGTTCTATTTTGTAATCAATAATTGTAACGAGCTGTCGTCTCCAGAAGCTGCCGGATCACTCTCTGGGAAGAGATCTGCTGTGTCTACTCAAATCTTTCAGACAGATTCTTCTTCCTGTAGAGAACCGTTGTCTCCAGGCAGTTTCTGTTAACTCTTGTCCTTAGAAGTGACTTCCCTTCCTGCAGAGAGCCCCGTCAAGCCTGATGCAATGCAGAGTCTTTTTCTTGAATCCTGGCTCTGAATCTCCTCCACCTCTTATCCTTCTCTAGGCCGATCTGCTCTCTGCGCCCAGTGCTGTCTCTTTTATCCTCCCAGAGAATGGGTGTGGGATAATGCAAGGGCTTCTGGGAAGAACCACCCCAGCCAATGAGCTTGCCCCCTCTATCAAGTCAACCTGAGTTCTCACCTTGTAATTGTCCAGAAAACCTGAATTCTCACCTTGTCACTATCCAGACAACCTCAGTTCTCACTTAGTAATCCTAACATGTATGAGCTTAGGGATCAGTTTTGATTGCTTATATTATGTTATACTTATGTCCCTGAATTTTTTCTCCTGTAACTAATTTCTATGATCAGAGCAATGGTCAATAAAAACTGTTAATGCAATTCAATCATGTCATACCTTACTATTTCCAACCTGGTTATATCTAATCATATTATTCTGAATACATAGCTAATGAGTATTTACCCTGGTCATCTATTTGTTACTGAATATTTTTGTGTGTGAATATTCAGGTTTTTAAAGGTTTCTAAATAATGAGAGGACAGTTAGCACAGGTGAGACCTAACTGCTATTTATTTATATGGATTCTATCTGACAGCCATTTGCCATGTTTTGTATCAGTCTGTTCTAACCTTTGTTTGTTAGATTTGTGTTTTTTGTTCTAGATTTTGGTCAACTTACAGGAATTGACTTGCTTCTGAAATATGGATCAGCCTATCTGAAGCTTTGGTAGCAGGCAACATAGCCATGCCCATATCCTCACTGGACTGAGTGTCTCTCCAGCAGGAAGCAGTTTTTGAGAAGACCACTGCTCCTTATGTAATTTGGACTGAGATAGGGGAGTGGGAAAGTGGTTGAGTTATTGTTAAAATTTTAATTGTATTACTGTGTTTAAGATTTGTTAAAACCTGGCATTTGTTAAAACTGTGTAACTATTGCTGTATGTTTGAGGGATTTTTATGAAACTTACTGTATTAGTCTGTTTTGTATAGGAATTGTAATTCACTTTTGGGATTTATATGTGGAATAGTCATTTGATAATTCCTTTCCTTGAGAGAAAAAAAAAAGGGAGGAAGAAACTGGTTAGGAAACTGGAGAAATTGATATATTTTTCTTAGGCACTTCTGCCCCACCCTCATCTCATTAGTTCAGATTGAGTTGGAAATTATTTAAACAGTCCTTTTCTTTTTTTACTCCTTGATTAAAATTTATTGAACTATGGTTTACTAGTTATGTTTTAACTTTGAAGTCCTTTATTCTGCTGGAATTGCCCTGGCAGACTCAGCTTTATGGATTATTTTTTAGAAAGAACCAGAAATCAGACACCTGTCTTGGGACTATTTATCCACTCCTGTTACCCCAGTTCCCTAATTAGTATTTCAGCATTTTGATATCTGGCATCTAATAGTTTGGGGTTACCTGCCTTGGTCTAACTGAATAATTTGCTTAGAAATCTGTTTCCTAGTAGCAACTCCTGTTCTATCAGAGGGGACAGGTGTAGCTACTCCAGGCCTCACTTTTCCTGCCTTTGGACTCCCTGACAGACTTGGGGTGCCCTCTTAGGATGGGCAGCAGGACTGTCTTGAGCACTGTTACTCTCTATATAAGCAGAGGCTGAATTAAATGCACAAATGACTACAGACCTAATTCACAGTGAACTGTCCATTTCAAACTGGATTCTCTGGCTGAGATGCTCCCCAGCTGCATAGGACCTGCTATTTCTGCAACAGAATAAATGGGGAATGCTGTTTTTATGCTAATAACTCTGCAGTTATTAGGGGGAGACTTGTCCTTGCCATAAGTCGTTCCATTTTTCTAGTTTATTTGCTTTACATAGAATTGGTCAAAATTTTGGTGCTAAGACCTTCTAGAGGAAAGTAATTCAATGATTTGAATATTCAGAAGAGAGAGTGTGGAATGTTATGCAACAGCTCTCTTTTATTGTCCTGACTCAGTTTCCCTAATTATCCTGACTCAGTTTCCCTAATTGTTCTGCCTCAGTTTATAATTGTTCTGCTCAATCCTGCAAAACCACCCCTCCCTCTTTATCAGGATATTTGATAAGGATAAAATATCTTATGTTTTAGAATGCCAGAATGCCTTTCCCCATCCCAAGCTATCAGAATATCAGATACTATCTTATCAAGATGCTTCTCCCCATCTCTGGGTGCCTCCCCATAGTATGTCATTCCCCTCTCTGGAGCTCACCCAATGCTGTCAGAGTCCTGTTCCTGCTCTCAGCATGCTGACTTTGCCCTGCTTTACTCTACCCCCCTGAGTCTGAGCTACATGTATATAAGTCACTGTGAACTCACATTGTTTGCTGGATTCTTAGAGATGATTGTCTCATCCAGCCCTGGTTCCAAACCATAGATCCATTTGGTCCCAGGAAATCTCTCCCTTTTAAATAAATTATTTAATATTCTCTAAACTCTATCATGCCTCAATTCCTTCAGCATTATAATATATATAAATAATATAATAAATAAATTTCATTATATAATTTATTTACTAAACACTTATAATTTATACTGCAATGTCAATTTATGAGGGATAAAAGAAATAGAATAATAATCTCTTAATAGTCTTCCTTGCCTCTACTCTCTGACATTTCTTTTTTTCCTTCTCAATTCTGATCCCTTCCCTCTTCTAGAGGAAATCCTTTCTATAGTTAGAAGTAGGCAGAGGCAGGAGGCATACATAACATAAAACTTAGATTTTCTCTTTAAGCACGATTATTGATTAACAACAGGATATTTTAATGAGGATTTCAGTGGTAGAATATCACTGGGGAACAGGAAACAGAATAAGGCCATTTTGCAGCAGCTAAGAGCCAGATGTCTCAATGGTAGAAATGAGAGTTCAGAATCATAACCCATAGAGGAAGCTGATGAGGTTTTAAGAATTTGGGGGTAATCTTAAATCCACAATCTCTTGGATTCTCTGATGGAACGTGACTAGAGTATGACATGCTTGTCTTTCCTAAAGAAAGTTGGTTTCTAGTGTGCCAGTCATTTTATCTCTGTAGGCCTCTGAATTAAAATAGTGTGGAGACTAGGGCAACAAGATGAGTCAAGTGTTCTCATATTCATCTTAATGATTTCTATCTGAAATAGACTACAGAAACACTTTCCTTTTCTCCCAACACATTTCCATAAGGGAGGATTTATATCTGCTATTTTGCTATTTACCGCATAGGTCTGATTTTCACTCATCTAGTCAATAGCATTCACTGGTTCTATGTTCTACTAAATAAAGTTCAGACTCTGAAATATTAAAGACCCTCTATAATTTGACTTCCAAATGTACCTTTTTAGACACTGCCCCACTACTTTCATGTATTTTATTCGGCAATCAAAATTAGACTACTCTCATACAAAATTCCTTCTATGACACAAATATTATTTTGATGTCTAAACTAGGGAGAACATAAACAGAAGAGACAACAAAACATACATCAGTTTTTTTGATAAATATTGATGTATCTCAAAGTTTATATACTACAAGTAGGTTGAGTTTATACCAGGAATGTAGGGCTGGTGCAGTGGTTAAAAACAAAACAAACAAACAAACAAAAAAAACTATAAGTAGAAATAGCAATATTAAACAAAAATATGTGATTAAATAAATAGATGTAGAAATAAATTTTTAACAAAGGACTAAAGAAAACTTTATGTTGATGGAGATAAACTGAAATAGATCAGGAAAGAAGTAAGAATTCTTAGAAGGCAAAGATATATAATATAATTCAATCTGGATTAAGGGGAAAGTTTGTATAAATGCCTAGAGATGGCAAGTGTAGGAGGGTCTTCAGAGAACTATAATTTTAATTTTGCAGCTTGGATACAAACTGTAGAAGATCTTAACTATCAAGTTAAAATGTCATATGCTAGAGGAAGGATGTTACACAAGGATTTTGAGAAAAGGGATGGATAAATGAAGGTGATAATATTTTGGCAGTTGTGTAAAGAATTGATTGGAGAATGGAGGCAAGAAAGTGTGGGGAAGATATTCAAGAGCTTTCACTATAGGCAAAACTAGATTACTAGGCTAGAGTTTGAACCAGAAGATTGCATGAGTTTAAAAAAAAAAAAAAGGAAAGAAAGATATGGAAGATTCTATGAAAGTTGAATGGAACAACAACAAAAAAAAAAAAAAAAAAAAAAAAAAACTGCTTGCTGTAGTAGTGTTCTTACTAGGTGCTAAGTTGGTACTTAACAATTCTCTAGCTCAGGGTTCACACCTTTAGTTCACACCTTTAAAAGGAGCAAATTCATTAGTTGTAAGTAGTTCCCACAAACCCCTGGGAGTACCCACAAGCCCGTTCTAAAAAGAGGCAACATTGATTCTGGAGAAGAGTCTGGATTGGATAAAGGAGAAGACTTCCCACACTCTTGGAGGCAGAGTCTGATTCCCACACTCTAGGAGATTCAGAGTCAAGATTTCATTCTCACATCTACCTTCGCTCTGGCTGGAGGCTCCAGAAGCCTCCCAAGAAACCTGCTCCCAGAGAAGGATTACAATTGAGGGACAATCAGAACATAACATTTTTGACGCCCAATGTGGGGCAAAGGCTGATTCTGAGCCCTTCAGAGGGAGCTAGGCCAGACTTGACAGTGTCCCAAAAATTTTTATTGAATGACTGGATCACAAGGCTAAGGGAACATGGGGAAGGGAAGTTAGAAGATTGGCATCTTCCTTTAAAGCCAGCTCAGTTAGGGAAAAGGATAGGACCCAACAAAAAGTATATTTATCAATCAGGCTTTATTAGGCATAAAGAGAAATATTTAATTGTATATTTACCAGTATAAGCTTATAGAAACATTACTGAAGTTAATAGAAAGTTGTAACTCTAAACAACCTCCTCAATCATCAACTTAAATTCACACTCAATTATCAAGTAAATCTTCACAAAGTTGTTAAGTGACAACCATATGCCTTATGCTCTAGCATAAGGGTTTGAAAACTAGATTTCTAGATAGGAAGATCTCGAAATTTTACCTGTGGCACTTCCCTCTGACTGTGTGACCAGGGACAAGTCATTAAAATCTCTAAGTTTACACACTTTCTTAAGACTTGTCCCTGGTCACACAGTCAGAGGGAAGTGCCAATCTATCCAGTTACATGATTCCATGAAGAAAACATACATACATACTGAAGGTTTTGACCACAACCTTCACCAGAAGTGGTTTTTTCCTAAATATTGAGGTAGTATAGTATAGTGACAGAACTGAATTTGAATTCCCAACTATGACACATACTATTTATGTTACTCTAAACAGATCATAAATTTTAAACTTTAACAGAGATCTGAAATATCACCTCATATATCTCAGTCATTTAAAGATCAGGAAATAGCCTCAGGGAGGTTAATTGAATTTCCAAAGTCACAGATATTACATAGCAGATTTTCTCCTCAATACAGTTCATCCTCCATTCAACTATCAAAATTATGTTTTCAGAGCATAGATCTAATCATGTCATATATATATCAATAAACTCAGTAATTGCCCATCACATCAAAGATCAAATATAAAATCCTCTGCTTGGCATCAACTATTATTAATCCTGCTTCCCCCACCTCCCCAATCTTTTTTTGTCTTATTTCATATTCTATTATTTTCACTAATTTTCACTCCAGGGCTTTAACTTCCTTGCTGTTCCTCAATTAAGACATCCCCATCTCCCACTTCTGGACAATTTCTCTGGAGCTCCCTCATTCCTGGAATGAACTCTCTCTCTTTATCTCCGCTTATTAATTTTCCTGACCCCCTTCAAATCCCAATTAAAATTTCAACTTCTGCAGGAAATCATGTTTGATATCCTTAGTATCTGTGGTTTCTCTCTATTAGTTATTTCTAATTTATCCTACACATGGTTTATTCCATAGCTATTTGCATGTTGTCTTCCCCATCAGATTATTAGTTCTTTAACAAGAGAGGATGACTTTTTTTTCATTTCTTTGTATCCAGAAGGCACAGTACCTAATACATAGTAAGTGCTTAATAAATATCAGAAGGACTGATATAATTCAAATCCAAGTTCTCTGGATTATGAATTGTATTCTTCTACATTGTTCCAATGTTCCTCAGTTTCTTCATTTATAAAATGGGAATAATACTACCTATAATATATGACTTATAGTATAGTGAAAAGGACAAATGCTAATATGTAATATGTGTTGAAAACTTTGAAGTATATATAAATGTCCATTTCAGTCTAGAATCTTAGGCTTATTTTTAACTTTCTTTAAAATGACCTCTCTCTATGAGGTCTTCTGAGAAAAGGTATATTTCCTTTCCCTTCTCACCAAAAACAGATAAAAGAAAAAGGGGGGAAATGACTATTTTTAGAGTAGTTTTTGCTGGTTCCAAAAGACAAAAATAAATTTGCCAAAGATACCCACACAAGGAAAGATACCATCAAGTATCAATAATTGAACAACAGACAAAGCTAACCAGAGATCTGGAAGAACCGAAGGCCATATCTTGTATTTCAACCTACATCCATAAAAATAAGCATATGCTTTTAAAGCTGGAACAAAGTGAGAAATTTAGTTCAGCCTCTCTTGCTGCTATTGAAACTAATGATCTATAAAAGGAAATAACTTCCTAAGTTCCTAAGTTAGCTCTAGGAGAGTCAAAATTGGAACTCATGTTTTCTGTCATGTACAAATATGGTACTCTTTCTGCAATGCTATTCTGCCCACCATAGGAATATATAGATAAAAGAAAATTATAACAAGTCCAAGAGCAGACTGATTCCAGAGAACTATGAATAGAATGATGAATTCCAAACAATAGAGAAGTGTTAAGGGGATACCTAAATCAGAAGAAAGTTAGAAACTTGTGACATTTTATTTTGCAGTGATTTACTTTATTATTATGACACAAATAGAATAGTTAACTAAAGAAGTTTGTAGGTAAATGGAAGCAAAACAGTAATAGATCTGGAGACTTGGAGTGGTTGAGGAATTTCTGAGAGTTCTAAATGAAGTGCAGAAGTGCTCTAAATGAAGGGCAGAAAACTGTTCCCAGGTTCACTAGAGTAAGAAAAATACACCCTATGCAGAAGCTATTGATTCAGTTGTGGTACTTCTCCAGAGAATTCTGCAATTTATTCTAGCTGCCTGAGATAATTTGTTTCATTTGGGCAAACTATTGGTTCCCAAGAGGGCATTTCATTTTCTAGATCACAACAGAATTTAAGTCAAGTAGGATCTTGTTACTATAAATTTAATACAGTATTAAAAATGCTACTTCTGAAATGATTTTGCCATCTCTTTTTATTTTCTTTTTTGAAGAGAATGTGGTATGTTTTTTCATGTACTATTATTTATTTCATTTGGAATCATTTATGTAAGGATGCCAATATACATGTGGTTTAATTCTTCCAGTCATGTACCAAACCTTAAACAAAGATCTGGTCTATATATTACCATCAATAAAATGTGTATTTGTAGATGATACATTCTTTCTCATTCTCTCTTTTTTCCACCATTCTACCACAAGTCAAATCAAATCAAGAAGCATTTATCAAGTTCCTCTTCTGTGCCTGGAACAGTGATAAGCATTAGGGATACAAAGAAAGGCAAAAAGCAAGCAAGTAAACAAAGTCCCTGACTTCAAAGAGTCCACAGAATAATCTGAAGACAATATGTAAAGAATGATATATAAATATGATAATCAGACAGAATGAATTGGAAGCAATCTTAGAGGAAAGCATAAGATTACCACAATCATATTAGAAGAAGAGAAGTGTATAGGATAGAAAAGTTTTTTTTTTATTTGTGTGTCTCTATGTTTGTGTATATTTTCATCTGTTTCATGAATCATTATAGACAAAAGATTCTGAATTATATTCAGACATATATGACACATAGGAGTCAACCAGCTGAAAATTATTTTTTTCATACATACTTAGGCTGCTTTCTGGATAGAAGGTATAGTATAAACCTCAGAGAAAAGGCATAGATTGCTTCTACAATTAGATCCAAAATCTTTAGAATCTGATAGAATTTCTCATATATTGGCATAGTCTTAAGAATGCAGTGGTAAATGACTATAGTAAAATTGTGTTTGATAAACATAATGATCTAAGTGTTGGAGTTAAGAACCCACTATGTGGTAAAAGTTGCTGGGAAAACTAGAAAGCAGTCTGGCAGAAACTGGGTTTCTTATACCCTTCACCAAGATAAAGCCAAAAAGGATATGTGAGCTAAACATAAAGTGAGATATTATAAGTAATTAGAAGAATATTAAACATATTACCTATTACATTGGTAAATAGAAGAATTTATAAATTAATAAGAACCAGTAAGCAGAGTACAACCTAAAACTGATAATTTGGATAACATTAAATTTTAAATGTTTTTTTACAAATATAACAAATAGAGCCAAGATTTAAAGGAATTTTTTTTTCTAAAGGGAAAATGTTTTTCAAATAAAGGTGTCATTTCTCAAATATATAGAAAAGTGATGAATTTTTAAAAAAAAAATGAATCATTTTCCTAATTTAAAAATGATCAGTTTTCAGATGAAAAATGTTAAAACTTTCTGCAGTCATATGAAAAAATGTTCAAAATGAATACTGATTAGAGATATACAAAATAAAACAAATTTGAGTAACTATCTCATACCAACTAGATTGGCTAAAATGAAAGAAGGCAATGATTATGGACATATGGAAAAATTGGAATTGAGACACAAATGGCAGAACTCTGAAATGCTAGAGAACAATCTGAAACCACATCCAAAGAACAAAATAACACAGGCTCTGTCATATCCCTATTAGATATATTTCCTAAAGCAAAGAGAGAAAAAGGAAAAGAACCTATATGTTCTTTTTGTTTTCTCTTTTGTACATCTTTATTGTTTCCCTAAACAATCTTTTTTATTTTAATTTATCTACTTTGTATATACATGTTTTATAAATCATATTGGGAGAGAAAAATCAGAGTAAAAGGGGGAAGCATGGGAGAAAATTTAAAAAAAAAACAGAAAAAAGAAGGGAACATAACATATTGATTTGTATCAATTCTTTTTAGTCCTTTTTTCTGGATGCAGATTATATTTTTTCTTAAAATCTATTGGGATTGCTTTGAATCATTGAACCACTGAGAACCAAGTCTTTCATAGGTGATCATCACACATTCTTGCTGTTTATTGTATACAAATTATACTTGGTTCCGCTTGCTTCACTCAGCATCAATTAGTGTAAATCTTTTAGGCCTTTCTAAAAACAACCTGTTCATCATTTTTATAGAACAATAATATTCCATTATCTTCATATACTATAACTTGTTTAGCCATTCCCCAATTGATGTGCATCGACAAGAGGGGCATTTAAGATTTATACTATTACTAAATATTTTTTAAAGAAATACTAAGAAATACTGAATGACAAATAACTGAAAATAACTGAATAGAAATTCAAGGTTGAAAGTTGGGCTTCCCCAATATAATAAAAATGACAATAATCCTTACATCAATTTACACTTTAGTGTTATCAAACTCTAAATATTACACTTTATATAGAAAAATAATAACAATTTTTTGAAAGACCAAAAGGTATGGAATATCAAGAAGATAGCAGACCCTAATTTTACAAGCAGCAATGCACAAAACTATGTGGTTTAAAAAAAAGAGATCACAGGACCAGATTATAAGAGAAAAATAAGAAAAAATAAACTTGGATAAATAAATAAATTAATTTAATGAACTTATGAACATAATTTACTTGATTAAAAATTGCTAGATGTAGCAGGCCGGGCTGGAACTCTGAAAAGATGCACTTGGATCACAGCATGGTGCTTATGGCTGCCCATGCTCAATGCGATATAGTGAGGTAATCGTACTGAAGGAGGGTCAGAGAGCTCTCTTGACTGTAGTACTCTTAGACAGAGAAGACTTTAGGCTCCAGACTCGATTCCAGAATCCATCTTTGACCAGCCACATGATAGCTCTCCTACCTCCTTCACTTCTCTACCTAAAGACCAAGGATTCTGGCTGATGCCAAAGTCCTCCAGAGAGCTAGCTGGACATTACAGCTAGAAAACTAGAGTTTGATATAAATGATTATCCTATACAATATGATAAAAACAAGTTGCAAATGCATATAAATACAAAAGCTGTACAAAAACAAACAACCCCAGACAAACAAATCAGGAAATTTTCATAGTTATATCTGAGATAGATTTCTTAACTGAAGAAAGAATGAAAGATATATGATAAAATAGATGATTTTGATTATATACAATTAAAAACAAACTTTTCCAAGAACAAAACTAGCATAACAAGGATCAGAAGCAAATATTTCAAATTGGAAAGTAGATCAGGATGTGTAATGGTGAGAGCATGGCAATTGGTTTGGAAATAATTTGAAATGATTACTTTATAATGTTTAAGTATTTTACATGGTATAAAATAATTTTGAATAGCACTTATTTTCTAAGTTTTTCCTTCTTAATTGAATGTATTTTAGCTTTAACTTTGTCTGAGATCTACAAAGAGTCGATCATGAATGGAATCACCATAGCAGCAACCAAATCATCCTCTTTTAATTCTGCCTGTTTCAAGAATGATTGTAGAGCATATTGTTGTATGCAAAACTAAGGAACTTGAATATAAATGCTGGCTCCTGGTACCTGCAAGCTGTGTAACCTTGGGAAAGATTACTTAACCACTTAACCTTCAGAGTCCTCATTTCTTAGAAGTGATAAGATTGGACTAGATGACCCAGGGAGCTTTCTTCCCCTTCTAAATCCCTCATAATGCCATGAACTATTGGAAACTCTGTAATTGTCATTAGGAAAACATTTTATCTTTAATTTGTAAAGTACTTTAGCATTTGGAAAGTACCATAGCAAATATAATTTGTGACAGCAAAAAAAAAAAAAAATTACCCATGCATATGTACTGTCAAAAAAAAAAGTTATAATTATAAAATAAAATAAAAATTAAATTATAAAAAAAAAACTTTGTCTGAGATCATGACTACTACTCCTACTTGTTTCACATAATAAATTCTACAACTCTTTAAAAAAAAAATCTTTGTGTTTATCTCTCATTAGTATTATGTTTTCTAAAAGCAACATATTGTTATTCAATTTATAAGTCAATTCATCCAATTCATACTCTATTTAACCTATCCCTCCTCACTCATTTATCTAATAGGAATAACAGGCATGGTAGAAAGTAGGAGTGAACTGGAGCTAGCAGTAGTGCCTGCAACCCATGAAAAGAGAATCTTGGAACAGTCCTCCTTCAACATAAGAACAGAGCTCAGATGCAAAAGTAATGAAATAGATTGGAAAATGAGCAATTAATAAAAGAAAAAAATCTGAGCTTAGAAAGTTGTTATGGTGACAGGGAAGATAAAAACAAAAGCAAGTTCAAAGGAGGACAGCAATGTTAAAATAACTACATTGAAAGTCTTTAAAGAAAACAAGAACTGGTTTCTGGTCCACAAAGAGTTATAAAAGCTTAAAAGGATTTTTAAAATCAAGGAAGTGAGATAGAAGAAAAATTGGGAAAAGAAATCAAGATGATACAAGAAATATTTGAAAAAAGAATTAACACCTTGCTGAACAAAGCAACAAAAAAAGGAAACGATATATAAAAATTTATTGAAGAAAATAATTCCTTAAAAAGTAGAATTAGCCAAATGGATAAGTAAGTTTAAAATAACTTAAGAAAATAACTCCTTGAAAATTGTAATTGAACAAGTGGCAGTTAATGACTGCATGGGATATCAAGAATCAAATAAGCAAAAGCAAAAGAAGAAAAAAGAGAAGAACATATAAAATATCTAATTGGCAAAATAACAAACCTGGAAAAATAGATCCAAGAGAGTGTTTAAGCATTTCTACTTGAAATCCATGATAAAAAACAATACTAACAAACTACAAACAACAAGAACAAAAGAAAAAAGAAAAAAAAAAGAACTTGGACATCATATTTTAAGAAATTATTAAAGAAAATTGCCCTGATAGCTTAGAAACAGAGGATAAAATAGACATTGAAAGAATCCACCAATCAACTAAAGAAAGAGATTCCACAATATAAGCTGCTTATAACCAAATTCCAGAACTCCCAAGTCAAGAAGACAATATTGCAAGAAACCAGAAACAATTCAAATGTTATGAAACCACAATAAGGATTACATAGAACTAGCTTCCTTATTAAAGGATCTAATATCATGGAACATCCATGGTATTTCAGAATTCAAATAAGCTAAGACCACAATCAAGAATCACTTTCTAAGCAAAACTGAGTAAAATCCTTGAGGGGGGAAATGGTTGTTTAATGAAAGAAAATGCTTTCAAGTTTTCCTGAGAGAAAAGCCAGAACTGGGGGTAAAATTTTTTGAATTATACAAGGGAAACATTAAAAATGTGAAAAAAGAGAAAGAGAAAATTGAAAGGCCAAATAAAGCAATACTGCTTGCACCCTTACACAGGAAGATGATATTTATAACTTGTAAGTTATAAATAACTATTAGTGGGCATAGACAGATGGTGCAAGTAGAAAGTGACTTTGATGGAACGCTATTTTAAAAATTAAGCAGTGAGAAAAGGGATTACAATGGAAACAGAAGGAACTGGTGTAGAGTGGGATAAATAATATGACATGAAGAAGCACAAAAAAGTCTATTATAGTGCGGGGAAGACAGGAAGGGAGTAATGGGCATCCCTTGAACCTTGTTTTCATAGAAATTATCCAGAAGAGGGAATAACATATATAACCATTGAGTATTGAAATATATCTTATCCTACAAGAAGTAGGAAGGAAGGAGGGTTTAAAAAAAAAGGAAATGGGGCTGACAAAAGGGAGAGCAAAGGGAGAGCTGGTGGTCAGAAGAAAAACATTGGTGAGTAAGAAAATGGTGAAAGGAACAGAAGGTTATACAAGAATAAATAAGCTAGAAGGAAATACATATATAATTACAGATATGAATGTGAATGAGATGAACTCATCCATAAAATTAAAGCAGAGAGCAAAGTGGATTTAAAACCAGAGTTCTACAATGAGTTAGTTATAAGAAAAGTATCTGAAGAGAGACACCTACAGAGTAAAGATTAGGAAGTGGAAAAGAATCTATTATTTTTCAGCTGATGTTAAAAAAAAAAAAAAGACGTCAATCATGAATTCAGACAAAAACAAAACCAAAAATAGATCTAATTTTAAAATATAAATATACTTTTTTCCTCTCAGAGCTAGATAAATCTAACAACAACCAAAAAAAGTAATTAAGGAGGTGAATATAATTTTAGAAAAATTAGATATGATAAAACATATGATAAACAAAAACTGAATGATAATGAAAAAATATATACCTTTTTGCAGGGGTATATAATACTTATACAAAAAGTGATCAGAGATTGAAGCATAAAAAGTTCACAATCAAATGTATACTTTTTAAATCATATTGCAATGAAAACCAAAATAAATAAATGGCTATGGAAACAGATTGAATGAAAGAGTTAAAGAACATAATTTTATATGAGGACAACAATAAGATATCAAAATTTATGGGATGCTGCCAGACTAGAACTTATAAGGAAATGTATACCTCTAACCTCTTACTAGACAGAACAGATCAATGAATTGGGCCTGCAACTAATTAAAAAAAAATCCTAGCAAAAGAATAAGTGAAAAGTTCCCAATTAAATGCTAAATTGGAAAGCCTGGAAATAAAAGGTGAGATTAATAAAATTGAAAGTAAGAAAATAGTGAGCTAATAAATAAAACTAGAATATTATCTTATGAAAAAGTAAATAAAATAGCTTGTTAGTTTGATTTAAAAAAGAAAGAAAGAAGAAAACCAAATTACTAGAATCAAAAATGAAAAGGGAATATTCACCACTACTGAAGAGGATATTAAAGGAAACATTAGGAATCACTTTTGTCCAATTATATGCCAATAAGTCTGACAATCTAAAATTATATAATCTAAATTTATATAAATATAACTTGCCTAGATTAAAAGAAGAGGAAACAAATTACTAAAAGAGCCCATATTAGGAAAAAAAAAAAAAAAAAAGAAAGAGAAAGAGAGACTGAACAAGTTATTGCTAAACTCCCTAAAAAAAATCTACAAAGTCAGATGCATTCACAAGTGAAATCTACCAAACATTTTAAGGAATAACGCAAACTATTTGTAAACAAACAAAAAAAATAATAATAAGCAAAAAATCCAAAAATTACTTTTTTCACACAGATATAATGCTCATATTTCACAAGAAAGCACTAAATGGAGAAAGAAAATTAAAAATCAATTTCTTTAAAGAGTATTGATGCAAAAAAAAATTAAATAAAATACTAACAAGGGAAAAATGTCACAAGGATCATAAACTTTGACCAAGCAGGATTTATATCTAGAATGCAGGGCTGGTTCAATATTAGAAAAAATATCAGCATAATTTAATATATCAATAAAAAAAAGAAATCATATGATCATGTCACTAAATAAAAAAAATGTTTTTTAAACAATACACACTCCTATGAAAAACACTATGAAAATAAATGATAAACAGAATTTATCTAAAACCATTAGCAAGTATTATTTGAAATAGAGATAAGCTAAGTTTTTCCAGTAAGAGCAGGCAATGAAACAAGATACCCATTATCATCACTAATATTCAATACTATATGAGAAATATTAGCTATATTAATTAGGAAAGAAATTATCATTTTTTTACAGATTAAACAATGGTATACTGAAGAGAAGCCTAGCGAATCATCTAAAAACTACTTCAAATAATTAGCAGTCTAGCAAAGTCATACAATATAAGATAAATTCAGAAATCATCAGCATTTCTTTATATGACCAACAAAGTCCAGCAAAATATAGAAAAAAAATTCTATTTAAGTAACTGTAGATAGGAGGTGGAGTCAAGATGGTGGAATAAAGGCAAGAACTCCCCAAACGTCTCCCCCAAACCATTCCAAATTTCTTTTTTGTTGTTTTTTAATTTAGTTTATTTCAAAAACAGAGGGGGGGAAAGAAAATTAGAAAAAGAATACTAAACAAAATAAAACAATACAAAAAGAACATAGCTATGTGCCCAGAACAACATCAGGGAGGATTCAAAATATAGAACAATAAATCAACCAGTTAAAGTTCTCTGCTGCAAACCGTTTTCACTTTATTCTTTTTCCCCCTTTCAGGCTCCCTATCACTCCCAAGGCAGTTATAGTTAAGAAAGGATGTATTCATGTATGCACATGAATATCTACTATCTATCCATCTATCAATCTATATGCATATGCAGACACACAAAATAAAATAATTGTAGATAACATAAAGTAAATGAAATAATTTTGGGCAGTCTATCTGACTAAATTCAGGAATTATATGAAAAAATTATAAAACACTTTTTTCTTTCTAAAGCTTTTTATTTTCAAAGCATATGCATAGTTTTCAACATTCACCTTGTATTCCTAATTTTTTCTTTCTTTCCCCCCCCACCTCCTCTCCTAAATGGTAAATAATCCATATATGTTAAACATGTGCAATATTTTTATACATTATTTCCACAATTAGCATGCTGTACAAGAAAAGCATATCAAAAAGGGAAAAAAAATGAGAAAGAAAGCAAAAAGCATGCAAACAACAACAACAAAAAGGTGAAAATACTATGTTGTGATCCACATTCACTCCCAACAGTCCTCTCTCTGGATGCAGTTGGCTCTCCATCATGTCTATTGGAACTGGCCTGAACTGATTATTGTATAATTTTATTATTGTTGTGTACAATGTTCGCTTGCTTCTAATCACTTCACTTAAGTTCTTGTAAGTCTCTCCAAGTCTTTCTGAAATCCTCCTGCTGATCATTTCTTATAGAACAATAATATTCCATACCATTCATATACCATAACTTATTCAGCCATTCTCCAACTAATGGGTATCCACTCAGTTTCCAGTTTTTTGCCACTAAAAAAAGGGGATGCTACAAGTATTTTTGCATATGTGAGTCTTTTTTCACCTTTTTTATGATCTTTTTGGGATATAAAAAATAGTTTTCACACAAATGAAGTCAGACCTAAATAATGTAAAATTGCTCATGGAGAGAAAAAGTCAATGATTATAATGATAATTATAATAATGATAATGCTGATAAAAATGATAATTAATTCTACCTAATTTAATTTACTTATTCAATTCCTTCCCAATAAAATTACCAAAATTATTTTTATAGAGCAAAAAAAAAAAGTTCATGGGGAATAACACAAGGTCAAGAATATCAAGGGAATTAATGAAAAACAAAAATGTAGAAAGAAACTGAAAAACCATATTACAAAACCAATTTTTTATACTGTATACCAAGATAAAATCAAAATGGATACATGATTTAGATAACAATGGTGATACCATAAGTAAATGAGAAGAAATAGTTGACCTGTCAGATAACTAATGAAGAGAAGAATTTATATCCAAAGAAGAAAGAGCATTGCAAAATGTAAAATGTTAATTTTGATTGTATTAAATTAAAAAAAAAATACACAAAACAAAACCAATGCAAACAAAATAATAAAAAAAAAAAAAACAGAAAACTAGCAAACTTTTTATAGCAAATATCTCTGATAAAGGCTTTATTTTTCCAACTCAAATTTATAAGAATAAAAACCATTCTCAAAATAAATGATAAAAAGACATTAGAACAGGCAGTTTGCAGATCAACAAATCAAAGCTACCTATAGTCATAAAAAACAATTCTCTAAACCTTTTTTTGATTAAAGAAGTTCGAATTAAAACTCTGATATATCAACTTAAAACTATCAGATTGGCTAATATGACATAAAAGAGAAATGATTCATGTTAGAAGAGATGCGGGAAAATTGGGACACTGACACAACATTGTTGGAGCTCATCCAACCACTCTGGAGAACAATTTGGAACTATGTCTAAAGGGTAATCAAACTATAGATAGATTTTGATCTAGCAATACCACTACTTGATTTATATTCCAAAGAGCTTGGGTGAAAAAAAGGAAAAGGACCTATAAAACATTTATATAAACACATTTAAAACATTTAAACATTTACAATACTTCTTTTTGTGCTGGCAATGAGATTGATAATTGAAGGAATTCTAATGAATTGGGGAATGCTGAACAAGTTCTTATGTAAGAATATAATGCAATTTTATTTTGCTATAAGAACTGACAAGCAGGCAGATTTCAGAAACAAAACAGGCAATACTACATGAAGTGATGCAAAGCAAAGTAGACAAAACCAAGAGAATGCTGTACATAATAATAGCAGTATTGAATGATGATAAATTATGATAGGCTTGACTCTTCTCAGAAATACAATTATCTAAATTAATTCCAAATGACTCATAAAAAACCTATTTACATCAAGAAAAAGCACTAATAGATTCTAAATGCAGATCAAAGGATAGTATTTTTGCTGTATGTTTTTGTTCTGTTTCCTCTTTTGCAACATGAGTAATGTGGAAATGTTTTTCCATGATTGTACATACGTAAATATATGAAATTGCTTATTGTCTTAGTGATGGAGAAGGTGATGGAGGGAGACAGAAAATTTGGATATCAATTTTTAAAAATGAATAATAAATCTGTATTATATGTAATTAGAAAAGAACTGAAACCTTTAAAAAGAAATTGAAGGAATAAGAACAGGCAACAAGAAAACAAAACTATTTCACTTTTTGAAATGATATGATGTTATACTTGGAAAACTCTAAAAACTGACTGATTGTCAAGATAATTAAAATTTTTGTCATAATTGAAGGAGATCAAATAAACCCACATAAATACGAAATATATCTATATAATACTATCAAAATACAGAAAGAAAAGCTAAAACATTAAATTTAAAATAAGTATTCCATGGGAGTAAATTACTTTAAACTAAAAATTAACAAAAAGGTTATTAAATAATGATGTCAGCAGAGATCAATTTTACAAAAGATCAATAAAATTATCTCAGCAAAAAGAAATTGCAGACAATAGAGAATTTCTCCAACATATAATAGTAGTAATAATGTGAAAAAAACAGCAACCTCAACCACACATGGGATCTCTAGCATGTGATAGCAAAGAACAATTTCTCACAGAAGCAGAAAATAACAATCTTAAAGACAGAGATCAAAGGGCAAAGGTTGAGTAGCAGTTGATAACATTTGGAGTCAAGGGAAATCTCTGAATCAAGGAATAGATAGATAAATAGATAGATAGATAGATAGATAGATAGATAGATAGATAGATAGATAGATAGATATTTACATTTATATCTATATCTATATCTATATCTATCTATCTATCTATATTAGTACTTTATCCATGAAAAAAATCACCTCAGATTGTGATATATGCATGGAGAGTTCTCTTTTTTATCATTATAATGGGAAATTATGGGAAATTAAGTTCTTAATTATGGAGTGTAGAGAAGAATAGAAAATAATTATATCATATACTTGGTTATTCTGTCCCAACTAAATATAACTACTCCCATATGACTTATGCATATGTACATAATTGTATGACTTAAAACACTATGAAAATATATAATGAATATGGGGCTTCCAGAATTGTATCGATTCATTCAATAATAATATAAAAATAGACAATTTTGATGACAAGCTACAAAAAGAATTTCACATTGTAAATAAATGCAGATTTTTTTTTTTTCCTGAGAGAACCTGTGACAACATATACAAATTGGAAGGGGGAGTATCTTCTAGACTTACTTTCAAAACTCTTGATTGCTTATATTAAATTCTGTTCTTTAGGAATGCATGTATATGTCAAGAGAATGAGATAATTTGATATGACATATAACAAACATATAAGTGAAAATATGATTACAATGCATATTTCACAAATCTCTCCATATTAATATTATTGTAGAAAGACTAATATGGGTAACAGAATGAAATATATGAAAAACAAAGTGTTGACAATTGCCTGAAGAAAATTTTAATCTTCAAATTTCACTGTCAGAAACAAAACACTGCTTATAAATATAGAATGCACTTTCCTAGAGAAGTATACTGAGGATGAGGATACAGTGTTTCATATGTGTAGGGTGTCTAGTATGCCCAACATGAAGTTGCCAAATGTTCTAACACTTGGTTAAAATTTGGTTATTCACTTGGTAGTGAATAACACAATAGCAAAAATATGACATTGCATAATTAATGGAAAATAATTATGGATGTTAGAATTGTAGATTTGCAATGAGAGGAGACCAAAAGATCTTAGAAGTTATTTAATCTAGCCCAATTTTTGGCCAATGAAAAACTTGAGACTTTGAGAGATTAAGTGCTATGTCCAAGGTCACCTATTTACTAAAAAGCAGATACGAATCCTTTCAGGATTGCCATGATTTATTCAGCCTGTCTCTCTTGTAAACTCATTGAGGGTGACCTTATTTTTACCTTATATCCTAAGCATTTAATATACTTGCATAGCAGGTTTTTACTAAATGCTTTGTGATATATTCTAGCCTTTCAGTTACCCATCTCTAAACATTCACATTAGTTACTTTGCATATCAAAAAGTAATTTCTCCAGATATCTTTGGATAATCTCTGATTTCCTTCAAAATTTAGCTCAAGTAATACTTTTATCTGATGCCTTGATTGACAGTCCATTGTTTACAATTACTTCCTGTTTATTTTGCCTGCATTTAGATATATTTATATGAGCTCCTCCCATAGACTATACCATCCATGAAGTAAGGATGGTTTTATACTTATTTTGATTTTGACAGGAACTAAGAATGTTTATTTAGCACATGTATATTGACTGGCTATTGATAAATTTTCACTTACTTTGTCAGATCCTGTAGCTACTTTATTTGGAGTGAATCTTATTAAGATTTCATTTTCAAACAAAAACAAAACAAAACAAAACAAAAAAATAACCATAACACTCTGTGAATAGTACTTAACTTATTTCTCCCCAGAAAACTGAGTTTGGTTTTCTATTGTCCATTATATATGATTAACAACAACAAAGGAAAATGATGGTTTTGATTTGAGCAAAAGAAAAATATCAAAAAAGGGAGCAGACTAATGAAAGAAAAGTTACTGCATCTCTAGTTTTCTAAAGAACAAAGGTAAGATATACTGTCAGTTTTTTTAATAAAAGGGAATTTCAGGTAATAGTTAACAATGAATGATATCTATAAAACTAAAAAAAAAACAAATTTCTAAAATCTAAGATATCTTTTCATGCACACTTTCAACATTTTGCAAAGAAATAATAATGCTTGTTTTATGAAACATTAAAATGATAACATAAGCACACAATTTCATGATAAAAAGAGCAATTATTAAATTGATGAAGATCAAACGAGAACTTCAAATGGCAATGATAACAATTTATAACATTCTAAAATTTAATGCTCCACTGAATAGAGAGTAATAAGTATAATTTGCCCCTAACAAAATCATGCACTTCTATTTATTGAAACTTTGTCATTTTAACTCCCCATTTCCCTTTAAAATATAAAGAATAGCTCTTAGATTGAAATCATTGTGTATATTTCAGATAAGTCCATTGAATTGGAAGCGAATTTCTAAGAATATGTAGTGATGGAAAGGGTATTTGTGCTTCAGGGGTGGATTAGAACAGGTGACCTATAAGGTCCCTTCTAACTTTGAGCATCTGTGATTCTTTGACAAATATGAGAACTGAACTTGGAATGTTTTTTGCTTGATATTTGTATTACTAAGATGTTAAAACAGCATCAAAAACTCAGTGGTATGAGAGCTTTCACTTTCAAAGTAACACGGCTTTCCACATAAAGGTGCACTTTAGACTGGCACTGCAGTTTTGATTTGAAAGGGGAAAAAATCAGATAAAGGTTTAGGTTTGTGCTTGAACCTGTTTAGGGCATCACAGGAAGGACTCACAAGCACCATTTTGTTCTTTTGTTAAGAATACTGTGTAACCCAAACACTGGTCACAGTGGACAAAAATAACTATGTGTTTACCCTGTAATTATATGATACTTAACCATATAATTAAAGGAATAACAGTTGTCACACATACAAAATGCACTTAGAGAAAGTAAGAGCACTATAAAATAAAGTATTATTGAAATAAACTATATAATTAAAAATCTCTTAAGGCAACAACAAGGATTGCCCAGCTAATTCTGAAAGTAGCAGAGCAGTTACTCTAGATGCATTATATTGTAGTTCTAAAGAATAGAACAATCTATCTTTTTGAGAACCATGTACTCTGAGGTAGAATACAAATAAGCTGAAATCTTTAATTTCTTTTTGCCCCTGGAGCTGCTATCCCAACCCTGATTTGAGACAGTGTCAAGTTTCAAGAGCATTCTAAGCACTGATGCCCAAATGCATTTTTAATAACTAATTATAGGAAATAGGACCATCCATGACAATTGCAAGAAATACTGTCTCTTTTAAAATTCTCACCCCCAGGTTTCTCTCACTATCACAGAAGAATGTCAAAGGTAGTTTAAAAGTTTTTTCTTTCACAAAGTGATATCTAGACTTATATGCTATTGATAATTTTAAGTAACTATGAAAATATGTCAAGATATTTAATAAAATATTTTAGTAGGCCAATAAGGGTTATTACTGCTACTCCATACTAGTCCATTCTACATTATTCATTCATTAACTCATTCCCTATACAGGCATAAGTGCCTGCTATGTAGAAAGGACTAAGGTGAGAACTAAAGAAGATACTGGATATCTAACTATACCCTAGAGATTGCTTGGGTATGACACACTAATAAGTTTGGTATTAGACACACCAATAAATATAATTTAAATTAAAATATGAAAAGTTCATAAATACACAATACTGTGGATCTTCAGTACTTTGGTAATTGCCTGGCACATGGTAGGCACTTAATAAATGTTTATTACTGTCAAATAAGAAGGAAGACTCAATTTCATAGAATCAAAGATGACTTACAAAGAAATTGAGCTAAGTTGTCAACCTAATTCCCCTGTTATTTAGGGTGTATATATGTTAACTAATCTATTTTTAAATGCCTAAATCAAACTGAGGTGCCTAGATCTCTCAAACTTGGAGAACACAATTTTTTTTCCCCTGAGAAAACATTATGGTTGGCAACAATGATTCAAAGGCAGAGATGAATAACTAGTACTCACTTAAGGATATCAGTCAACGTATTGAAGGACAAAGTATTATTGTTAAATTCACACACACCCATACTTATTAAGGGCCTATCGTTGACCATTCACTGTTGTCTTGACCATCTATTTGCTGTATGTATACCTCTATTGTTGTATTATTTTTATATGCTTCCCATTCTCCTCCTGATGCTATCTATATTTATGAGAAAGTATATTCTAGTTTCCAGAAAAATTGCTTAAATTACTCACTATGTTTATGTGATATTCTATGTTACTATTGCTTATGTTGTGTCATTTCAGTAAAACTTTTATTTTGTCCTCTGGCTACCTACTGAAGGTAAAAGCTATTAGATTGCAGGTTCTAAGTTTAGGAATGCAGTATTACATAGTACTTTTCAAAGTATTGATTCAACCATGCTTCTCTGGACACAGCCTTCAAATGTTTATTTCTTACCTGACTGCACAATTAGGGAATTCTCTGACATTTTTTTCATCAGATACCTTTGTTAGCCAAATACCCCCAATAGCACCCTCTCTTTTCAGCTTCCTTTCATGTATAGTCTTCCCTCCATTAAATTGCAAACTCCTTGAAAGCAGGGACTATATTTCTTTGCATTTATATGCCCAGTAGTTTACCTAATACATAGTAGACACTTCACAAATCAAATGTTTATTGGTTGAAAACTGAGTTGACAGGATAGCCTCAGAGAAGATGCTTTTTATTAGGACTTTTTCTTGATTCTCTTGTATGGTGGATCCTGTATTTTTGTAGGATACATTTGAGAAATATTAACAGTTTGTTTTGTTTTATTGTATTTTAAGACCATAAATAGAGAATTAATTCTCCTTTAAAATTATTTTACAAATCCAAACAGTTTTGTTGAGATAACTTGCATTTGGTTGAAGTTTTAAGTTGTTGTCTGTTGTAGTACCGTATGTATTAAAAGTAATAATAGAGCCAAGATGGTGTTGGGAATCCAGAAAGTTACTTGAACTCTCCCTTTCCCATTAGAAAGAACATTAAATCAAGCCTCACTCACTCTGGAGTGAAAGAATTCATAAAAAACTATAGCACAAAACAAATTTCCACCCCAAGATAATTTAGAAGGACTTCAGAAAACCTCTGTGTCACTGCAGTAAAAGGGATCCTTGCCTGGTACAGATAGTATCTGAGTCATGTCTTGAGATCAGCAACAATGGTCCCATAATTCTGGTTCAGCAGGCTAGTAGTGGTACAACAGGCCAGCTATGCAGATACCATCCCCAGTACAGCAAGAAAACTGCCAGCCCCTGAAACTCAGGGCACAAGAAATATAACTAGGCCAGGGTATTCTAGTTTATTCTAGTTTAGTGAGCAAGCTGCAAGCAACAGAAGCCCTGATGCAAATAAATAAATAAGTGATTAGGCTCCTGGTCCTCAGTGCAAACAACTTACAATAGTGACCCTTGTACCCCAAAAGCAGAATTCACCTTTTTAAAAATGAGCAAAAATAAAATGCAAAAAGAGCACTGATTATAAGAAGCTATGGTGGATAAAAGGAAGATCAAAACATAAACTCAAAAAAACATTAAAATGTCAACATGTGAATCCTTAAAGAGGCTCAACTTAATTGGTCACCAACTTTAAAAGTACCCTTGGAAAAGCTTAAAAAGAATTTTAAAAGTCAAGTAATAGAGGTAGAAGAAAAATTGAGAAAAGAAATGAGAATTATGCAGGAGAATTATGAAAATTAGGAATCAACAGCTCAGAAAAGAAAGCACAAAAAATGACGGAAGAAAAGAATTCCTTAAAAAAAAAAAAAAAAAAAAAAAGACTTGGTCAAATAGGAAAAAAATCTACTGAATAAAACAGCTCCAGTAGCATTGACCAAGTGGAAAAGGAGGTTCAAAAGCTAATTGAAAACAATAATTCCATAAAAATTTGGATTGATGAGTAGAAGCTAATGATCCTATGAAACAACAAGAATAAGGCAAACAAAATCAAAAGAATGAAAAAAAAAATAGAAGAAAGTGTAAAATACCTCATTGGCAAAACAAATGACATAGCAAATAGATCCAATGGGGATAATTTAAAAATTATTATACCACTTGAAAGCAATGATGAAATCCTAGGAAAAAGGCAAAACAGTTATTTAAACATTTAAAACATTTAAAGAGTCCACTGAGAGGAAAAGGAAAATAAAATTGGGGATGGGGGCTATTGATAGATGGGAAGATAGAATAGAGAGTAGAAGTAGGACGGAAAAGGGGAAAGGAACAGGAGGAAGGCTGATAGAATGAAAGGCATACTGGGGGAAATACTATTCAGAAGCAAAACACTGGTGAGGAAGGACAGGGTGAAAGAAGAAAGAAAAGAAGGAAAAGAGGATATAGAGAAATATATAGTCAATAACCAAAATTTTGAATGTGAATGAGTTGAAATCTCCCACAAAATGATAACAGCAGATTGGACAAAAAACCAGAATCCTCCAGTATGATGTTTACAAAAAACAAATTTATTTTTTCACTGTAATTCTTTTTTTTTTTTTTTACTTATTTTATTTTTTGAAAAATAAATGACAATTTTTCTTTATTTTCTTGTAAATTGTTTTTTGATTCTCTGCTGTGCACCCTATTGAGTTTATTTTTTTTCCTTCTTTCGTTCTTACTAACCCTCAAGCAAGCTACAGTTAAGAAAATATATATTTATTTATGTATATACATATATACATACTACACACTCACATGTACACACACCTCATATTCATACACATCTTTCCTATCCCTGCTGACTCTTTAATTAAATTTAATTAAATTCTGCTCCATAACTTGCCTTGATATTGTTTAACCTCCTTCCACCCAAGGATCCCTCTCTTGTTTTCTTTCCTCACTTTTTGCTCCCAATTTGCCCATCCCTCCCCTCCTTATTTTTTTTACATATTTTGGAGGGTGCTATACTATCCTTTTTGGTATATATGTAGTGTTGCCTATTGAACTCTATTCTCTATGTGAGTAGGTTTTCAGAACTTCAAGTCCTTCCCCTCTAATTCCTCTGTGTCAATTCTTTCTCTTCCCCTCATTTGTATAATATGATTACTATTTTTACCTTAACTCCACCAATATTTCTTTTGAGTTCCCTTATTGTTGATGTGAATATTAAATATATTATACATTTCACGTGTTAAAAAAACATAATTTGTCCATGTTTAAACAGTTTGATGATGTTGAGTTCCTTAAAACTGATTTAATATTGAGTCTTATATGTTAAGTTTTTGTTAAGTTTCAATTTGCTTAATAGAAAGTCCTGAAAATATGAGAGTTCATTAAATATCCATTTTTCTTCTCATTCAAAAATTACAATTTTTCTGGATATGATATTTTTGGCTGCATGCTTCACTCTCTTGATTGTCATTAGATATGATTCCAGGAACTGCAGACTTTTATTGCACTTACTAATAAGTCTTGTACAATTCTAGTTGTAGCTCCAGTGTATTCGATTGTGTTTTTTTTTTCTCACTTTTTGCAAAATTTTCTCTTTGATGTGGGGCTTTATTCCTGTGTGCTTTCCACAGAGGATCTCTTTGTGGTAATGATTGGTGGAATTTTCTATTTCTACTTTCCCCTCAAATTCTATCACACCGGAATAATTTTCTTGGATTATTTCTTGCATTATTGTGTCAAGGTTCACTTTTTGGTCACAAGTATCTGGCAGTCCAATTATTCTTATATTTTCTTTTTTTGATATGTACTACAGATTTGTTACTTTCTCATTCTTTATAATATGTTTTGATATGTCTTAATCTTTCATAGCTTCACTGGCTTCCCCTTGGCCAATTCTAATTTTCAAAGAATTATTTTCATCCTTGAGACTCTGTTCCTCCTTTTCTAACTTTTTTTTCATAATCTTGCTTTTCTTGGATGGCTTTGTTTTTGTTTTCCCTCAATGTTTCTCATTTTATTTATTTATTTTTATTGTCATAATTTTATTAATTTTTAATATGTATCCCTTTAGAAATTATGTTGGGAGAGAAAAAATCAGAAAAAAAGGGAAAAACCATGGGAGAAAAATTTTAAAGAACAGGAAAAAAAGAAGTGAACGTAGCCTGTGCTGATTTTATATTTAGTCTCCTTAGTTCTTTTTCTGGCTGCAGATGGCATTTTCTGTTCAAAGTCTATTGGGATTACTTTGGATTACTGAACTATTGAGATGAATTTAATAGTTGATCATTGTACATTCTTGCTGTTATTGTGTACAATGTAAGCCATAACTTGTTCAGTCACTCCTCAATTGATAGGCATCCATTCCTTGTCCAAGTCTTTGCTACCACAAAAAGAGCTGCTACAACTCTTTTTGCACATGTGGGTCCTTTTACCTTCTTTATAATTTCCTTGGGATACAGATCCAGTAATGGCATTGCTGGGTCAAAGGATATACACAGTTTTAGCTCTTTGGTCATAGTTTCAGACTGCTCCCAGAATGGTTGGCTCATTTCACTCCACCAACAATGAATTAGTGTCCCAGTTTTCCCATATCCCTTTTACCATTTATCATTAACTTTTCTTGTTATCTTGCTGTTATCATCCTCCAATCTGAGACATGTAAGGTGGTACTTCAGAATTGTTTTAATTTGCATTTCTCTAATCAATAGTGATTTGTTCATATAATTATAAATGGCTTTAATTTCATTTTTTGAAAACTTGTTCATATACTTTGAACATTTATCACTTGGGGAATGACTTGTTTTGTTATAAATTTGACACAGTTTTTTAATATATATATATTAGAAATGAAACCTTTATCAGATATACAGTCTACATTTTTTCTCAGATTTGTACTTCCCTTTTAATTTATTCCCTCATTTTTTAATTTAATGTAATCAAAGTTGTCCATTTTGCCATACATAGATCTGATAGGTAAAATATCCATTCTTCTCCTAATTTGTTTATGTTATTATCTTTTATGTTCAAATCATTTATTCATTTTGATGTTATTTTGATATGAGGTGTGAGATGTAGATCTGTGCTGAGTTTCTGATATATTATTTTCCAGTTTTCCCAGCAAAATTTTTGTCAAATAGTGAATTCTTATTCCAGAAGCTGAAGTTTAGGGGTTTATCAAATACTAGATTGCTATAGTCCTTGATTATTTTGTCATGTGTATGTATCTAATCTATTTTACTAATTCACCACTGTATTTATTAGCCATTCTCAAATAGTTTTGATGACTGATCCTTTATAACATAGTTTTAATTCTGGTACTGCTAAACCACCATCCTTTGTATTTTTTCATTACTACCCTTGATATTCTTGATCTTTTGTTCTTCCATGAGAATTTTGTTACTATTTTTCTAGTTGTATAAAATAATTTTTTGGGCTGTTTGATTGCTATGGCACTAAATGAGTAGACCAATTTAGCAAAATAGTCATTTTTATTATATTAGCTCAGCCTACTCATGGGCAATTGACATTTGTCCATTTTTTTAGATCTGACTTTATTTGTGTGAGAAATGTTTTATAATTGGGTTCATATAGTTTTGGGGTTTGTCTTGTCAAGTAGACTCCCAAAGATTCTATTTTGTCCACAGTAAAATTCTCTTTCTTATCTCTTGATGATGGGCTTTGTCAGTAATATATAAAAATGTTGATGATTTGTGTGGATTTATTTTATGTCCTACAATTTTGCTAAAGCAGTGAATTATTTTAAGTAGGATTTTGGGTGATTTTCTAGGATTCTCTAAATATATATCATCTGCAAAGAATGATACTTTTTATTTCCTCAGAGCCTATTCTAATGCCTTTAATTTCTTTTTTTATCATTTGTTATTGCTAAAGCCAACATTTCTAGTACAGTGTTGAATAATAGGGGTGATAATAGTCATCCTTGTTTACCCCTGATCTTATTGGAAATGTGTCTAGCTTCTCTCCATTATCAATAATGTATGCTTCTGGTTTAAGATAGATACTCTTTATTCTTTTAAGGAAAGCTTCATTTATCCCTCTGTTCTTTAGTGTTTTTTAATATGAATGGGTGCTATACTTTGTCAAAAGCTTTTAAATCTGCATCTGTTGAGATTATCATATGATTGCTATTCATTTTATTATTGATATGGTTGATTATGACAATATTATTCCTAATATTGAACTAATTCTGCATTCTTGGTATAAACCCCCTTTGATCATAGTGTATTATCCTGCAGATATGTTGCTGTAATTTCTTCCCTAATATTTTATTTAAAATTTTTACATCGATACTCATTAGGGAGATTGATCTGTAATTTTCTTTCTCTGTTTTGGCCCTTCTTGATTTAGGTATCAATGCCATATTTGTATCATCGAAGGAATTAATTTTAATTTAATTTTTTTTAGAAATCACTTGTAGCCCTGGAAACTTTTTCTTAGGTAGTTCATTAATGACTTGCTTAATTTCCTTTTCTAAAATGGGACTATTTAAGTAATTTATTTTCTCTTATGTTAACCTGAGCAATTTATATTTCTGTAAATATTCATCAATTTCTGTCAGACTGTTAGGTTTACTGCCATAGAATTAGGCAAAATAGCTTGTAATTATTGCTTTAATTTCTTTTTCATTCGTGGTAAGTTCAGTCCTTTCATTTTTGATGCTGGTGCTTTGGTTTTGTTATTTTGGTTTTTGATGAAATTAACCAAAGGTTTATCTATTTTGTTGAGTTTTCATAAAACCAATTATTAGCTTTGTTTATTAGTTCAATAGTGTACTTAGTTTCTATTTTATTAATCTGTCCTTTGAGTTTCAAAATTTATAATTTGATATTAATTTTTTTAAATTTGTCTTTTTCTAGCTTTTCTAGTTGCATGCTGAATTCAGTGATCTCTTCTTTCCCTATTTTATTTATGTAGCTGCTTAGAGATATAAAATTTCCCCTAAGAGCTGTTTCGGCTCTATAGATTTTAGTATGTTTCTCATTATTGTCATTTTTGGATGAAATTATGGATCACTTCTGTGATTTGTTGTTTGACCTACCAATATTTTAGTATTAGAGTATTTATTTTCCAATTGATTTTTAGTCTATCTTTCCATGGCCCTTTATTGAATATAATGTTTATTGCATTGTGGTCTGAAAACGAAGCACTTACTATTTCTGTATTTCTGAATTTGATTGTGGAGTTTTTATGTCCTAATACATGGTCAATATTTGTGTAGGTACCCTATACTGCCAAGCAAAATACATATTCATTTCTGTCCCTATTCAATTTTTTCCACTGGTCTATCATATTTAGGTCTCATAATATAATATATAATATGTAATATATAGATAGGAAAATAAAACAAGAAAGGAACTAGAGAGGTTAATAGCTCTCTAGTTTCTTTCTTGTTTTATTTTCCTATCTATGGATGTAAACAATTTAACCTTTAAGTAATATATGTTTTTCCCCTGTTTACCTTCCTATGCTTCACTTGAGTCCTGTGTTTTATACTAAATTTTCTGTTCTGTTTTTTTTTTCAATAGAAATGATTAAAAGTCTCCTACTTAATTGAAGCCTCATCCTCTTCCCTGAAAGATGATGCTGACCCCAAGTCCTTTGAATTCTGGAATTTCATATTCTAGGCCCTCCAAATCCTTTATTGTAGAAGCTGCCAGATGATGGGTAATCCTGAGTGTTGCTCCTCATTATTTGAATTGTTTTGTCTGGTAGCTTCCAATATTTTTTCCTTAAGATTATAGTTTTGGACTATTGCAACAATGTTACTTGGAGTTTTACTTGTAGATTTCTTTCCAGAGGTGATTGATAGATTCTTTCAATGAGTATTTTCCCTCTGTTTCTAGACTATTGGTGCAATTTTCCTTAATGACCTCTTGCAGAATGCTATCCAGGCTCTTATTTTTGGTCATAGCCTTTAGGTAAGACAATAATTTTTAAATTGTCTCTTCTGGATCTATTTTCCAGGTCATCTCTTTTGCCAATAAGGGATTTCACATTTTCTTCCATTTTTTTCATTATTTTTTTACCTTATTCTTGATATCTCACAAAGTCATTAGCTTCCATTTGTGCTGTTCCAGTTACTAATGTGTCATTTTCTTCAGTTATTCTTTGTATCTCTTTTTCCATTTGGTTTATTCTACTGTTGAAGTAGTTGTTTTCTTCAATTTTTTCCTTTCATTTCCAAACATTATCTCTATCATGCATACCTCTTGTTTCTTTTCTCATTTTTTCTTCTACCTCTCTTATTTGCTTTTTGAAGTCTTTTATGAGCATTTTCAAGAAGCTTCTTTGAGCTTGAGACCAGTTTATGTCACTTGTTGAGATTTCTTCTGTAAACATTGTCTTTGTCTGAGTTTGTGTTTTGGTATGCTCTGTCATCAAAGTAGCTTTCTAGTTAAGGTTCTTTTCTGTTTCTTGCTCATTTTCTTTCCTTTTCTTTTGTTATTTTCTCTTTTATTTTTAACTTTTATGGTGAAGCACTACTCCTGGGGTAAATGTGCCGTTATCCCAAACTTCCTATTCATCTCTGAGCCTTGGCTTTGAGCACAGCACCCCCTTGTGTTTGCAGGTTTAGCATTGCCTCCTCTGTTCAGTAAACAGCCTGGTTTCCCATATTTTGCCTTCTGAGATGGGTCTGCAAGCTGCTCCACTAATTTGCTCCTCTACTGAGCCAGGACTGAGAGTGTTAGTTGCTAATTTGCTGTGATTAAGACTCTTTGGCTTTTCCAGAAAATATCTGACCTGGTCTGAACACCCTTTTCATCCCAGTGAGACTAATCTTTCTTGCAGTTTTTTCCATCCATCTTGAACTGGAAAGGGGTTTCATTCCATCAGACTCTTATTCAGAAACTTGGATTCATGTTGTTTTCTAAGGAAAATGGGAGAGCTGGAGCAGCTTCCTGACTATTCTGCCATCTTGACTCTACCCCAAGCATTCTCAGGGATTTTTTTTTTCTTATTTGATTTTGGCATGAATTTGGATTGCCTATGTAAGAGTCTTATAAACAACAATTTTATAACATAAAATTTTCCAGATGGCTTAATAAACCCTAAATAATCCATCAAAGTATTTGATATAGTTTGGGGATTCCAAAAATCTCTTTGAAGCTTATCTGCATTTGTTTTTTAAGTTCTCCCACAAATCCTAATCAGTGATGAGTTTCAAGTTTAATTTAGAATGTGCCCTTGTTTGTTAAAGGGATTATTAACTCTAAAAAGATTTTTGTTCTCCCCAGAATACATTAAGCACCTTAAAGAAATTTAGAAGATAGAGTAAGAAACAGAAGCAGGTAGAGAACCATATCCTCCTAGCTTTGTATAGGCTTTAAAGCACCTCCTTGACTGGGAGGCCCCTGGTAGCTCCTCTTTGTTTGCCTTTAGGAAAGAAAGAGAACCTTCTTTGCCCTTTCTTTGGTATCCTTTTGTATGAATATTCAATTCTTTACTATACAGTAAGTGAACTGGAAATATTCATAAAATATCTGTACAGCCTCTGGAACCTACAAGAGTATGAATGCAAGCAGAACAGTACATATGTAAGAAGGCTAGGCCAGCTCACCCATTATTTTCATTAAGTTATTTTTGTTTTGTTTTGTTTCCTCAAACATTCATTTGGAAATAAATGAAATCTTACCAAAAGTCTTTGGAAGATTATTTAAGAAATGAAATATATGGCCTTTACTGAGATTCTTTAGAAGAAAAGGCACTTAGGAGACATTCAGTAGGACAACTTTAAGCACCCCCTCCCAAATCATTATTATAGTATTCAAAACAGGAGATATACAAAAAACATAACATCCTCCAGATCAATTTATTGAGGGCATAAAATTAGGCAAAAAGCCTAATGAAGGAGAGTTGATCAGATAACCTCAAATCAACTGGAATTTCTCCCAGTCCACTTGATGAAATTATAAGATGTAAGGAGGAAGTAAGTGATAGAGATAATAAAGTATTGAGCCAATAAAACAAGTATTAAAAAGTGTTTACACTCTATTAGTTCTTAATGAAGTGTGAAAATTGATTGATTCATGCGCCAAACTTGATAGAATTGTAGAAGAGCTAACAGCTAGCTGACTGAAGTATTCACCACATACCTGTGGCCTTTAATAAGTTACCCACTCTACAGAGTTAGTCAAAACAATCATTTGCGGACATAAAAAGGAAAGCAGTATGTAAAAGAACTTTATCTGTAGGATAGAATAATTTTGCCTTGGGAGGTAGAATGCAGGGTAGGGATTTCTTTCCTTTCTCCAGCAGCAAAGGTGTCTTAAAGTAGAGTAAATTATCTGTACCCTATTCTGCTGCTGTCTAATTTTAAAGAGCTGAGAGTTTCATTCAACTTCTACAATTTTAAAGTAAGGCTCATTTTTTATTTATTTATTTATTTGTTTGTTTGTTTGTTTATTTGTTTATTTATTTATTTATTTAGTTTTAGGAAGAGGGTCTTATTTGATTGAACCTGCATTTTTTTTTATTTTTGACTTTTCACTATCTTGTAAACAATCAAAAATTTCCCATATCCTTATATTTTCTTTCACTTTTTCTTTACTTATAAAGATTTTAATATCTCTATCTCTATATTTAAATTACATTGAGTAGCTTATTTTTTTCTTTGTGTTTCTTGAATCCGATAGTGCCTTGCTATTTTTATTTTCTTGAAACTGCTAAGATAAACTAGAATTTCTCTTAGGTTTTTGTTTTGTGAATGTTTCTGTTTAGTAGCCTTTTAATGGGGCTTTGAAAAATTCAAATTTTCTACTGTGTGCATCAGCTAGATAGATATCTAATTTTCTAGTGGCTTTACAGATTTTCAATAATTCTCTCAATTTTCTTCTGCCTATTGTCTATCCTAAGGGGTATTGTTTGATGACTCCAGCATTACTCTATTCATTTTACTGTAACAATCACTGCATAAGCTCATGAAAGGAGGGATTGAAATATTTTTAAACTTTGTTAAATGCTACATGAGAATGCTTTCATAACATGGGGATAGCAGTTACTAGTTTTTCTTGGAGTTAATGTTTTGATATAATTTATTTTTCTAGTTTCCATCAAACTAAAAAAAATACTTTTTTTTTCAAAATTCCATTCTACGTATGTCCATCTCCCTTTAAAAAACACTTTATGATATTATGCTCCTTTTGTCTGTATTAGATATAAGAACTGAAGTTATTTGGATTTTGGGGGGTTTTGTTGGTTATCATTTATTGGTTATTTGGTTATTGTATTTGGTTGCTTTTTCCCCAATTACTTTGGGTGCTTCAAATTTTATTGAGTTCTTTTTTTTAGTGATTATCTTTCACAGATCAGAAATATATTGTATGGTTAAAAATAAAACAAAACTTTGAAACTCTTGCCTACAACTGGCAAGATATTTCAAGTTTAATTATTATTGTTGTTATTCAGTTTTTTAATCACGTCTCACTTTTTGTGATCCCATGGACCATAGTGTGTCCATGCTGTCCATGTAGTCTTCTTGACAAAGATACTGGAGTACTTTGCCAGTTTTCTTCTCTGATGAATTAGGGCACACAAATTAAATGATTTCCCAGGCTCATACAGCTGATGTCAGAGGTCAGATTTGAAATCGGGTCTTCCTTACTCAGGCCCAATATTCTTTACATTGAATAATCTACCAAATTCCATTACAAGAAAGTATCATTTCATAATGAAAGTTTTCAAATCATTGCATGAAAATTCATGGTTCATCCACTTTAATGATCAGCATCATATGCACTTAAGTATTCTAGCTAGTAGTTATCATTCCTTTCTATGACACTAGAATACAAAGGACTACTATCATTGATCACAAGTTCATTGGAAAAACACTCTACTTGGAAAATAAATCTGGGAGAGACCATTTAAAAATTATTGGTCTATATGAATGCCTGAATAGCAAACTTCAAGAGATCATCAAGGAAAATTGACCTGATTTACTAGAAACAGAGGAGGAAATAGAATCCATAAATCACCTTCAGAAAGAGATCTTACCTTCAGAAAGAGATTCCACAAAGAAAATCTCAAGGAACATTGTGACAAAACTCCAGAACTATAATCTCAAAGGAAAAACTAAGCTGACAAACAAAATTCAGGTATCAAGGAGCAACAGTCAGGATTATACAGGATCTGGCAGTTTCTACAATAAGAGATCAAGGCTAGATTACCATATTCTGGTAATTTTGATTACAATCAGTGAGAATGAGCATCATCTTTCATGCGAGCAGATGCTTCTTCAATGAAGTAAAAGGCTTTCAATCATTTCTATTAAAAAAAACAGAACTAATCTGAAAATTTTGATCTGAAACATAGGACTCAAGAGAAGCACAGAAAGATAAATAAGGATTATATTATTTTAAAGTTAAACTGTTTACATTCATAGATGGGAAAATGACATCTGTAATTCTTAAGGACTGAATTTGTTATTGGGGCAGGTAGAAGGGCCATATATGGTTGGAAGGTATGGTTGTAAATGGACTGTGATGTGATGATATCAAAGAAAAAGACATTAAGGGGTCTATTGTACTATGAGCAGAGGAAAAGGGAGATATAATGGAACCAATTAGATCCCATGAAGAGGCACAACAGGTTTATTACAATCAAGGGAAAGAAGGGACAGGTATAACCATTGCCCAAAACTTGATCTAGTCAGTTTTGGCTCAAGGAGGAAATAACAGAATCATTCAGTTGGGATATAAATGTATCTTAACTTATAAAGAAGTAGGGAGAGAAAAGGGAAAGAAAAGGGAGGGGCTGGATAGAAGGGACAACAGAAACACCAGGAGAAAGGCTAAAAAAGGGGAGGGGAGGTGATACAAGATGGGGCACATAGAGGGTGGAGTCAGTTAGAAACAAAACACTACTAAGGAGGAACAGGATGGAAAGAGAGAACAAAAGTGTATGCCAAGGGGGTAAAATAGGATGGAAGGAAATAAGGGCTCATAATCATAAGTGTGAATGTGAATGGTATAAAAGACTGAAGCAGAATTTATTATGCTTCAGCTGAAGCAATAAAAAAAATCATAACTACAAAATAAAAAATAAAGAAACTAGGGAAGTTAATAGGATCCTAGAAAACCTAGAAATAGTTTCATTTCTAAAATTAGAAATAATTTTTTTTAATTTTATAATTATAAAATTTTTGACAGTATATATGCATGAGTAGTTTTTTTTTTTAATAACATTATCCCTTGTATTCATTTTTCCAAATTTTGCCCTCCCTCCCTCTACTCCCTCCTCTAGATGACAGGCAATCCCATACATTTTACATGTGTTACAGTGTAACCTAGATACAATATATGTGTGTAAATCCGATTTTTTGTTGCACATTAAGTATTAGATTCCGAAGGTATAAGTAACCTGGGTACATAGACAGTAGTGCCAACAATTTACATTCACTTCCCAGTGTTCCTTCTCTGGGTGTAGTTGTTTCTGTCCATCATTGATCAACTGGAAGTGAGTTGGATCTTCTTTATGTTGAAGATATCCACTTCATTCAGAATACATCTTCATACAGCATTGAAGTGTACAGCGATCTTCTGGTTCTGTTAATTTCACTCAACATCTGTTCATGTAAGTCTCTCCAAACCTTTCTGTATTCATCTTGCTGGTCATTTCTTACAGAGCAATAATATTCCATAACATTCATATACCATAATTGACCCAACCATTCTCCAATTGATGGACATCCATTCATCTTCCAGTTTCTAGCCACTATGAAAAGGGCTGCCACAAACATTTTGGCACATACAGGTCCCTTTCCCCTCTTTAGTATTTCTTTGGGATATAAGCCCAGTAGAAGCACTGCTGGATCAAAGTGTATACATAGTTTGATAACTTTTTGGGCATAATTCCAAATTGCTCTCCAGAATGGCTAGATTCTTTCACAACTCCACCAACAATGCATTAGTGTCCCAGTTTTCCCACATCCTCTCCAATATTCATCATTATTTGTTCCTGTCATCTTAGCCAATCTGACAGGTGTGTAGTGGTATCTCAGAGTTGTCTTAATTTGCATTTCTCTGATCAGTAGTGATTTGGAACACTCTTTCATATGAGTAGATACAATTTCAATATCATCATCTGAGAATTGTCTGTTCATATAATTTGACCATTTATCAATTGGAGAATGGTTTGATTTCTTATAAATTAGGGTCAGTTCTCTATATATTTTGGAATGAGACCTTTATCAGAACCTTTAACTGTAAAAATATTTTCCCAATTTGTTACTTCCCTTCTAATCTTGTTTGCATTAGTATTGTTTGTACAGAAATGTTCTAGTTTGATGTAATCAAAATATTCTATTTTGTGATCTCTAGTTCTCCTCTGGTCATAAATTCCTTCCTCCTCCACAGGTCTGATAGGTAGACTATTCTCTGTTCCTCTAATCTATTTATGATCTCATTCTTTATGCCTAAATCATGGACCCATTTTGATCTTATCTTGGTATATGGTGTTAAGTATGAATCCATATCAAATTTCTGCCATACTAATTTCCAGTTTTCCCAACAGTTTTTTTCAAATAATGAATTTTTATCCCAAATGTTGGTATCTTTGGGTTTGTCAAACACTAGATTGTATAGATGTACCCTTTTTTGTCCTTTGTACCTAATTTGTTCCACTGATCGACTGGTCTATTTCTTAGCCAATACCAAATGGTTTTGGTGACTGCTGCTATATAATATAGCTTTAGATCAGGTACACCTAGACCACCTTCATATGACTTTTTTTTCATTAGTTTCCTTGAAATTCTCGACCTTTTATTCTTCCATATGAATTTTGTTGTTATTTTTTCTAGGTCATTAAAATAGTTTCTTGGGAGTCTGATTGGTATAGTACTAAATAAATAGATTAGTTTGGGGAGTATTGTCATCTTTATTATAGTCGCTCGGCCTATCCAAGAGCACTGAATGTCTTTCCAATTATTTTAATCTGACTTTATTTTTGTGGCAAGTGTTTTGTAATTTTGCTCATATAATTCCTGACTTTTCTTTGGTAGATGGATTCCCAAATATTTTATACTTTCAACATTTGTTTGGAATGGAAATTCTCTTTGTATCTCTTGCTATTGCATTTTGTTGGTGATGTATAAGGTGCTGAGGATTTATGTGGATTTATTATGTATCCAGCAACTTTGCTAAAGTTGTGAATTATTTCTAATAACTTTTTATTTTATTTATTTTTTATTTTATTTATTTATTTTTTTTAAATTTTATTTATTTTCAGACCATGATGCAATAAAATTATATTCAATCAAAGGGCAAGGGAAGATAGATCAAAAACTAATTGAAGATTAAATAATCTAATTTAAAAATAGGTGAGTCAAACAACAAATTACAGAAATAAACCATAATTTCATCCAAGAGAAAGACAATAATAAGACAACATACTAAAACCTATGGGATGCAGCCAAAGCAACTTTTAGGGGAAATTTTATATCTCTAAATATCTACAGTAATAAAATATACAAAGAGTAGATCAATGAATTCAGCATGCAGCTAAAAAAAAATTAGAAAAAGAACAAATTAAAAACCCCAATTAAATACTAAACTATAGAAATTCTGAAACTTAAAAGAGAGATTAATAAAATTGAAATTAGGAAACTATTGGACTAATTAATAAAACTAATATTTTGTTTTATGGAAAAGCCCAACAAAAATAAACTTTTGGTTAATTTGAATAGAAAAAGGAAAGAAAAAACAAAAACAAATTGCCAACATCAAAAATGAAAAGAGTGAAATTACCACCAATGATAAAGAAATTAATCAAATAATTAGGAGCTATTTTGTCCATCTATTATGTGAGCAAGTCTGACAATCTAATCAAAACGGATGTCTATTTACAAAAATACACATTACCAGATTAACAGAAGTAAAGACATATATACTCAGCAGTTTGACTAACATAATTGTGAGTTCAGTGGAGAAGTTCCCCCTGACCTGGAAATAGTGTGAGGACAAAAATAGGCAAGCAGAAAACTTTGCTAAGGGCTAAACTAGTGTTTCAGCTGAATTGGGACATATGCTTAAAAAAGAATCTTCTTTACTCCAAGGGAAGTGTGTAGAAAGAATACTTAAGCTAATAAAAGTCCAAAGTTTGATGGTAACTTGGAAGCAGATCATTGAACTCTTAGAAACATTACATTACATGTCTCCTTGGTTCTCTAAAGAGGAAAAATTAGAGCCAGATAAGTGGAAACTAGTGGGATAGTAACTAATTAAAGATTATAATGATAATGTCCTGATTCAAATCCTGAAGCAACATTCTATATATACAACATAATGCAATTAGCTTTAAGGAATTGCATAAGTATTAGAATAAGAAAAAAGGAGAAAGAGAAGGAAGGGGGTTGTATTGACAAAGTAGCTGAAAACCATTAAGTACAATGCTGATGAAATTAAGGAATGTGGTGCTTCATAACAAGAACCATTAGGGGGTTTCCTCATCCCTTGACCCACCCTCCTCAATTTCTCCTTCATGGGTGGAGAGAGGATGAGGAGCACCAATCAGCACCAGCCATGAAGCAGCTTTGTTTACCCCCTATGACATCATTTAAAAAGACACTATTTGAAGCTAAAAAAGGACAGGATATATCTGATTTAAGAATAAAAACATACCCTATGATTGAAAATTTTGATTTTGATCTGGAAATTATCAAAGATCTGAAAAAGGGTTGCAGTCTTTATGGGGCTATATCATCTTATGTTAAGATGGTATTAGAGAATTTGTCTTTTGAAATTTTAAGGGGCAGCTAGGTGGCCCAGTGGATAGAGCACCAGCCCTGAATTCAGGAGGATTCAAGTTCAAATCTAGTCTCAGACACTTAACACTTCCTAGCTGTGTGACCCTGGGCAAGTCACTTAACCCCAGCCTCAGAAAAAAGAAAAAGAAAAGAAAAAAAAAAAAAAAAAACAGAAATTTTAACCCCTAGTCTTGGAAATCTATACCAAGGACATATTTACAACCTGGACAAAACTTGTTGTGACTTTGGGAGTATAGTGAACTCTATAAAATGCAAGACCAATGAAATAGGCAAACTGTAGTTAATATATTGATCAACTAGCATGTATAGGTTATTATGCACACACTTTAGTGCAGATTAATTACTCTTTGATAGTATATGAGCAAATTGCTGTTGCTGCTATCAAAGCATGGGGAACCCTCCCAGGAAAACAAGATAGAGGGGAAGTCTTCATGAAAATTGAGCAAGGTCCAAATGAATCCTTTGTAGATTTCATGAAGATATGTTATTTATATACATTCCTTCTAGGACTTATGGAAATATTTTACAATACCATGTTTATTCATATTGTTTGTCATATCACTACTTGCATATATAATTCGTGTTTGTTACACCACACTGAGCCTGCACCAGCAGGAGTCATCATTACTAGCCTATGTTATATTACTATGTGCTTGTATAATACTTTCCATGCTGCTGGATTTATATATACCTATTTCAAGTGAGACTCTTCAGAAACCTTCTAACAAAATCTGGTTTGACTCCCCATTTCCCTTTAGTGTTTTCATCTCCCTTCCTGAGATGTCAGGGAGGGCATGACCATCTCTTTTTTGGTGTTTTCACCCCCCTTTCTGAGAAGTCAGAGAGGATGTGATCACCTGTGTTCTAAAACAAAAGAAAGCTGGAGATGTAGAGAGCACCTGTATTCTAAAACAAAAGAAAGCTGGAGATGTAGAGAGCCAGAACTCTGGAGAAGTATACTTGAAACAAGGTGTTAACTCAAAGGAATTGATGAGACAATGGTTATCTAATTTACATATATACTTAGTACTTAGCATGGTGATGTAATGGTTCTCTAAGTTCACATATAATCAGTACGCTGCAATGATGTAATTACAATAAGGCATATGAACAACAAGGACTGGAAGAGAGACATTCCATCTCCTGAATCCTGCATTTCTCCACTGAGACTATGGTCCATCTGAAAGTCCCACAGAAAGCTAGCCCAGCCCCAGGCAAAGGAGACACAATGTGAAGGAAATAATAAAGACTTGAACTTTATTCCTGACTATTCTTGTGATGATTTTACTGCCCATTTGAAGGACCTCCAGAAAACTAGCTCGAACATTACAGGGATAAATGAAAAAAAAAAAAAAATGCAAATGAAGGTGACCTAGTTATATCACACCTAAAACTATATTGTAAAGCAACAGTTATCAAAACCATTTGGTACTGGCTAAGAAATAGAATAGTTGATCAGTGGAATTGATTAGATTCAAAAGACACAATAATCAATAACTATAGTAATCTGGTGTTTGATAAACCCAAAGACTCCAAGCTTCTGGGATAAGAACTAACATAGTGAGTCCTTACTGGGACAATAGGAAAAGAGTATGGAAGAAACTAAGCATAGACAAACACCTAACAACCTAGACCAAAATGTTGGTATATAAAGTCAAAATATGTTCATGATTTAGACATAAGAAGTGATACTATAAGCAAATTAAAACAAAGGATAATCTACTTCTCAGATTTGTGGAGAAGAAAGGAATTTGTAGTCAAAAAAGAACTAGAGTGCATTATGAAATGCAAAATGGGTAATTTTTATTATATTATTAATTTTTTGTATAAACAAAACCAATGCAGATAATTAGAAGGGAAATAGAAAAGAAGGAATATAATTTTACATCCAAGGATTCTGATAAAGACCTCTGTCTAAAACAAATGGAAAATTGACTCAAATTTATAAAAATACAAGCCATTATCCAGTTGATAAATTGTTAAAAGATATGAACAGACAATTTTCAGATGAAGAAACTAAAACCATTTCTAGTCATATGAAAAGATGCTCTAAATCACAATTGATCAGAGAAATGCTAAGTAAGACAACTCTTGAGGTACCACTACACACCTCTCAGATTGGCTAACATGACAAGACAGAAGATGGTAAATATTGGAGAGGATGTGGGGAAAATTGGGATACTAAGGCATTACTGGGATATTAATAGCAGTTATGAACTGATCCAACCATTCTGGAGAACAAATTGGAATTATGCCCAAAGGATTAGCAAACTGTGCATTCTCTTTGATTCAGCAGTGTTTATACTAGATCTGTATCACAAAAAGATCATAAAGAAAGAAAAAGGACCCACATGTGCAAAAATATTTATAGCAGTCCTTTTTTTTGTAGTAGCCAGGAACTGGAAATTGAGTGGATACCCATCAGTTGGGAAATGGCTAAATAAGTTATGGTATATGAATGTTATGGAATATTACTTTTTATAACAAATAATCAGCAGAGTGATTTTAGAAAGGCTTGGAGAGACTTGCATAAACCAATGCTAAGTAAAATGAATAGAACCAGGAGATCACATTGTGTAATGAATGATCAATTCTGATTGACTTTGCTCTTTTCAACAGTGAAGTGATTCAGACCAGTTCCAATGCACTTGTGATAAAGAACTATCTGCATTCAGAGAGAGGATTGTTGGGAGTGAATGTGGATCACAGTATAGTATTTTCACCTTTTTTCTTGTTTGCATGCTTTTTGCTTTCTTTCTCATTTTTTTTCTTTGATCTGATTTTTCTTGCACATGTTTAACATATGCGGATTACTTGCTGTGTAGGGGAGAAAGTGGGGAGAGGGAAGGAGAAAAAATTAGGATTACAAGATTTTGCAAGGGTGGATGTTAAAGGCTGTTTTTATATTTATTTTGAGAATAAAAAGCTATTTTAAAAGTATAATTTAGAACTATTTCACCTTATATATTGACAGTAGATTTTATGAAATACAGTCCTATATAGCCTTATATATTTTTATATTAAAAAGTTCGTAGGTTTTTTAAATAAACTTACTTTAACTTTTCCAAAAGATTTATTTGTGTCCTTTTCACACCATATCCCCAAGATTCACAAGTGTGTACTTTAAGCTAACACTTAGCTTTCAATGTCTTGCTTAGAATATTTATGATTAACCAAATTAATTAGACTGAATAACTTCAGAAAATTATAAGGTCTCAGTATCACTGTTTGTTATACTTGAGATATTTTTGACAAATAGTCCTTCCTAGTTTCCCCCAGCCTTAGGCACAGCTTTTTACAACTGAGGTCAATAATGGTCAAAACCCAGCAATGCACATGGAAAACATTGTTCATGACCTACATCCTTGAGTCTTAGCCAGTTAACTCTTTTAAATCTTCAAGAACACTTGAAAACCTGGAGCTTTTTTTTTTTTTAATGACAATTTGTGAGATTAGATGTTGGGCTATCTCTCCATTAGCAAGAAATAACCTGCTGCTGATGTTTTACCTTGCTACCCTCAAATGAATAGCAATATTTGCTTCTGCAGATGAAAAAACAAACTCCATGAATGTAGAGAATACACCTTTCCTAGCAAAATATACCCTCCTTCACATTTTATGCTCACATTGAGAAAATAAGGCAAACATACTTAATAATATGTCAAATTATAAATATGTCTAGATTGATGCTCTGGAGTGGCTAGGTGGCACAGTGCATAGAGTGCCAGGACTGGTGTCAGAAAAACACATCTTGAGCTTAAATCTGGTCTGAGATACTTCTTAGCTGAGTGACCCTGGGCAAGTCACTTACCACAATTTGGTTCAGTTTCTTCATATGTAAAATAAGGTGGAGAAGAAAATCATTCCACTATCTTTGACAAAAGCAAAACAAAACAAAAAGAGGTTACAGAGTCAAATAATATTGAAATGACTAAATAACAGAAAAATCCTAATATTCTATTCTAATGTCTTATTGTAGTGTGGGGATGACCCTAGGTTCTCAAGGTCTATACCAATGGATATAAATTCTGTAAGATCTTACTAAACTGTAAAAGACAATTTTTATTTACCTATGCAGGCATCACAATCCACTTTTTTTCTGGATTGATTTATTAGCTCTTGAATTCTTTGTAATAATCTCAGTATTCTTAGATGACACAAAAAAGTAAAGAAGAAAGGAAAAAGTAAAATCTCTTACTATGATTCTGTATTTCCAATCAAGATGGAAGTCATCAGCTGTTGCAAGATTGATTATTGATCTCTTCTCTTGGCTCTTTTTCGTTTTAGCAATGCTGACTCAAATCAGTTAAGACTTTGTATAATCATTTGCTAACTTTGCTGTTAGAGGTCAGCTAAAACACCATCCTTTACTGTCCTTTCCTAATTTTGCAAGTTTTCAAGATGATTTTCAGTATGCCCATTTTTTCTTATGCAACAAAATGTCTTTGTTGCTTTTTAAATAAATATGCATAATAGTTATTTCCACAATAACAAAAAATAAGTTGATATATCAATTTAGTTTTATTCTTTCAAAGTGAATGTTACATGAAAAGTTGTTTACACTGTGTTTAAATTACTCACAAAATCTATCATAGCAAATGTATTTCAGTAAATGAGTATTACCACCTCCAATTATATTTTAGAATTTTAGAATACATTAGGATTAGGTCTTTTTATTTCATTAAATTAATAGAACTCAAATGAAAATCAAAACAAAACAAAGTTGGACATTTGGACACCAATCATAACTGTTTTATTATTCACATACAAGTTGAATACAAATCTGTTAATCAACTGAAGCTGTTCAAATGACCGGGAGAAATTCTGCTCCATAGAAGAAACAATGCTATAACATTTTGAGACATATGAAAATGAAGTCAGGGTTACTTGCACTGGAAGGCTTCGAGAAGACCAGAGTGTAATTGATATTGTAGATTTACTATTCAATTCCTGGACCATCCATTGGTAGGTCTAGGAAGAGGCCTGGATAGAAAATTAATTAATAGTAAAAACATGGTATTATGGGTAACAGGAGAAAAGGTAATGAAGATATATATGGATTCCCTGACATGAAGTTAGATGCAGGAGAAAAATGCCAGATATCATATAGGAAAAGTCCAGAGACAAGAGGATATCTAGGAAATGACTCACTTTCCTGAGCATATTGCCTTTGTATTTTAGCCAGCTTTCCCTATAACTTTGTGCTTTCACCTGCTGATAGCTCCTGGTTGCAACTCAATTGGAGAAAAAAATTATAGGAGAAGTGATATATACATCAGGGAAAGGTTACAAAGGACATTCTCAGAGGTCTCTTCTAGTCATGAAAATCTGACTCTTTAGGTAAAGCTTGGTTCTTGCAAGAAGGGTTTACAAGAAAGAAATTTCTCTTTTCAAGTAAAATCTTTCTGTTCCAATTAAAAATCAACTTCCCAGTTTCTAGCTTTAAACATCATTTCAAATGCTACCCATTGTTTTGTTTTGTTTTTTAAATGCCAAACTCCTACAAACTACAGATATTCGATATATTGCATTTCAATTACTCAATTAACATTTATTTAGTATCTCTTCAGTGCCACACACTGAATTAGTAACTACAAATAAAAAGACAAAACTGAAACAAAAAGTTCATTAATATTGTCTATATAATGGGATGCCCCAAATGCTAGAATACTGAGATAAAAAAATTATTAATGTTTCCCAATAATATTTATGAGGCAAGGAAGCCAGACCTTATCTAGAATATAGTTCTAGGTACCATGTAATTAAGAAAGACATGAATTTGCTAAGAAACATCCAGAGCAGGACTATTAGGTTGGTGAAGGATTGTGAGATGGGACCATCAGTATTAGTTGAAGAAACTCGGTATATTCAGTCTGGAGAAAATGGGGAAGAGGAAAGAGCATACAATAAGATATCTCTAAATATATGGCAAAGAAATTAGAGTTGCTTTGTTTGATCCTAGATTATTAGAAGAAATGGATGGAAGTTACAGAAAAGCAAGGTTTATTATGTATTAATGTAAAGAAAATAATACTAATAAGAGTTACAAAAAATGAAATATATTGTTTTAAGTTATAATAGACTCATACTGAATGTACTAGGATCAAAGATTAAGAGATAGAGGGAACTCTATTAACAGGAACTACTCCCTCTTTTAACAAATAGGAAATTGAAACTGAGAAAGCTAAGGCAAAGTATCCCAGGTTGTATAGGAAATAAAAGCAGAAGCAGGATTTGAACACAAGTGCTTTGACTTTTGAGTCAAAGCTTCAATTCTACCACCCTTGGTCTTTCAAAGAAAAGATTGACTGGACACTTAAAAATGTCAAAGGCAATATTCTTACAGAGTTATTGGTTGGACTGAAAGGTCATCAAAGTCTTATTCAACTTGAAAATGCTGTTTTAATGGGAAGAACATAGGGAAAGTAAGAATTGTGCAATTATGTTGACCTTATCCCTGACCTGAAATTGAGAAAATTGACCTCTTCCCCTCTGAATATGATTGTAACTTATATAGGTGATATATTTATGGGTTGGTTTCTTTTAATTGCTTTCATCATATTTCTTGTAAAAATCTAGTAAAGTCAGTTTCTCACTGGGTCAGAGTGAGGAAAATAATGCCTTCGGAAGTAAAGATGATATAAAAAACAAAATTATCAACAAAAAGTTGGGGCTATTTAGTTGTTTTTCTCCCAAGAAAAGCTAAACAATAAAAACTTTAGGCAAATATGGGTTTTAGGCTTGACTATCAGTATGAACCTCAAGAAATTCCCTTCACTAAGCCTGAGTTTTTGAACTAAATGAACTGGAGGATATAGATCATTCTTCTAACTCTAAAATTCTATCATTCTGTATTTTCAATAGGAAAACACTAAAAGCAGCTCTACATTCTTTCAAGGCCTTTCAAATACTTCATCTTTTCAATTTGTAATGGCAGAGATGAAATAGGGGAAACATCTATTGAAAACAATTATTTTCAATATGGAGCATTCTTCCCCTTGTTTAAAACTCTATTGTTGCAATCTTAGTAGCTCCATTAGCTGATTTTAAAATTTTATTGGGCAAAGAAAATTCAGAAAGCACTAAATTTCAGCTAACTAAAACCTAAAGAAATTAAATTAAATGGATTTTTTTTTTAGCACTTGATTTTTAGGCAGTAAATGTACAAAAAAGAAACTGGCATAAAGAATTTACTTAATAGAAAAACTTTACTTATAATCAACAACAAAAAATATTCATCCATAAGCTACTAAAGACAAGCATTTAATAGAAACATGAATAGGCAATGGAGACATATAGCACAGGAGATATAAAATGCAAGTGGATAAGAGCCCACAAGACATATTATAAGGGATTTCATGAGTCCCTGAATGCCTTTCCCTTCAACTTGTAATATCAGAAAAACTTGGCAGTGAAATTTGAATAAATTAGGTGAACTGAGATAACATATCTGGTGAGAATAATTCATAATCAAAATCTTTTAAAGAATCAGAGGTTTTGAGAGTTAGAAAGGACCTTCAGAATCACACACAAACCCCACAATGATATATTTGAAAAATAAACATTCAGCCTTTCTGAAGACTTTCATAGAGGATGTATCATCTTTGCTTCAAGCTTTAAAAAATAAAAGTAAAGAAATAAAAAAGGGGGAAAACAGGGAGTGTTACTAATTAAAATGATTACCTGATAGATTATAATCATTTGTTGAAGAAATATTGAAATATGTTTGCTAAATTTCATTTATTAAGGCAGGTAAGTTGGTTAATACATTTAAAACTGATTTTCATTTAAAAAGGTTAAAACAGAAAGGCATCTGATCGACCCTGAATTCACCATAAAATTCAATTAACCAGTAAATACCATTCCATCAGTTTTCAAGTTACACTATTGGTCTATATATAATTTGAACTCCTGGAATGAGATATCTTTGAAAGGAAAAAATATAAATTGAAAAATAAATATAGTTTACAGTTCTAGAATGAGATATTTTTGAAAGAAAAATAATATAAACTGAAAAATAATCATTGAAAATTTGCCACAATAAAATAAATTCATTACAAAGTTGCCTTTCAAATTTAACAAAGCTGCTTTATTCATCATTTAATCACTTTATTATCTTCATCTACATCATGTTCACTGATATATTTAGATTTTGTGAGACATATTCAGACCTAACTGATGATGAGTTCTTACCATTTCTTACATAGCATTTAGAGCTAAAAAGAACCTTAGATGTCATCTATTTCATCCTTCATTTAACAGATCTGGACTCTAGGGAAGAGGTGTAGATTGCAATATATTTTGTCAGACTTGTTTGTTGAGCTTCCTTAACTGTTTTTCTTTATTAAAAAAGAAAGACTGCAGAGTAAAGACAAGAAGCTGCTCCAGATCTCCCAGATTCCTTTGAAATACATTATATAGCTTTAGGTTTGGTACTGCGAAACCACAATTATTTGTATTTTTTTTCATTAATTCCCTTGATATTCTTGACCTTTTTTTCTTCCAGATGAATTTTCAACAAATTAAAATTGTTTGCACAAACAAAAACAAGGGAAACAAGAGTAAAAGGGAAATACAAAGTTGGGGGAAAATCTTTACAGTGTTTCTGATAAAGATCTCATTTCTAATATATATATATATATATATATATATATATATATATATATATATATATATATATATATATATATGTGTGTATATATATATATATGCATATATAAAGAACTATGTCAAATTTATAAGAATACAAGGCATTTCCTAATTGATAAATGGTCACAGAATATGAATAGACAATTTTCAGATGATATTAAATCCAATTGAAGTTATATGAATAAATGCTTTAAATCACTAGATTAAGGAAATGCAAATTAAAACTCAGGTAATACTTCATACCTCTCAGATTGGTTAAAATGATAGGAAAAGATAATGATAAATGTTGGAGAGGATGTGAGAACACTGGGATATTAATACATTGTTGGTGGAGTTGTGAAATGATCCAACCATTCTGGAGAGCAATCTGAAACTATGCCTAAAGGGCTATCAAATTGTGCATACCCTTTTGATCCTAGCAGTGCCATTATTAGATCTGTATCCCCAAGAAATCATAAAAAAGGAAAAAAAAAACACATGTGCAAAAAGAGTGGTAGCAGTGCTTTTTGTGTTTGCAAATAATCAGAAATTGTGTAAATGCCCATCAATTGGGGAATGACTGGAAAAGTTGTGGTATATGAAAGTAATGAAATATTATTGTTCTATGAAAATGATGAACAAGCTGATTATAGAAAAGCCTAGAAAGATTACATAAACTGATGCTGAGTGACACAAGCAGAACTAGGAATACTTTGTACAAAATAATAGCAAGAATATGTGATTATCAACTATGAAAGACTTGGCTCTTCTCAATAGTCCAAAGCAATCCCAATAGACTTTAGACAGAAAATGCCATCTGCATCCAGAAAAAGAACTGTGGAAATTGAATCTAAATTAGCACATGCTATGTTCACTTCTTTTTAATTAGTTTTCCCATGATTTTTCCATTTTTCTCTATTTTTTTTCTATCCCAACATGATTCATAAAACAATGTGTATTAAAAATAAATATACTAAGTGGAAGAAAAATAACAAAAACAATGAGATCAAAAAAAAAAAAAGCAAAATTTGATATGTATGCTTATGTACCTAGTTTTATATTGAGGAGGGACAGTCTGACAGTCTTAGAAAATGACTATCATGGAAAAACAAATAAACAAAAATAGAAATTCAATTTTTAAATAGCTGCACATAAACCCACACATTACTATCAGCTAACAGTCCTCTTTACACCCTAAATAAAAGTTGCTTTGAAAAAATTATTCAATACTGTATTTAAAATTGTTTTTCTTAGAAGTAATGAATCTTCCAATAATACGCGCATTCAGGTGTAAACACATATACATACTATTTTTTTTTTTTTTTTTTTTTTGCCAGAAATGCTTCATGAAAGTCAGCAAGTAGAGTGAGATTGGAGATATGTAAACAAAAATATGCTGTATTTAGTGGCCGGGTAAAGGCCCAAAAGACTATGAAACTTTACCTTTAATTTTTATTTGTGATTCTTCTTCTACTGAAGTTAAATCTTTGATCTCATATAGATTTCCAAATGTTAGTGAAAGCCCTCTTTTTATTTGTGTCACACACTAACCGAATTTGAAAGATTTCAATGTATGAAAGAGACTTTGAAGTTTAGTGGCTGAAGTAATGAAATTGCCCAAATAAACATTTAGCATTAAAATTACCTATGCAAGTACCCTTAAACCTTCATTTGAAATCTTAAAACCCAAGAATGGATAACAGCAGGAACATTTGCCAAAAATCTGTGATAGACTTTAATATTTTCATTTAGTCTATAAAAATATTCTCTGGAACGGCAATGCAGATGTTCTTCCCAGATCCTCCAGACAAATTTGTCGATAGAGACTTCCCCAAAAAATTTAGTATTTGTATTCTTCCAAAATTACAACTGGAAAGACTGCAGAATTAGGGGGAAAGAAGCAGCAGCTGTCCGTAATCTGAAAATAACAGTTCAAGTCCCACTATTGAATTTTGGTTATTAAATCAGTTAATCTCAGTGATTCTCAGTCTCTTCCTCTATAAAATCAAGGGGTTGGATTAAGGTGTGTTCTGCTTTCGCTTCCATCTGTAAATCTTGGTTATTACTCAAACCCAGGCTCCTGTATGTAATATCTGTGGGACTGCGAAGTCAAAGTCAATCGTTTCAAGAATAAATTCTTATATATGACAGCCACTGTGCAAAATGTGAGTAATCCAAAGGTAAAAAACAGAAAAAAGCATAAACCAGTGTCCACTTTCAAGGTCCTTTGATATAAATGGAGAAACAATGAGTCAAATGGGCCAGAACAGCTTGGAAAGAGGTCAGAGACAGTGAACCAGGCAGAGGCCGCGCGATTAAGTTGGGAGCTGAAGAGAGGTATTCCAGGATGACATCCCCGAGCCTCAGTTCCCTCCCTTTCACAGGGGTTTGGGAAGGGTCAAATTTTTTATCTCTTTAGGGCAGTGTGTTATTATCATGCTTGGCTAGAATCAAATAAAAGGTATGAAAAGGAAAAAAAAAATAAATAAACGGGAACAATTAGAAACTCTGGCCCTGAGTCTGCTTATTCCTCCAACATACTCCCAGTTCCTATTGAAAGGCAGGCTGGGAACTCCAAATGAGGCTACTAGATATTGCTTCCCTTGACATAGCTCCTTTCTTTACGGCTCCTTTTCCTTTACAGCGAGGTTTGCGACAGCTGCCCCGGGCGGCCGGCTAGGCTTGCCACGCCACGGGTTAGAAGGGTTCGGCCTCCTAGGCGGGAATCGGCCCCACTAGCAATGACAGTTGCTCTTTGAATGCTCAACTGACTGAGGAAAGTGGTCCCGTGCTGGGGCCGTGAGGCCCCGCGGCCCTGCAGGACCCAACCTCCCTCCGAGGCCAGGCCAGGGAGGCCCGGCTATGCAGCTCACTGTATACTGCGTGCGTAGGGACTCCACGGAGGTGACCTTCTCCCTTCAGGTGGACCGGGAATTTGAGCTCTACAACTTCCGGGTGCTCTGTGAGGTAGAGTCCGGCATCCCTGCAGGGGAGGCACAAATTGTCTTTGCGGAGAGCCCTCTGGAAGATAACCACAGATCCTTGGCGTCCTACGGCCTGAAAGATGGTGATGTGGTGATTTTAAGGCAGCTGCACAATGTAGAGCCAGGCTCCCCAGATGAATTCACAGGGATAGACTTCAGCAGTATTGCCGTGCCTAGCACATCGTCCTCCCAGCACCTGCAACCCACCCAGTCATCGGAGAGCTTTGCAGAGATGGTTTCACCTCCCCAGGCCACAGACAATCCTGCCGTGCTCCGAGATATGTTCCTTTCTAATCCCCACGAATTGGCCCTGCTCAGGGAGCGCAACCCATCCCTGGCAGAAGCCCTGCTCAGTGGGGACCTTGAGGAGTTTACGAGGGTTTTGATAGAACAACAAGAAGACCAAGCAATGAGAGATGAAGAGACGTTTCGCCTCTTTGCAGCTGACCCCTTTGATCTTGAAGCACAAGCCAAGATAGAAGAAGCCATCAGGCAACAAAACATTGAGGAAAACATGTCCATAGCGATGGAAGAGGCCCCCGAGAGCTTTGGCCAAGTAGTGATGCTATACATTAACTGTAAAGTGAATGGACACCCCGTGAAAGCCTTTGTTGACACAGGCGCTCAGATGACTATCATGAGCCAGGCTTGCGCAGTGCGGTGTAACATATTGAGACTTGTGGACCAGCGGTGGGCAGGAATTGCTAAAGGTGTGGGAACTCAGAAAATAATTGGTAGGGTGCATCTAGCTCAGGTTCAGATTGAAGGAGATTTTCTGGCATGTTCTTTTTCTATAATAGAGGAGCAACCTATGGATATGCTTTTGGGTCTGGATATGCTTAAGCGACATCAGTGTAATATTGATCTCAAGAAAAATGTACTAGTAATTGGTACAACGGGCACCCATACAACCTTTCTTCCAGAGAGGGAACTCCCAGAATGTGCAAGGTTGGTATACGATCCAGGGCAAGATGATCTGCGAATGGAGGAGAAGCTCTACAAAAAGCTTTAGAAGATTCCGAATGTCAGAATTCAGGATGCATATAATATATGTGTGTTGCATTTGGGATGGTTTATAGAATAGAGAAGAATGATAAAGAAATGACCTCATAGATAGTATTATGAATATTAACTTTAGGGGGTTCTAGCAATTCAGTCCATTTTTAAGGACTATTTTGAGATCACTAAAACTATAAATCTTTATCACTCTGTCTCTCTGTCATAGCTCCAGCCTGCTCCTACAAATCAGCCTACTGGAGCTTGTTGAAGGTCAAGGTGAAGACTTTTAGAGCTTCAGCTGAATTCCAGATATTGTGAACAGAGGGGATATTCCCTTCCCTTATTGAACCTTTATGTTCTCACTTCTGTCAGAGAGCCTTGTCAGACACAGCAACCTGTCCAAGTTTTATGCTATCATTTTGTGTAATTCATTGGGGAAATGTACAGCTTTTGTTTTGTATAATTCACTGGGTATAAAGAAATAGAAAGTTGCAGATAACTTAGAATCTCTCCTGTTAAGGTAAACATCCATTACATTGAAGTTTATCTTTATTGAAGAACAGAAAGGTAATTTGTTGCAGCTTTCCAGATTTATAATTCATAAATATTTCTAGGTGAAAAGAGGGAGTGTTCAGAATATCAGGATCTGAGTTAAGCAAATGACTTTCATGAACATGAATGAAAATGCAACCCAAGTTTAAATGATAGAATGAACCAGTTGACCTATAGTTAACTAGTAATGCTGAAGTTGGAGCTTTCTGCTAGAATATGGCAGAGCTGTTCTCCTGCCCAACAAAATAAAATACAGTAAGACAAATAAACAAATACAACCCATTGCAAATAAAGGAAATGAATCATAGAAGGGAGCCCTTCCATTTTCAGGAGGAAAAAAAAAATTCCACTCCCAGTGTCTATTGAGAACTCAGCTGCAGAAACACCTATGGCAATAGATACAGGCAAACATTATGTAGTTATCATGCATAATGAAGCAATTAGAATGCAAATATTAAAAATACTGTTGTGGATGACTTTAGTGAAGATAATCCTTTGATAAAGGCAGAGGTAACACAACTTAATTTCCAATCTCTAATTTTGGATAATCCTCTTTTTACTGATTTATCACTCTCCAGATAGTAATGTTAAAATGTGTAGAATAAGTAAACTGCCACATTTATTGCTCCTCATTAAATATTTAGTGATTGACACTTAATGTATTCAACAGTTCTCTGTGCATCTGTTATCTACAGAGATATCTTGTTAATTTGTAACAACTACTCTGAAAGAACTTCATGAATTTCTGTTCATCAATTGTAAATATTAAGTCTTATATCTGAAGAAACCATCTGTCATTAGGAAATTATAATAGTTTGACTACATTCTCAATGAGGAGCTTTCTGAAAAAGAAATTTAAAGGCAACAAAATAGGACATTTGAGTTGGTCAGAATTCAAAAAATCTTTGTGATAACTGTACCAATGACAGTTTAACAACTATATCACTGATTTCTGAGTGGAAACTGTTAACACTAAAGGTTTATTATAGAGTCTGACAATTGCTTTAGAAGTCCAGAAGTTAACAGTATCCAGTAATGTACAGCTAATCTGTATTGCTAAACTTGGCTGAAATATTAAATTAGCTACTAAACTGCAAGTCTTTTAGCTACTAAGTTGCAGTCTTTTTATACCAACTTAAATCCATTGATAGTCCTCAATCAAGATAGTCAAAAACTATTCACAGGACAGCCTAAAAGAAGCCTGAAGCTAAGACTCTCCATAGAATAGAGAACCTTTGTTCTTTCCTTGATTTTCATGCTACAACAATAACTGAAGTCATTATCACACTTCTTGGACTTTTCATTGAGTTTGTGCAAGCATAAACCTTGTTTTTTTTTTTTTCTTCTCATTTTGTAAACAAAGAACATCATAGTTTCTAAATAACAGTGGAAAAGATGAACTTGAATTGTCCTCATTCCTTTGACAAATATATCTGAAGTATGTGTATAAAGGTATATGTGGGTATATGTGTATGTGTGTATCTGCAAATAAAATGTTGAGATAAAATTTTTAAAAGCTTTTGCAAAGAATTTGGTCAAAAAAAAATTTGTGATCTCTTGAATTTGTCTATTTCATTTGATTTTTTAAAAGTGTGGAGTAGAATGGGGTGTGGCAGAAGAGACTTAGTACTGCATATAAAAAGAGAACTTTTCTCATTAAGGTGATGCATTCTGGAATAAAATGGATATTTTTACCTTTAAAATGAAGAAAATTCTCCTGAAATTATAATTATTGGTAGACTAATTTTGTATACACTTAATGCCTGTTATATTCTTCTACTGTTATAAAACTAGCATGCATTCATACCAGCAACTCAGTATAAAACAGATAAGGTATATTCCTTTTGTTATACTCATAGATGAGATATATTCCTTTTGTTATACTGATTATTAAGAAGAGGAAAAGGCAGAATAATAATCAGATGGGTTTTGATGCTGTGGTATATTTTCCCAAAGATAAAATAAGGGTTTTGGAAATAAGAAATGTCTGTGATAGAAGCAGCCTACTTGTTAATTTCTCTTTCAACATTTAAACACCTTCTATGCACTTATCAAATAAATGAAATATTTCCTGCCTTGAAGGAAGGAATCAGTTTACACCTTCACCAGTAATAAATTAGCATGCTTATTTTTCCATGTCTTTATTTTAATTTTGTTATATTTTATCCCCCTTGTCAATGTGTTTGATATAAAATTGTATTAAATTATTTTGAATTTCTTTGGTTATTAGTGGTTTTTTGAACATTAAAAAAACATATTGTTGATTTTTAAAAATAACTTTTGAGAAATATAAAAGTTGCATTTGAATTGAAAAAATAAATTTCACAAGTATATGAGGGAGGATAAAGTGCTATCAATCTGAGTGGGAGGAAAAAAGAGATTTTAACTTTTTATAAATCAGAAATAAGATATTGCTGGCTTCAAAAATATCATCTTTGGCTATATTAAAAGATTTAGCAGGAGTAAAGAAGTGATAATCCTTTTCTATTTTATCTTTAAAATTGCATTTACTTTTCTATATTAACATATATGTAAATGTCCTCCCCCCAATTTGGGTACTACTTCACCTGAATCCTCAAATTTTGCTATACTGATTTACTGTTATCATTTTTAAATTTGATATAACTTCATAAGATTCAAAGAATGTCAGAGAGCAGATAATATAAGTCCCTCATTTTGCAGATTGATGAATCTGAATCTCTGTAAAGTTATGTCATCTCCAAAATTTCACAGGTGAAAGAACTTTGATCTAAACCCAGGTTTTCTAACTTCAGAGCCAGTGTTGCTTTTATTGCATCATATTGTCTCCCAGATATTCCCCAATCTTTTCTTGAAAAAGCTTTTAATTTTACATTTTAGTTCCCTTTATCTTCTCTACCCAGTAAGCTATGCTTAGTAAGAAAGAAAAAGATGGAAAACATATTTCAGCCAACATTACCAACAGATCCATTGACCTCAATGGATCTGTTGGTAATGTTGGCTGAAAAATGTGTTCCCCCCTTCCCCTTCTTTGCTGAAGGGCAAATCAGATGTGGACATTGCAAAGAAGGGGAAGGGGAAGGGAAATTTTTTCTTAAAAAAACAAAACAAAACAAAAACATTTCAGATGATGTAGATGGGCACGCTGGAAACATTCCAATTTCAGAGACACATGGTTCAGGATTTTGGGCCACAGAAAGATAGTTGAGATGAGTAGTGATGGTTTGATGTACCTTATACATGTTGCCTCCTGTCTTCTACTCAGACACTGGCTGATTCAGCTACAGTGACTTGTCTGCCCTCTGTGTTATTTGTGGGGGCTATGGTTAGCCTCTTTTCCTCAAGAGCTGGTTCTAGGAAAGATATTTGTCACAGGATAACTATTTTCTAAGGATGTTTTTTGGGCTTTAGATCAGGGGATATGAATATTACAGTGAATTTATTTCCATTATTAGGTGCACTAACTTGCTCAAATTTATTTAATGTGGACTTTATTAAAGGAACACTTCAGTTGGATCTATGGAAATATTGAAATGCATTGTTAGATCTACTCCCAGATATTTTATAAATATATTAATTTTTTAAAATAAAATTTTCTTTACTACTAATGTGTTCATTTTTATGATCTTACTTTGTGTCCTGTAACTAAAGCTATTGTTTTAGTTTCTTTGCTTATATTTCCAAGTAAAATAATTTGATCCATAAATAGGGATTAAGTCCCCTCTTACCTTGTTTTTCTGTTTGAGATATTTGCAAATTGAATCAACAGTTCATGTCATGTGTGTGTGTGTGTATGTAATTTGCAGGTATTTAAAATGCCTTTATCAAACAATTTTATACCTTTTTAAATTTGTCTTGTTCTATTGATACTTATAACATTTTGGAAGTTGCCCCTTGACTCTACTGCTGTATTTATTTAGGGATTTTAAAATGTATTCTCATTGATCTCTATATTTGCTTTTGATTTAAGATAAATTCTATAATATTGTATCTAGTAGATAATAGGATATTTAGAAATTCATCTATGCCTATGCTTTGTAAAATTTTTTCATCCTAAATGAATTTTGTATTTTGTCAAAGCCTTTTCTTCATCTATTAAGATAATTTTGTAGTCTAGTTTGTTTTTGTTTTCATTATGATTAACTATGTTGATTGTTGTCCTAATGTTGAATCATCTTTGCATCCCTGATATAAAGCTAATGATGTTTTGAATGAAAAACTGTAATTTGTTTAATAGAATTTTATTAATTTTAATCAGTATTAGTTGATAATATTGGTTTGAAATGGATATTTTTTCTTTTCTATATCTTTTTATTTTTTAAATAACTTTTTGTTTTAATTTTTTTAAATATATGCAAAATATATTTTTCAACATTCTCTTTGAAAAACTTGTATTCCAAATTTTTCTTCCTCCATTTCCTACCCTTTCCCTTAGAAATCAAGTAAATCTATGTTAAAACATGTACAATTCCATGCATATTTCCACCTTTATCATGCTGAACAAGATAAATAAGATGAAAAGGGGAAAAATTAGAGAGAACAAAAAGCAAACAAAAATAAAAGATAAAAATACTTTCTGTGATCCACATTTAGTCCCAACAGTCCTCTTTCTGGATGTAGATGGCTCTCTCCATCACAAATCTATTGGAATTGGTCTGAATCACTTCATTGTGGAAAAGAGCTATGTCCATCAAAATTGATTATCATATAATCTTGTCATTGCTGTGTATGATGTTCCCTTGGTTTTACTCACTTCACTTAATATAAGTTCATATAAGTCTCCCCTGGCCTTTCTGAAATCAGCATGCTGATTGTTTTTTATATAACCATAATATTCCGTAATATTCATATACCATAACTTATCCAGCCGTTCTCCAATTAATAAGCATCCACTCAGTGCCCAGTTAATTGCCACTACAAAAAGAGCTGCTACAAACATTTTTTGTACATGTGGGTCCTTTAACTTTTTTTTATGATCTCTTTGGGATACAGACCCAGTAGAGATACTGCTGGATCAAAAGATATGTATAGTTTGATAACTTTTTGGACATGATTTCAAATTGCTCTCCAGCTCAGTTCACAATTCCACCAATTTATTAGTGTCTCAGTTCTCTCACATCCCCTCCAACATTTATCTCTGTACCTTTTTAAAGAGGAGTTTTCTACTTTGCTTTATTAATCCATTTCCCTTGCCATTTAGTTTTCTTTTTTTCCTTTGATTTCATTATATTTATTAAAATTGTTGTTCTTTTTGGTCTCTTTATATTCTTCCTGCCATCAAAGCTTCCAAAATATCAGTAAGGTTCTCTGCTAAATTATTTGTGTTATCATAAAGATCTTTACTTTTTTTCCCTTTCTTTTGTACCTCATTCTTAGAAGTATCATTTTTGTAGGATATAAATGATAGAAGTATTCTCTCCTGGTACTAATTTCCTCTGTGTCCCAAATAGCACTTTATCAGAAGAACTGGCCTGTCTCTACAACTCCACAAATTAGACACAATATAACATTCCCATCTCCCAATAAATCTTCCCATTTATATTTCTGTTGTTTGAGAGATTTGCAAATTGTATCATTGGATCATGTTGTTTTTTTAATTTAATTTGCAGTTATGTTTCAAGTATCTCTATTATTTTTAAAAGTTGTTGATTAGGCTCAGATTTATAGGATATGCCAATTTAGTTTATATTTTGAACTTTTACTTTTTTAGAATATATTATATTTCCTTCTGTATTTTTGGTGGACATAGAATGTGTAGTGCTGTTCAACTTTCCTTTACATTTGAAAGCTTTATTTTCCCTTTGAATGTTTGCAGGATTTATTTTTTATTATTACAACATGTAATTATTATTTACATTATGTATTATGTAATATATTACATATATTGAATTATAATTCATTGTATATGTATATACAATTACATTTTATTATTACATTATTATCACATTACATTATGCGCAATGGAGTTTGAAGTACATGTTTATTGTTGTTGTTATAGTCAATGTTGTATTTGTTTTTAGAAGGCTGGAATGTGGCTTGGTGGATTAGCATCAAGAAAAGCAAGAATTAGCAAGACACATCTGGCCTCATATCTTTAAATAACTGTGTGATCCTGGACAACTCATTTACTTTCTGCCTCAGAATCTTCACCCATATAATGGAAATAATAATAATAGAACCTATGTCCCTAGGATGTTGTGAGTCTCATGTGGTATTATATTTGTATAGGGTCTACCACAGTTCCTGGGACATTGAAGACAAATAATTTCCTTATGTTTCTGAAAGTGACCTCTGAATTCTTCCAAGTTAGTATTTTGTTTTCTATGTTCTAAAGTTCTATGAGAGTTTTCCCTATTTTTCCTTCATTAATTTGTTTAAAATTTTCACTTTGTCATTTTCTTCTGAGAAACCATTGATTTTGAAGATATCTCTGTCTTTGAGATCAGAGATCATGTGTTCTTTTTTACTTATCATCCAGATTGTCTTTTACTTCAATATTTTTATTCCCAATGAATTGTTTTTTCTTTTGCTTTTTTAGGTAAATCCACCACATAGATTGAAGTTTTTCTATTATGCTAAGTATTTCTGCTATGTAATTCTGCTTTGTTTACTTTTAACCTCTTCTCTCAAGAGTCTTATTTGTCTTTTGAACTGATCTGGGAAATATTTGTTGTTGATCTATTCCCAAGACAGAACCACAAAATTTTCTCAGCTACCTCCCACATTGCAGAATATTCTTTTCATTAATATCCACATTCCTGCCCAGAGTAGATTCTGTAGTGAAAGAATAAGGCTTAGGTTCCACTCCCCTTTCCTTCAAGTTTGGTATTGATATACAAAAAAGCCCTTTGGGGGAAGCTAGGTGGTGCAGTGGATACAGCACCAGCCCTGAAGTCTGGAAGACCGGAGTTAAAATTTGACCTCAGACACTTAACATTTCCTAGCTGTGTGACCCTGGGCAAGTCACTTAACCTCAATTGTCTCAGCCAAAAAAAAAAAAAGAAAGAAAGAAAGAAAGAAAGCCCTTTGCCCTGATTCCCTCCATTAGTTCTTTGAGCTGGATCAACATCTACTCATGTACTGCTTTTTGCCATGTACCCAATAGTCTTTTAAAAGTTCCCTAACTTAAAGGTTATGTCAAGAAAAAGGGGTTCTCATTCTCTCCCTTCTATATTTTCCTATCACTTGTCTTTTTTATATGGCTTGGCAAATGTTTTCTACTTGGTGAAACAATGAAGGGAAATAATGGGGTGAGGTTTACTGGCAGAAACTGCAGTCAGTGGTTATCCTGAGTCCCAAATCACAAATTGGTGTATTAGTTTGTATGCCCTGAGAGAACATGAGGGCTGGGAAGATAAAGATACTGGATAACTGCATTCCATAGTAGCATTCTTTATTGTTAATTCATGAGACTTTTACATTGTTAGTTTTTTTTTTTTTACACAAGGATTCAGTTTTGATTACACCATATTTAGCACATAATTCTATATAGTTGTCTATTTTGAGAATTAGTGAGGACTACAGATACTATCTTTCATGTTATTAGTCATTACATGACCCTGAACACATTATTTTTCTATCAAAATACCTCAGAAGAAAGATTTTAGATGCCAAAAACCCCGTCCCACAAATTTTTCATCTAACATTTTAAAGTATTTTATAAATTTAGTACATATTCCTGTTTATGTCCAGATATCATCTCTTTTATTACAAACTCTTGAAGGGAGACTTCTCACCAAAGTTCTAATTCTTATCAACTCAAGTATAGAAATTATTAGCTGAGAGAATTCTGGTTATTGTCTATATAATTGAAAGTCCTGTCACACTGGTCCTCTGCAGCAGGCTATTATTTATTTTCTTAACTCTTCTATTTTCTCTTTCTGCCCCAGTGGTATGTATTATTCAATGACAAAATCTTTTTTTTTTCAATTCATTGTCCAGGAGAAGAGTAGGATGATGCAATGAAAGAGGAGATGAAAGCATGTCTTAGGTAGGGGAGATATAGTATGGAATGTATAATAAAATAAACATATTACTATACTTATTCTTCCCTTTCATGAATTTCATTCCTTTTTTGCTAACTCCTTATTTATCTAGGATATTTATAAATTCTTTGTGAGTCATTTTGATTCTGTCATCTTTATTACAAAGGTCATGCTTTTTGGTGGAGGAAAGATGCAAAATAAGTGCAGAACATTTGTGTTTTAGATAAACTATACTCTCAATTATAGAAATAACTGACAGCTATCACTGTTAATTACCATTATTAATATTGGAAAGATTATAAGGTGTCACCCCAATATATCAGAAGGGGAAATTTCCTATTTTTAAATAGGAATAGAATAGAGACAATGACTTCTATTTGTAAAAAAATTCCATATTGAATCTATGCTTGATCATCATCTAAAAGGAGAATCTGTAATTGAAAGGCACCAATATGTCTTTATCAAGAACAGATTATGATGAACTATCTTTCCTGGTATGATAAGTATTATTAAGGATAAAATGAATGTTAGGAATATAGTATACCTATGATTTTAGTAAAGAAAATAATTTTTCATCAAATATTGAGACTTTATCATTATTAGATGCATTAGTGTCTTATTGGATAGCCACACTCAAAACAATAGTTCTTAATGATTTAAAGTCAATATGTCAGGGGGTACTATTGAATTATATCAGGAATGTGTTTAAATTTATACTATTTGATATTTTTAATGGCTTTGATATAAACATGAATATCTTGCTCATTAGGATTATAAATGACCAGTGTCATTTTTTCCAAATTAATTTTGTTTTTGCAAACCTGTGACTATCTACTGAGAAAAATTCTTAAATTGTATCCTATTAAGTAAAGTTCCAATTCATTGACCTGAAATTTAAGAATTTCCACAGGGTTTTTGTGTTTTGTTTTGGCTTTTTTGTTATGCTAAATCTCACTGTATTTTGCTTTACATACTTTATATTCCAGATCAAACTTAATTGCTCCATCATCAATGGGAATATTCAGAGTATAGTTTGCAGAGTGAAAAGCTTACTGCATTTCAGATCAGATGTCCTACCTTTGAATACGAATTCATGTCACCTTGAATATGTACCTTCATCTCTTTGAGTTGGTTTTCTCATATAAAAAAATGAAGGAGTTGAATTTAATGATGACCATATGTTATAATCTTGGTTTTATTCATGTCATATCTTATTTGAAGTGGAAAGATTGCTCAGAATTTGATCTGTGGGAAGCTGTAATATCATCATACTTACTTTTCCCCTAATCTATAACATTATCTTCCCACATAAAACTAACAACTTCCCCACAGAATTCCATTTTTGCATCTTAAAAAAAAAAAAAAAAAAAAAAGCAAACAAATACTGAAAAGTAGAAGGGCTATTTCCTTCTTTAAAATCTCCTATATCATCTTCAATGGACCATTCCTATAGATTTATCATATGCTAAGTTATATCATAGCTATCTATTAACTAGATTGTAAGCTTCTTGAAGGCAAGAACTGCAATGTTCTGTTGTCTCCAGAGACTGCCAATTGCTCTCTGGGAGGAGATCTGCTGTCTCAACTCAATCTCCTGGCCAGACTCTGACCTAGAGTAGATTCTCCTCCCTCTTGCTCAATGTTGCTTCTTTTATCCTTCCAGAGAATGGGCGTGGAATAACTCAGAGGCTTCTGGGAAAATTACTTCTACCACTGAACTTGCTCCTTTTAAACATTAAGCTCCTCCCCAGAAGTTCAAAGGGGTAAAATACCCCTTGAAGGGTGGAACCAGAGAATTGTTAAGTACCGACTTAGCATTTAGTAAAAACATAATATCTCATTATCTCATTAGCACTTAGTAAGAAGCTAACAAAGAACTAGTTAAATCTTTATATTTCAATGCTTAGCATTATATTTGTTTGAATAAACAAAAAATCTGATTTCATCAGCACTCCTGGTGTGAAATCATCCTCCACAAAGAATGATTGTGATCCATCAATGACTTAGTAAGTAAATCCTAGGGAGTTGCCTGAGGCACATTTAGAAGTTCTGAGACTTGCCTGGAATCTCACAGCTAGTAAATATCAGAGATGGAATGTGAACACAAGTTTCCTTTAGCCTTTTAGAGCTGAGAATTCTATTATGTCAGACTTTTTTTGGCCTTAGTATATATTTAATGAACATTTGTTGAATTCAGTTGCTGTATTATATTTAATAGTATAGCTTTTTAAAATATGGATATCCTCCCTACCAGACTGTTAGATCTCTGAAAGTGGGAATTTTGCATTACTTATGTGAGCATCTTCCTCACTATCTATTTATGATAGATATTAATAAATGATTTACTTTATTTCCCTTTATGTAATTCAAGTATGCATTTTTTGATAGAGAATTAGGAAATGCACTGTTTTGTTTTGTTTTGTTTTCCAGGTTTTCAGTCTGGGAAATTAGAATACTCCTTTATGAACAACCTGTGTTATAAAATTTCAGTTTAGGTAAATATTTTAATACATATAACTTGGAGATGCTTTATCCAAGCTTTTACTAACTCTGCCTTTCTCACAAGAGGCAGTTCATATTGAAAGCATATTCATAGAATCTGGCTAACCCTAAAAATGTTTGTGATGACTCAATTATTTTAAAATAATTTTAAAATGCTAAAAGCCTTTTCATTCATGTTTTTGCAATGTTAAAATTAAACTTATGTGTATTGAACTATGAAGTTATGGCTCATAATCATTTTGTTTCTATTAGTAGATAGAGATTCCTACATAATCAATTTAGCCACAGAAATCAATATCAATTGTCAAGGCAGCTAAAATAACTCTGATTTTGCCCTCATTGTTATTAATTGACGAAGGGTGGAGAAGTTAGGCTTCAATGATAGTGAAGTTCCCTAGCAATTTCTGTCTTTATAGCCAATTAATATTTATTTATTTGAATTATTTTTTGGAAAAAATCCTATGATCATGTTGAATTTTAAAATAGCAATTCTAACACTTACTCTTGCAATTAGATATAGAAAGAAAGTTTCCTTCATTTTATAATTGAAGTGAGTTACTACCTGGATGGGGGGGCAGAAATTTAGATACTTGTTTCTAGGGAATAACTAATCATACACTTTTAGTCTATGTTTACAGAAAGAAATTCATAGAAGGATTTAAAATGTATTTTTTTAAAAAGCAAAGAATGTTCAAGATCACTAAAATGAGCATGAGTATATTTCTTTATGATGAATAATATACAACTTTTAGACTCACAAGTAATTTTTGTCTACTGTCCTCTTTAAAACTCATTTGTATCATTGGAATATCATATTTATAAAAGAAAATATGTGACTGCTTAATGAACTTTACCTTAAATTCTGTAAATTCCCATTATATTCCCATATGCAGATTGAAAAGGAAAAGGAACCCAAATTCAATCTTATTTGTATTCCAGCAGTAGGTCAAAAGGAATAGTAAGTGTTGTTTTGTGCTTATTCAATGTGAAATATACAGAGGCAAGTGCTGGTTTTGTGCATGGCTAGGTTGCAATTCATTTCTCTCTCAAAGTTATTCAGTGCTATTGATGTCAGAATTGGAGTTGGAGGCATGTCCTCAAATAGATGTGGGTTGGTATTTCAGCTTCATAAAAAGAAAAGAAAAATGGAAACACCTTTATAGAATAGGTAGAAGTGATCATTCTAATTGCAAATTATGAAGATTGTGGACCCATTCAACAGTAAGGTTGATCTCTCCCAAATGCAGGACTTAGTTCTTTCTCTATATTTTACATCCAAATTTAATTGATTCAGTACTATAGAAATTTGGGGAAAAAAACATTTTAGATGGCTATTTTAACACAAACTATGATATTGTATCTACTTTCTATCTTTCATTTGATGCTTCTCTGTCGATTATTCTTTCTGCAGAGCTGGAGAACTTGACCCATGCTAGTTACTTGACATTAGATAGTTTGAATGAGAGCTTATGTGTCCACTTCACACTTAAGAACCATTTTTTTTCTCTTCCATTGATCTTCTTTTAACTCCTCTTCTCATGTTCCTAGGTACTCTTCTCCAATGTTTCCTCCTATGGTTGTGGTTCAGAATTCTGATGAGGCAATCTTTGGTACAACTGCAAAAATAAAACCAACACACTTCTTACAATTTTCTTTGAATAGCAGATCCCCAACCTTGTATAACTTTTGAACAGTCGATATTAAGGATTACTAGGAATCATTTGAGAGTTCAGACTTATATAAATAATATTAGAATAGACATATTGACCTAGTATGTTTTATTTGTTAACCCTTTATAGTATATGGTGGTGCTTTAAAGTATTTTTTAAAAAATCTTTACAGCCAGGTACAATTTCAATGTCATGACCTTTTTGCTTTCTTAGGAATGTTGCTGGGAAAACTTGTAGTGTCACCATATTACAAAGAAGGTATAATTTTAGCAAAACAAAAGATTTCATATTCTTTTCCAAGTTATGAACATATATTAAGAATATTGTAGTGGGGGGTAAAAACTGCTT